>NW_020292039.1:3168744-3676350 GCF_003184925.1 Aspergillus vadensis CBS 113365 | reverse complement strand
AGGCCGATTCACCGGTTACTCCGGTGTCTACCGAGTCATCTTCAGCACAAGGAGACCCACAATCTCGCAATGCTGATGAAAATATACGACACAAAATGAAAAATGTATGGTGCAAGCTTAGGGTATGGAAATAGGGCTGAATCAGCAGATGAAATGTATGTTATGAATGAGTATGCCATATCGTTACCCTTTCAATGGCTCATTTGTTGTAGTCTTCCCTTTTCAATGTGCTCTATAATATGTTTTGTTTCATCCAGTTTGCTTGGTGAGCTACTGCTGCCTCCTTTCGCGAGTACCATTAGCATTGGCGTATGGCTATCCTTTCATATATATAGACTTAAGGCTTTAAAACATTGTTTGCTACGGCCCTTACACGGGTTACTATGATGCAAGGTACTGCTCGCCTATATCAACAAGCATAGTTTAAGATACTATTACTGTTGTGCCTGGCCGCCAATCTCTTCTCCACATTGGTTCGAGAATTTCGTATTTCTGCTCATCTCGTCTTTCTTCAGCATTGCTTCCTCGAACTCTCGACGGGTATCCTGGTCCATCCGTCCCAGTATTTCCTCACTCAGATAACCGCGGCCTTTAGCAACGCTTCTAACGAGCTCACGGGCGCTTTCGCGGGATTCCATTGTTCACAACGCCTGGTATGATGGGTTAGGTTGGAACCGTTAAGCTTTGCATTCGGCAATCACAGTCAAAAGAACACAGTTTCGGTTGAGGAGGGCCTATTACATGGCTCAGTGCTGGGGGAGGGGGGTGGATTACCAGATCTGGGACTAGAGGGCACCTTTGTACCTTGACACGAACTACCAACCAGTCTGCCGCCATAAATCGACCGACTGCTCTTAACCCCGCTCCCAAAGCCTTAGTAGTTCCTTCACCCCTGACACGGGCCACCTATCAGCTTTGCACAGTTCTCCACATCTATCTTGATCGTCCTCGAGCCAACAGCTCATTGGGTAATCCACGTGATTGTACTGGCATTAGTTTAGTGACCGATAATAGGTCAAATCCAAAGGACCATGACTAATGGGCCATTCATGTTAATCATTACGAACTTTGAGACACAAAACAATAATTCCGCTTATCTCCGGTCTCCCGAATGGGGTAAATTGCGAGGCGGAGCTACCACCTTACTTATGGCTGGAGGCCCCCTTCCTCCTCTCCGCCACTCGACTGTAGGCATTGCCTCCATCATAATAGTTGATGTTTCAGCTTCCAGCGCCTTGTAGCGATGTGAGCATTTCCTGTCATCGGCGAGCCTCTCGCCGATACCGGCCTTTCTAGTCATTATGGCCGAAGTCGGGACACCTCTCCAACATAGTTTTGGAGGGCATCAGCTTCCCAATGAGACTGGTATAAAGATTTCTGACTTCGTTACCTAGATTCCTGGTGGTTCGTGCATACAGCGGCACGGCAGTTGAATCGCAGGCACGCCATGGGAGCAAGGTCGCCTCCGCAAAAGTGGTGCGCAACCCGTTTTGAGCCGGAATGTTCGCTATCAGACGCGACCCGTCCGGTAAAGGCATTCCATGATCCCAGCATGGTAGTCAAATATTACCATCGAGAATGAAGCAAGTATATGGCCATCTGTGTCACTCTAAGCGGAAGGGTGACAGAAGCTGCACCGTAAAATCTCAACGTGCCTTGCTTGAAATAGAGCATGCTTTGGCAAACCATTCTATGGAAGGCAACTGTTTGCCGGTGGCAATCCTCAATTCCAGATACGTTCAGGCAAGTACGCATTGCGTCTGTGAAACGCGTCGGATCTGATGACAACAAATGCGCTATCTGACTGAAGCAGACTGCACGAAAGGCCCATAAATGTGTCATTGCTGTGGCGACTGGGAGGCTGTAGAACCACAAAGACCCTTCTACCGCGCTATTACACCTTGGTGGGGATGGACATGTCGTTATTGGCCAATATAGAGGGCCATTGATAGTGCTTTGCAGAGACTGTTCCCATTTACCAAGCTTCTGCAGAGTATTTATCAATTCCGCAAGAACTCCTTCATATAGGGGTCCCCGCTCATTGAGGGGGAGGGAATCTGTAGTCTGGACTCTTTGTAAGAGAGAGGGTAAGATAGAACCGTGGCTTAATAGCGTTTGCAATGGCGATGGTTCATGAAATGCGAAAGGTATCGTCCGCCACTCGACTGAAGAAAGGAACGTGTCTTGACGGGAGATGCACGCCTCCAGTATCTACTTGTATATTAGTCTTGATGGATGAATTACGTGTGAGTTGGGAGGGGTGTCATGCGTACAACTAGGGGCCGGAAGCCGATAAAGAGCTGGTGCGCGATCGGTCCAATAAATGACTCTGGTCCACACATTTCCATCATCCGGCCGATCCCTCTGATATGAGCGATCCAGCCCTCACGGGATGTGGGCACTAACCACTTGCAGGTGTCAATAACCATTTTCACTCTCGTCAGATGAGATGAAAGTCTTGCCTACCTCGGCTAGACATAAGCACATAATAGCAGCGGCGGATTCATTGCAACCACCGTCGTCTTCAGCGATTTTATTGCTCAAAGAATGTACAGCTTTCGTGTATGACTCGGCGCGACAGACGTCCCATTGACTGCGTCTATGGCCTCTATTTCCTTTGGCTATAATTGAGTAGCCTAAGGTGCGGAGCGCCACTGACAGAAGGGTTGTACTTCTGCTTGTGTCCAGAAGCAGAGGGACGGTCTCCAGCCAGGGGCTACACAGGGTTGAGAAGTGGTGTCTGGGGCGGCCATATTGCTCCTGACCATTATAGTCGGGAGTAAAATACTCCGTCACTAAAGCGAAGAACTCTTCATCTGTCGACCATCGAAAAGCTGAAAGATTTAGAATGAGACACCCGGTGGACGATCCGGAAAGTGATAGCGACGCCTCACGTGATATAGGGCTTTCCAGTGGTCCAGAAGAAGAGATGATATGTTGCCCAGAAGTCTTGGGTGGAAGAAAAGTCACCTCTTCATATCCCGGGCAGTCTCTCTTGGTTTTTATGCATTGAGAACAGGAAGGGCGTTTTCCGTCGCACTTGTAATCTCACATTAGCGAATACTTGTCGCAGAATTTCTGATTAAGTAATAGAAGAGCTTTGACCGGGTCGGCGTCGGCGAACTCACCGAATATTTCCTTTGCCGACAGTTTTGACATACTGAGCGGCTCTTTACTTTCATTTTGCATCTACTGCAGTACGGCGGAAGGCGGAGGAGCTGACATGGCGGGAGTGACAGAACCAGGCAGAGAAGCCGAGACGCGGGTCATGTGGTTGTGAGGCGGTTGAGATTCGGCGAATCCCCAGGATTAGCAAGTCTTGGCACCGAATGCTTCTTCTTATGGTTAGCGTGTAGTGTGGGTCTGAGGATCTCGGCAGCTCAGTCGGAAGAATCGCCTGCCCTTTTTCTCCATTATCATTCGACAACATCGCCCATTTCCGCTCAATAGGATTCGAAAGAAGTTTATTTTGAGTTGAGATGATGGAAATGATGACCAAGCATACATCAGGAGCCTTTTTGCTCGCAGATATCACAGCGGGAGTTCCGGTTTAGTTGTAGACCAAAGATATATAAATTGGGCCATGTCCCAGCGAAAACCCCTCACCAATCCCTGACTTTTCCAATCACCATTTTCTAAAGTTGTCACCTCGTTCATCCATCCCACTGTTCATTTCTGCTACTAGCAACTGTCAAAATGAAGGAAGCACTTGTATTTCGCAAGAATGGGCCCATGGAGGTTAAGATTCACTCCGTGCCTATTCCCAAACCCGGACCGGACGAGATTCTGATCAAAGTCGTCGTTAGCGGCACAAACCCCAAGGACTGGAAATTCCCTGACTGGATGGATGCATTTGATGGGAAAAACACAGGCGACGATATCGCTGGCTATGTACACGAGGTTGGCAATAACGTCTCCGAGTTCAGAGTCGGAGACCGAGTGGCCGCCTTCCACGATTACATGACGCCGCATGGGAGCTTCGCAGAATACGCCATTGGGAATGTGCACGCTACTTTTCACATCCCACCACATATTTCATTCGAGGAAGCAGCTACGGTGCCCTTGGCTGCATTGACCGCCTCGATCGCACTGTTTGCACGCCTGGGCCTACCTGAACCATGGCTCGGAAACAAATCTTGGGCCACCAAGCCTGCAGGAGGAGTTCTTGTCTACGGTGCTGCGACAGCTGTCGGATCGTTTGCGATCAAACTGTTACAGAAAGCAGACATCCATCCTATTATCGGCGTCGCTGGAAGGGGCATGGACTATGCTAGGAGTTTGATTAACAGTGAAAAGGGTGATGTCGTCATTGACTACCGGGACGGCGAATCTGCGATCGTACGGGGAATACAGGATGCCATCCCCGCTGGTGAAAGTCTTCAATATGCATTAGACGCGGTCAGCGAAGCATCGAGCTTCCAGGTGGTTGAGAAGGTTCTGGACCAGACATCGGGCGCAGTGTCACTCGTTACGCCGGAGGCACCTGAAAATTTATTCAGCACGATACGTGTTGAGTTCAGCAACGTTGGAAGTAGCCACGTGGATGACAAGGACTTTGCTTATGTGTGGTCGCGCATGGTGAGCAGGGGACTTAGTGAGGGTTGGCTCAAGCCTCATCCCCATGAGGTAATTCCGGGTGGCCTGGAGGGTGTAGGAACCGCTCTTAATAACCTGAAGGCTGGGAAGGCTAGTGCTGTGAAGTATGTCTTGAGGGTTACAGAGGAGTGAAGGAGGGTGAAAAGAGAGTCGTAATTTAACTATAGTCAAACTGAAACCATTATAACTTATCTCTGTCCAAATATGACTGTCGTGACTAAGAGTTACAAGAGGACCCCAAGAGCCTCACGATATTCAGAACTACTTCAACAGCCAGGTCAACGGGGCATCTACGCAGACTATATCCACAGAGCTCTGAAACGGTAAAAGCGCAAGTAAAACAAGCATTATCCCCGGGGAAATACGATTTGATGAATATATGAGATAATATTAAGCAGCCTTTTTGGGTACTCCAGAGAAATGCTTTGTTGTATACCAGCTCCCCTTTGCGCCTAGGTCTCATGTCGCAAGCACAGTAATAGCCAGGAAGAGAAATGGAAATATGATATGGGGCTCCATTGTATGGTTTTGAGCAATCATAAATAGCCATTCGATGTGAAGCAAGGTTGGTTCACCGATTATAACTATGGCAGGTATTGTACAGAGGATCAACTGACAGCCAGTCTGCGTTCTTGGAAACAATACGCCCATCCTTAAGAATAGCCACTAGATGATGCTGTATGCGATCAAGGATAGTAATGTCTTCCAAAGGATTAGACGTCAGGATTAGCATGTCGGCAATGCTCCCCTCTTTAATGCACCCGAGTTTGCCTTCCATTCCCAGATACCGCGCTGCATTCACAGTCGCAGATTTTAAAATCTCCTTCGCGCTTAGAACACTGGACCTAATCGAGAACTCCTGGTTTTGTAGAGGATGCAGGCCAGCCAAAAGGTCGGAACCATAGCATATCATTGCCCCTGCCTTGTGCAAGATTGACAAAGCGTCTAGACCACTATCCAGAACTTGCCGATTCTTTGCCTGGCTGAATTCATCCAGGAACTTGTCAAAGGGTGGCTTGGACATGCCATAATAGGTAACCAATGTTGGAGTAAAGACAACGCCCAATTCTGCACAATACGCAGCAGTTTCCTCGTCGATGAAATTACCATGCTCGATGCCTCGAACACCATTATCAACAGCATGACGAATTGCATCCACAGTGTAGGCATGTGCCGTGACATAGGTCTTGGACTGCCTCGCCGTCGTTGTGATCGCGCGAATCTCCTCACCAGTAAACTGCAGCATATCAAGTGCATCCGACGGTGTTGCTACACCACCACCACACATAATCTTCAAGAAGTTGGCTCCTTGTCTGAGCTCGTCGCGGGCAGCCTCCAAGCATTCGGGGACACCATTGCATACCCGTGCCAGTGCCGGGCTGTGCCCGCCACAGCACTTATACTCGGACCCCTGATAATTGGCTCGCAAATCGCCGTGTCCACCCGTTTGCGAGAGTGCTTTGCCTGCAATGAATAGCCGTGGACCTGCAACCAAGCCTTCTTCAATGGCTTCGCGGAGGGAGTAGTCGGCACCACCGGTATCGCGGACCGTGGTGAATCCTCGGAGAAGCATCTCGCGTGCAACAAACGTGGATCGATAGGCGATGGTATTTGGACTTGCAGAAAACATATCCTTAAGAGATGAAGAGCCCGGAGTTGCCGTAATGTGCACATGGCAGTCGATTAAGCCGGGGCAGATATACTGTCCGTTTAGATTCACTGCATCGGGGGGAGTCGCTACATCGCCAGTCGATACTTCCACGATACGCCCATTCTGGATATGAACGACAGCATCAGGAATAATGTCGCCGGCTTCCACATCCACAACATTGGCGTTGTAAAAGATAATTTCGGGGGCTGCGGTTCGAGGCAACCATGGCTTGCTCGTATTGTTGTTGTTACTCATCGAGTCGGCGGGTAACTGCATGCTGAGATATGTTTGAATCCAGAAATGAGACGCAACGGATAAATTGCACCTGGTTCATGTAATTCTGGACGGCTTGATTCAGCCTTTTACTTCCTCGTTACTGAATCGCGAAATTCTATCCCGACTGTGTATTGAATCACTTAATCTCTCGGTTACGACGACGGGAATGTTGAATCATACCCCTCATCTGTGTGCGGGGAAACACTGATAGCGGAATTGATACTGCCAACCGAGGCTAGCTCGACTTATAGTCGGCCGAGGATAACAACAGTAAGCGATATGAGACGGCGTAGCTACTGACATTCTTGGCGTTTTGATAACGCATAAGTCTGGCAACTGTAGATGGGGTGTCCCTCCTCACGTCGATCCAAGTCATGTCATTTCAGTGGCCCTTAATATTACTTCCTATATGCACAAATATGTCAAGCCATAACTCGTGAATATCGATAGTAATGCCAATTAGTATCCTTAGCATGACACGGCCGAATCTCGGATGGTGTTGTAGAGGCATATACGTCGCGTTTAAAAGCAATGCAAGTGGAATTCAATACTGCCTTACTCTGATTGCCATTCACCCCAAAACATGATAGGCTGTGATTTTACATAGCCGGAAAAGAAGTGATCAGATGTGCATGATAAGGATAATATATTGCTCAGTTTCTAAGAAAGAAATGAAATGCTCTAGACTTGTACAGTCACACATTGATATCTGGGCTTTAACATGATATAGCCTTTCACGCTGTGATCTTCTCAACTAGTAGCTCTTGCATAGTGTCAGCTACTATCATGACGGTGTAACCTTTGGAGCAGCATTTGCTTAGGCGGGTTCTGAGTCAGAATCTTCATCACAAAAGCTGTGCTCTCGGTCTTCACCAGACCTGCAAGCTAGCAATATCTTTATCAACTGCAGATACCCCATTAAGGTACCGCGGAGAATATCCGAGCGCAAACCCTGTCATGTAGTTGCAGAAACTCGACACGAACTCTCATTTGCCGAGAAGTTATCATATCTCAGTGCTCGGAGATTTACCCCGCATGCCACAAACAAGGAATGTACAACGCACTGGGTGACAACAAAACTGCACTGGCCCTGCATAACCGGGAAGGTAATTCCCACTTCAACGGTCATACCACGCTCACTACATTACTACCAGAGTTACCTTCGATACTGATGATGGAATTCGAACTTAAGACGGCAGACCCGGATGCAACAAAAGATGTTAACATCGATGTCGGGACAGTTCAGTTACATTTCACGGCGGAGGAAGAAAAACGCGTAGTGAGGAAGATCGATTGTTTCATTCTACCATTGGTTCGTAATCCTTTCCAGAAATCCCGACTCCATGCTAACATCGACTTCACAGATGTGCTTGGTGTTCTTCTTCCAATGTGTGTAGCCGGATGAGGACTTGAGGTCTTCCCTGGCTGACATCCCAGACCTTGACAAGCAAAGTCTTAGCTACGCGTCGGTATTCGGGCTTATTGATGATCTTTCTCTGGAGGGTTCTGAGTATTCGTGGTGCTCATCATTATTTTATCTTGGTAAGGGATACGGTCACTTGTTGTAGAATAAGCAAACTGATGCGTGACGCTCTCTTCAGGTCAACTAGTTGCAGAGTATCCCTTCATATACTTGATGAGCCGGCTTCCTCTTACAAAGTTTGTCGGTGCAACAATGTAAGTCCGCGACTGGAATTGGCACAATTCGTTGGATTCTAACCAGTATAATCCAAAGCGCTTTTTGGGGTGCCGTGTGCATGTGCCTTGCGGCGCCAACAAACTTTGCAGGGTTCGGGGCTGTAAGGTTCCTTCTTGGAGTTACGGAAGGGGCTGTCTCTCCAGCATTTGTGACCCTCACTAGCATGTGGTACAGAAAACAGGAACATGCTTCAAGAGTGGGGTAAGGCATTGGATTTCAAAAAGCTCTGTTTAGCGATACAATTTACTGACTTCACAACCAACTATAGCATCTGGGTGACGATGAACGGCCTTGCCCAAGTCCTTGGGAGCCTGCTCATGTACGGAATTGGGAAACAACACTACCCGCGGCTGGAACCATGGAGGGTTCTCTTCCTCGTCTGCGGTGCACTTACAGCCGCCTTTGGTGTCGTCTTCTACTTTCTAGTGCCTACCGGTCCTCAGAAAGCATGGTTCCTATCCGACAGGGAGCGAGAGGTCCTACTGGCGAGAATGGCGCAAGACAGAGAAGGAGGTGATAAGACCAACTTCTCAAAGTCACAGGTGAAGGAGACTTTATTAGATGTCCGAGCTTGGTTTATCTTCGCTTTCGGCATCCTTGTCACGATGCAGTCGCCAGTTCTAACGGTATGCCTTTATTTACTCTCTAACCATTTCCGCGATGAAGAAAGCTCACGCAAGTCAGTTTGCTTCCTTGATTATCAAGAACCTCAACTACGACAAGTATCAAACCATGTTGTATACCTCCCCATCAGGAGCCGTTCAGATTGTCGCAATCTGGATCGGTGTACTCGGCTGTCAACTCCTCCCCAATTACCGTAGCTTGGTGGTCATTCTACTCTCCATCCCTCCCTTGATTGGCAACATACTTCTCTTAAAGCTTCCACTTACGACAGGATGGGGATTGATAGTGTCCTCCTGGCTAGTATGTTTTGACCCCACTGTCTCATATGAAGCGTGCGTTAACCGTGATTCTAGGCGTCCTGCATCTCAGATGTGATGGTCATTCTTCTTAGTCTGAGCGCATCGAACGTGAAAGGAAATACGAAGCGGGCGATGGCCAACACGATGTATTTCATTGGCTATTGTGTTGGCTGCATTGCCGGTCCCCAGCTGTGGCAGACGAAATCGGCGCCCAGATTCTTTGAAGGGGTCGTTACTGCAATTGTAACCTGGTGTGTGCTGGTACTAGTTATGGTTCTTTATTGGTACTTGTGCAGGGCTGAAAATTTGAGGCGGGACCGGGAAACCAGCACTTCTGGAGAGGTCGTCTTGCATACTGAGGACGTAACAGATATTGAAGATCGGCTCTTCCGCTACAGTTATTGAAAAGGCTCTAGATTTGGAGCACCGTTGGGGCGGGTCCGCCATACTAAGAAGTACTGGATCAGTGGCTTGTGGATCTAGGGAACAGATAAGAGTGCAGTCAAACATGGTCGCTAGCAATTGCCATAGCAGTCAAAGATACTTTGACCAAGGAGAAGGAACAAAAGAAATTATCTTTTCCAGAAAATCATATTTTTATAATGATACTGCTTTCGCCGTTCCGTAGATCGAACATCTAGGGCTGCTTATCACAGTACGGAAAGTTCCCCGCACCTGTATCTATATAATTTTGAAGTTATGAGCTAACCAACCAACAAGCCTTACTAGCCTTAGCCCCACGTCCCCCTCCCTATCTCAAACCATCCTTTTCCCTCAACACTTTGTATATCTAACATATAACTCCATCTGTCCCCGTTTCACCCCAATACCACAAGAAGAAAGAAGGAGGATGCCCCCCAATATATTCTCCAAGCTTCTCCGTCCCCGCAAAAAGGACGCAGACCAAGATCCCAACCCTCCACCCCGCCGCACCTCCCCGGAAGCCCCCGGAATCCTTGACACCAGCTGCACTATTATTAACCAAAACCAAAAGCAAAGACGGTATAAACTTCCTATCCCGGACCCCGAGCACCGCCAGCGCCAACTCCAAACCCTTGCCACATCATCTGCCAGACCTCATAACCCACAGTCTCAAAGCGCATTTTTTTCCAAGCTACCACTTGAGGTCCGTAATATTATTTACAGGGAGCTATTTGGTGAGAGGAGAGTGCACATTGATTATCTGTGGAAGAGACCGTCTGCTGTTGTCGCGTGGCCGCCGATGGGAAAAGATAAGGGGAAGAAGGCTGATGCTCATTGGCAATGGTGGCACCGGGTCTGCGCGGTCAGCGATGAGTGGGTGGATGATCGATTCGAGGAGCGATGTGTAGATGCGCTCGATGATCGGGACGAGACGCTGGCTTGGGGCTGGGAGAAAGCAGCACCCCCGGGAACCAAGTTGCAAGGCGTGGCGGCGATGCTGACGGTTTGTCAGATGGGGTGTGTGTGGCTTTTTTCTTTCTTTTTTCTTACTCCTTATTTCCTATTCCCTTTGGTAGTCTTGCGTGTGGCCCTCTCTAACTATAGACAAAAAAGATACACTGAATCCCTGCCCATCCTCTACACCACAAATACCTTCGTCACAGGCCCCAGCATGGACACCCCCTTCATCATCCGGCGCCTTCTTGCGCCCCCCTACACAGCCCTCATTACCGGCATGGACATCGCGATCACAATGGCCATGCCCTACACTGCGCCTCCGGATCTTCCTGGAAACTGGACGACGGTTTATCCCGCGTTCTTCGATCTGATGCAGCATTCGTTTTCCGGTTTGCGTCGCCTGCATTTAACTATTTACCTTAACCCATGGGAAAAGAGCAAGGAGTCTGTTACTGAGGAGTCGCTAGAGGGGTTCCTAGCGCCATGGAAAGAACTTGAGGCAAATCGCGAGTGGACAGAGTTATGTTTTTTTGTGCCGGGGGATTGGTTTGAGCTTCTGAGGGGGAGGTTTGAGACGCAGCTGGAGAGGCAGTCTGAGAGGAGGTGGGCGTTAAAGAGGACGAGCGTTAGGCCGCTGGTGGTGCGGAGTTGTTTCTAGGTTTTAGGTGGAGTTTATTGTTTTGCTCGCTTATTGATGTACAGCTAATAGATGAATGAGTGAGAGGAGTTTAGATCAATTCAAATGGTAGACTGTCTAGAAGGTCTACCTGTTTGCTTCCCCCCTCCCTTTTTTAAGCTGTCGCCGTCGCCGTCCCCGTCGCAGACACAGGCGTTCCACTGTTGATTGTGGTGATGGGCCCAGTGGTTCCAATGCACACGTACGTCGAAGCCTCAAGGCCAGCGCAGTCTGTCCCCAATGCGGGATTCCATGAGTAGAAGTCGCTGCCAAAACAAGACAAAAGTTATTAGCTCTGTGAAAACCCACCAGACATTCCCAACCAAAAAGATCAGGTAACATACCTAAGCTGAACCTCCGCCTCACTTGCAAGATCATAGCAATCATCGTTGCTCTGCACATCATAAATCGGAGACACCCGGATACCATCCCTGTCTAGAGGTCACATCCCATCACGTTAGTACATTGCAAAACTATGAGTCGGGAAATCATACTTGCGTAGGCGTAGGCATCACAGGAACCGGATCCCCCGAGGTGATCGTCGTCGCGTATCCCGAGGTCCTAACACATACAAAGACGTTGACCTGCAGCCCCGAACAATCAGACCCGGTGGCCGGGTTCCAGACGTACAAGTCGGAGAGGGCGACACCGGCGTCTAGGGCAATGTCTTAGCAGTCATTTTTTGCTTGGACTTCGTAGAAGCGGATGCAGCAGGTTGTCATGCCGGTCTGGTTTGTTAGTGTTGATTTTTCTCTAGAAAGATGGATGTCTGGGTGACGGGACATACCTGGATAGGCGAGGGTGTTGCTCCAGCGGTTGTGGTCGTGGTTGCACCTGTACTTGTACTGGTCATGCTGTTGATGCTCGTCGAAGAGGAGATAGTGGTTGTGTCATTACTGGACACTCCCACGCAGATATACGTATTCACCGCGAGTCCCGTGCAATTTGATCCCAGGGATGGGTTCCAGTCTACGAGATCGGAGGTGGAGATCCCGTTGGTGGTTGCGATCGTTGTACAGTTACCACCCCTTTCGTTTACTTAGCGGCGAACTCACGAATTAGTACTATTAGTACTAGTATAAATCAGTACTTTCTTCTATTAAATCAGTTATCTAATTTATACCAGGCTCGTCCAGACAGTGATAAACTATATTAAAATAGCAGCAGTAATATTAAAGCTCATAGCCTCCGGCAGGTAACACATGCACTGGACCTTACTATGGACATATATCTTAAATACCTTAAATCTAGAGTATTTCATGGTTGATTCCTTACCTAGTCAACAGGCCTTTTACCATGACAAATAGATCCTATCACATGAGCCTACCTCTTTCTTCTGCAGGCGGACGGGGTCTTCATGATTGCTGGATAATTCTTCTCCAATCATGCACAAAGAGAGACCATGAGTACCCTTCTAATCATCTAATTGGTCTAGTACCCTGACACATCAGCTCTTAAGTTTATATATTTCCTACTCTGTTGAAATTTTATTTTCATGGAGCCAAATAACATCAGTACTTGAGCTAGCCGGCAGGAGACAGCAACTGAAACCCCCAAAGACAGCCGGCGGAGTGAGTCACTGCTGCTAAGTAACATAGAAGAAGCTGGACTTGCTTCTATTCCTTCTCATATAGATCTAAGATAGATAATATGGAGTATTACATTAGGCATAGCCTGGTAAGTTGAGCGGTGGCATTGGGTGTTAGGGACGTGGATAGGTAGTGGTTCCCAGGGTAATGCCTTGGTATGTTTATTGTAATTTGTCGATATATGTAGATCTACTACTGCCGGTCTACTGTAGAAGGTTGTCTTTGGATCGCATTCTGTTGAAGCGTGAATTAATGAATGGTTATAGGAAAACAGAGCTTTAGATACTCATAATCCCCACATATAACCACATATGCACATCATCCGGAATACTTTCAATGATACTTGGAAGCACACCTATGTCGTTTGCAACAGGAAGTGAACCAGGATTCTCCTACATTCCTATTAATGGTACTATGGCATGAGCGACTGTCGAAGAAGACTGATTAACAAGCCACCAGCACTGCTTAAGGAACTGCGTCCTGCAGTCACTGTTGCATATTTTTGTATCCCATCCGACGACACCTGGATTTCTCCAGCCATAGCATCACATTTATCTAATCCTATAGTGTAATTCTTTATTATTCCTCTTCTAGTAAAATATGATTATAGATTACACAGCTAGTACTTATACATAAACTCCTCTGATATTTCCATATATTACTTAAACTAAGAAGTCAATTTATCTCAAGAACGACACAGATAATTTCAGGAATATTTCCATAAATTCTATAATATCTAAGAAGCTTTAGATAGTCCTATATATTTAAGTCTCCGAGCAATTAGTATGAAAATGCAGGATTAGATGTCTAGTCTGGTAATTTAACTGGAAATCAACGGAAGATTTAGGTGTGCAAGCTTGGGGATTGTTATTTAGTTCATCACCTAAACATATATTATTGCTGAGTACGTAGCAAGCTTTCGTAAAGTGAGCTCTTGAGGAAATACATGCGCAAGCTGCGTGCCATCAGTTGCACTGTCTCCCGAAGAAAACCAAAGGAAAATAAGTGAAAACGAAGAAAAACAAAGAAGAGAAGAATTTCAAAATTGTCGCACTACAGTATGTGAGAGACTTAGAGCTGCAAGTTCGAAATATTACAACGAAAGAAAGCAGATACTCAATTGACCATGGTGGTGCTAAACGGATCTCAAACTCAGGATCGTTTGAACATCTTCATAGCCGACGCTGGTGTTTTCCTCTTGGGCAAGCAGATGGGCGGTTCGGAGCACGTTCTTGATCTGTCGGCCATTCAACTCCAACTTCGCAATTTCGTCAAGCTGTTCGTTGGAGAATTTTTCCACGTTTGGAGCAGCCAGGAATTGCATCCAAATCTGACGTCTCGTTTTCTCAGTAAGTTCCGGGTAGCAAATCGACACGTGAATTCGGGATTCAAATGCCGGGTCCATGTTTTCGGCACGGTTACTGGTAAGAAATAGAATCCCCTGCAGTCTGTGAGATACTGTGCGAGCAGGAGAGCGAGGGGACTTTCATATCTTACCTTATAGTATTCCAAAACCCTCAGGAATATGGAAACTAACTCATTTCTCGCGAGATCAGTTGAATTGCGGGCCTCCATAAAAACATCTGCCTCGTCAAGAAGAAGGACAGCTCCCCATTTGGGAACAATAGAGAGAACGTCCTTCAATCTTTCTTCAACTCTTGAAGGACTTGTACCAAGGTCTGCCGCACTCAAAACGTATAGAGGTACTTTCATGACCTCTGCAACACCCTCAGCCGTCAAAGTTTTGCCCACTCCGGGCGGACCACGGAGAAGCATAATAACGCCACGTCCTTTGCCCTGGACGACATCATCAAAAACTTCAAGGCCATTCGACTTCGACTTGGCAACGGCAAGGATGAGTTTCTTCAAATGTTGCTGATTGTCTGGCAGGACCAAGGATTGAAACGCTTGCGCGTTCCAGGTAATGTCTGTGACATTGTCGACAAAGAACTCGAGCCATTTCTTGTCTTTGAGAGCATAACCACGCAACATTGGTGTGGCTATCATCCTTTGAACCTCGGTAAGCTCTGCCGCGATGGTATTTGACAAATGAAATTCTTCGTGGGGATTAAACGTGATATATGCCGCCGTGTCAATTACGATGCGACTTGTGATGTTGAGTTTTACCTCACGACCGAAAAGGTATCCCTTGCCGACTCCATCATATTGCTTGTAATGGTATCCTCTCAGGCTCTCCCAGAGGCTTCCACGCAATAATAATTCTTTCTCAATCGCATCCCTGTTTTCGTGATATGCCAGGGGTGCTACAGACAAATCCGTGATAGGGCATGTTCCTTCGAATGCCTCCAGTTGGAACTCATATGTTGAAAACCCAAATTTGTCACCATCAAAGTCGATGTACTTTCCGTTCAGTTCAAACGTACCGCTTTGAGAATTTATATCACCTGTTCCACAAATGAAAGCACGGGGTCGGTTATCCAAGACACTAAAAACGATGTCACCTGGCTGGAAAAGGGTCCAAAGCAAGGCGTGAGTCACGACACCGTTTGAGATAAGATCGGACTTCCTGGAGATAGTATCATGTAGTTCGCTTTCTAGAAGCCCATACAGCAGGTCGACATGTGCCTTGGTCGTCGAATCTTGTTCACTCTCTCGAGCGGCTGTGAATTTTTCCCAGCGATGAACGAAAGGTTTGAATGGCTTGCTGAACTCGATTCGGTCCAGGCTCATCGTAAGTCCTGGATACCCCGCCATTACAGGAGTGAGAAACTTCTTGAGCGGTTCACTTTGCAGTACAATTGAATGAATTGTAAGACTCTTGCGACCATCGTAACATTTGATGTTTCTCACAATGATCGCGTAAGAGCTTGATTCAGCGCCCTCGGCAGGTTCGACCAGATTTTCAGGGAGTTCTTTAGTCCACGATGCGCGACCCCTATTATCTGGCTTTGTTTGATAGAGGTTAAATATATCGCAAAGAGAGCCTGGAGAGACGTTTTGGACTGAAGAGAATATACTCAGTGAGCCTCATTTTGCATAAACTCCAATAAAACCTGACTTACTCGTTGAGCTACTCAGCATTTTGAAGTTCATAGGAAGGTTTGCTTCAAGGAATGACAAATGAGGAGGATGCCATGCAATATTGGTGTATCTGCCGGAGGTGACTTATATGCAGTATATTATGAAGTGCTCTAATGAAAAGTATTTTGAGCCTCATTCTTTTTGCTACCCATTTTGTCCCTTTGGAGCCCGACAGGATGGACTGATGTGACATGCGCCAGTCTTCGGGGTTTGTTTGGACTGCAATCACAAGCAACAAGAGAGCCTCATTGCGCCTTCGGAATGTCGATATTGATCGTGCGCTGTCCCAAACCCCTTCACCTACCCCGCGAATTTAGGCAGCAGGGCTTTGGTGGTGGAAGCCTGGCAAATTGTCTTACATACAGCCTTGTCCGCCCGGATGTGAGTCTGCCTTGGCAGCATGCATAAGCGTGCTCTGCGCCAATCATCCTAGTGTCCGACGGCCGACCACTGAGGGCTTGATTTACGAGCATCTTTGCTGTCGCCACAAACATTCCAATGTGGTCTGAACGCAGGTAGTTTATGTTGGGACAGTAATTTCTCCGTCGCTAGTCTTACTAGGCGCGATATCTCGTTTTTGGTCTAGCGGTTAGCGTTCCGACAGTTCATTTACTAAAGACTCTAGATTGTGTATTGATGCCTGAAGGTAGTGACGCGGACCACTTACCATAGAATGAGGTCTCGCCCAACTAATATATGTGTATATAGTATATTGTGTATATATTCCTTAAGGACTACAATTGTCATCCACTGATATCCTTTCCCCAAGCTCGTTGCTGAATGCATAAAAAGCCACATTTATACTTTGTTTGCTCATTGTCCAAAAGTATGGAAGCTCACCAAATGTCTCCCTATGCTGACGATGAATATACGGTTGGATGGAGTTGCGCTCGTCCGATCGAGCTGGAAGAAGTTGTAGAATCCGATGTGATCGTCTTCTCGACGGAAGAACTGGTTTAGTTCGTGCTGGATCGTGTACCCAGAAATATATGATTACGGATTCGGGGTTATTCAATTCTCAATCAGTGACCTAGACGGTGTGGGTGGGTGCCTTGGGATAGTTTGCAGTGGCCTGGGATGCGGATGGGGTGGGTTGTTATTAGTAGAGCGGGGGGAGCAGGGGGTAAGAGCGGTTGTGGTTGGTGGTCGAAAACCGCCATTGCTCTTGATGGCTTCTAGAATCCCGTCCACAATACGCGAAGACCCCTGGGCTTGTATATTTTCCACTCCACGCTTGAAGATTATCGCGACCTTGGGCCTAGTGGAGGGGTTAAGAAGATACCGGTACGTTTTCGAAATGTCTTTGACTGGGGATGATAGAGCACAAGGCTGGGAAGATATTGCCGAGGTTTTGGTCTCGGTTGGAGAGGTTCTTCCACACCCGGTCATCATTACTGTCTAAAATGAAAGGTTTTTCATGTACAGTATTTGCCTAAGCTGTTTCGACAACAAGCAGCAGGCTTTCCAGATTTATTGTAGATAGACATGTAATCACTCTGGAAAGATCAGGGAATATATATCTTGTTATATAAGGTTGGGCCTGAGAAGTTAGAGCTTCTTTTTTCTAAATATTATTCAGTAGAAAAATGGCAAAATGAGTTATAATAGGTACTGGAATAATATGAAATAGGAAATAACATTTGGTCAATAATATTATAATGATGAATACTAAGAAAACATAGGTTAACAGGACAAAAAGTAATATAAAAGTATTATTACTAGTCTTAAATAAGAGTGTGTGAATTGGGTAGTCTTACACGGTAGACTAATACTATCTATCTAACATGATTACTTATTCGAATATTTACTAGCATCAATCTATGCATAAGATTTACTATCTTTTGAACTAAATTATAAAGATAGACTGATAAATAAGTAGCTGAAGACTGCGAGCATGCAGTGTATGCAGTATGCTAGTTGTTGTTGTGTCTCCATACTGTTAGTTATAAAGCTCGCTTTTTTTGGAGGATTGGTCTTTTATCCGCGGCTACTTTGCTCCGATGTTCACATTTCGGTCAGGATTCGATAATCGCTGCTCAACTGATTGTTCCCGGAGCTTCCATCTATAGGCACAGAACTTGCAGTGGGAGAAATATCCCTCATTACGGGCAACTATGGCTAGGGATTACTCCCTAGATCCCTGCCAGTGTACGTCAACGGCCAGGTGACCGCCTGCAGTTTCTCAGGAAATCACAACCGAATCAACCAATAATACTACAGGGATAACACATATCTCACGCGTAGCCTTGTCTACCCTTTTGGTGTTACTTTTTCTTCATATTACATGAGCTGCAACGAGGCTTATCTTTGTTTCGAGGCCCCCCAAAGCAATGCAAGATGTTATTTGGTGGCGGTTCACAGCAGAGCCCTTCTTTACTTCATCCGGCTTAGACATGTTGAAGTACATGTAAGACTTTAGCAAGTGAAATTATCGATGACTTGGAAGCTAGCCTTGAATGCTAACCCAGTCCATGTTTCCAAATTATCCCGCTTTTTGCAAGGCTGCGATCTTAGTAGGTAGCAGCACTAGCGTCGCTTTGCCCCAAAAAACCCAATATACTTGATAGTGAACCACACCGCAAGAAATTGGGGTTTGGGGCTGAAGCCTTGTTCTTTTAGTGAAGAAGTTTTCCTGGGGCTTGCTACATAAGCCCGCAAACTTCGTTTCTACCCCCAAAGTCTTTGAACACGCCTATGCGCCCTGCTTGCTATACCTTAATGCAACAATCTGGTTCTATCCTTATTACTGCTCCCTCACAGATCATGGCCAATGAAGATCAGTCCCCTTATTCGAACGAAGAGTATACTGTGGGATGGATATGTGCGCTGCCAGTGGAGTTCGCCGCGGCGAAAGAAATGCTTGACGAGGAGCACGGCAATCCGCAAATGCCACCATCCAAAGCTGACTGTAACTCGTACTTGCTGGGGTCTATCGGTAAATTCAAAGTTGTTGTTGCTTGGCTGCCCCTTGACCAACTGGGTGCCGCCTCTGATGCTATCTGTGCAAAAGAAATGCTTTTCACTTTCCCAAAGATCCGTGGACTTCTTGTTGGCATTGGAGCCGGCATTCCAGGCGTCGGCGACAGTCCTGATATTCATTTGGGTGATGTCGTGGTCAGCTCCAGTAAGGAAAGTGGAGGTGTCGTTGTCTATGATTTCGGGAGACAACTCGCGGATGGGTCAGCTAAATGGGATTGGAATTCTTAGGTTCTTACTTGCTAGACTGCACATGGATGATCTGATGCCTCTAACTACCAAAGCAAGCCTCAGGAGGGCTTTAAATAATTTGCCACAGGGTGCCAATAAATTGACGGTGACCTATGATCGGACTATTGCCAAGATTGAAGCTGATCGGGGGGTCGGGGACCGATACGAGTTGGTCATAGAAATCCTCTCATGGTTAACCTACAGTAAAAGAGCACTATATGCTAAAGAACTTCAACATGAACTCGCCTCGAGACCAGAGCACTTTAACTTGGATGAAGACTTTCTACCGCATCTCAAAACACTTGGGTCATTGTGTGCTGGATTGGTAGAGTATGATGTATATACCGGTATCATTCGCTTGGTTCATTACACCACAAAGCAGTACCTGGTTGGACATCCCATACTTCAGGAAGCAGAAATGAAAATTGCGAAGGCATGTATAACATATCTTCCTTTCGGTTGTTTCTCCTCTGGACGCTCTTCTGGACCAGAGCAATACACGCTTCGACAAAAACAATACCCCCTTCATCATTATTCTGCTCAAAATTGGGCAACTCACGCATCAGCCGCCTTGGATAGCTCTAGCTCTGAAGACACATTAAAATTCTTTTCTCAGTTCTTAGAGAAGGAATACAATGTGTATGCAGCTGGTCAGGCAATGCTGGCGCATTCCGTTCATGGTGACGAGGAGCCGCAGTTTGCAAACTGGTTGGATTTCATTCCACGCCGGCTGACCAAGATTCATCTTGTTGCGTACGGTGGCCTAGCTCCAATGATAGCTAAGTATATCAGATCAGGCAACGATATAAATGCCAGAGACTCTGATGGCATGACACCACTTGCATACGCTGCTAAATATGGTCACCTTGAAGTCGTGAAACTTCTTTTGGATCCCCGTTCAAGCTTTCCAGATCCTGCAGACCAATATGGCGAAACACCACTATTGATCGCAGCCTTTCGAGGCCACGGGGAAATAGCTCGGCTTCTGATTCAGCATGGTGCCAACCCACATGCCAAAGATGACTCGGGGTGTTCGGCACTTTGTGGTGCAGCGGGGACTGGAGACATCGAGTTAATGCAATTTTCGATTGACCTGGGAGTAAGGATTGACAATCTCTGCTCATGCGATAACGATAGCCAGACTTCTCTCGCGCATGCATTCAGGTCTGGAAAGATTGAGGCAGTACAATTTCTATTATCGCAAGGCGCTGATCCCGACGTGCAAGATGAAATGGGAGACACACTTCTTTGCGACGCAGCGGTATCTGGCGACGAAGACATAGTCAATGAGTTACTTCGAAGAGGCGTTCGAGTCAATATCACGGGTATTTCAGGTTTTACGCCTCTCCACTATGCTGCCAAGGGAGGTTCTGTCAATATAGTCAGGGCGCTCATAAATGCTGGTGCGTATTTGAATGCTCAAGATAGCGGTCTAAATAGCCCGCTGGCGTATGCGATCATGCATGACTTCAACGAAGCTGCACTGCATCTACTCAGATGTGGTGCAGATCCGAATCTTAAAGATAGAAATGCAGAGGTCGCTCTCTTCCATGCCACCAGGAAATGCAATGTACAGATGGTCGTTGCATTATTGGAGCATGGGGCGGACCCGAATCCTTTGAATAAAGAACACCAGTCTCCTCTCTTTCTCGCAGCAGGCCAAACTGACACGGAAATTCTGAAGTGCCTTCGACGCTTCAAGGCAGACCCGAGAATCGAGAACAAGCACATGCAAAGCCCTTTGTTCCCTGCGGCAAGAAATGGAAACTGTTCAGTCATCGACGAATTGATCGACATGGGCCTGGATGTCGATAAAACAGATGATAAGGGCAACACGCCGCTCTTTTACGCTGCTGAGAGTGGTAAGGAATATGCAGTACAAGCCCTCTTGGCAAAAGGAGCAGATATTCAGCATCGAAATCTGCGCCAGGAGACAGCTTTCTTCTCTGCAGCTCGATTCGGGCGGATTTCAATTGTCAAGCTCATGTTGGAAAACAACGTTGATCCAGACCCAAAAAATATCGATATGGAGATACCACTGCTATGCGCTGCAAAGGGTCTATGCCCTTATTCCCCACGACGTGAAGACTGGGACGTTGCAGAAAATAGCAGGGCTGTATCACTTCTTCTTGATGCCGATGCCGATGCTAACCCTCAGCGTTCTTTGGACAGTATAAGTTCTACCTCAGAAAATCAGGTTCTGGCGCCGTTGTTTTATGCAGTCAAAGGAGTATACTCTGACTTGATTAAGGCCTTTTTGAAGAAGGGGACACAGGTCTACCTTTCTCCAAGGCAGGTGCAGATAATCCTTGAACAGGCCATTTGCTTGGGACACCGCAATATGCTAGAGATGATGATAAAAGAGGGACCCATCACATTAAGGGAACGTGCAGATATCCCAGCACTCGTGATTGTGGCAGCAAAATCAGGAAAGAAGGATATATTGGAATACATGATGGTGGAGCATTCAGTCTCTCCAGAAACAAAAAGCACGACGATACTATTTGCAATGTCTAACAAAGAAGTTTGAGACTGCACGCTTCCTCTTACACCACGGAGTAAAGGCAACTCTGCTCACTGGCAAGGCTCAATCTGCCCTTCACCTTGCTGTGTTTTGTGGAGACCTGGGTTTGGTGAATCTACTGACAAAAGAAGGGATGAAGATTGTTGTCAAAGACAAACATGGTCGCACGTCGTTGTTTTATGCGGTCCAGCGACGAGAGCTCAATATTGCACGCACTTTACTTGAAGCAGGTGCTAATCCTAACACCACCGAGGCAGGATATCTTGAGCCATTACGGTACAGGGACAAAGTCGTCTCAGTGCCGCTGAAAGATCTGGAGGCTCGGAACACTGCAAACTGCTTTGGAGATACAACGCCCCTATTCTATGCCGCCGGTGACGGGAACGATAGCATGGTAGAGTTACTACTTGATTACAAAGCTCAGGTGGATCCACAAGACCAGTTTGGTGAAAAGCCAATCTGCTGGGCAGCTGGGAAAGGATACGAGGCTATTGTGAAAATACTACTTGACAAGGGCGCAAATCCCAATCAGCCGGATAACCCTTCTCAATCCCCTATTTTTTGGGCTTTGAAACTTCACGAAGAATCTCTTTCGCAGAAGATCAGCAGGGGCAGAGGCTCGGGATCATGGCCCAATTTTGGGGTCGGAGACATGTCAGCGGTGGTAGAAGTATTGCTTCAGCGCGGTGCAGATCCCAACATCGTGGATGAGAAAGGGCGCCCACTTATATCATTATTGATAGATTGTGAAGTCAATTCGAGGAACATAGTGGAGTCGCTGCTTGGAGCGGGTTGCAATCCTAACGTGAAAGATCGCTATGGTAGGACTCCATTGATGGGGGCTGTCGTGCGAGATATGCTCGAGTTTGCGAGTGCGTTGTTTGAAGATCCGAGTCTTGATCGCGAGGCAACCGATAGCTTCGGTCGCACGGCCATAAACGAGGCTATTTCGAGGGAAAAACCGTGGTTTCTACTGCTCTTGGATCCTCAGCGGTATAGGTCTATGGTGAGGGTCAATGGAAAAGAGATCCCCAGTGATGGAAAACTGGTGATTTTTCAACAAAGAGAGGGAAATAGTCTCTACGACACACCTCCTGGGACAGTAGATATCCACACGGAGCTAAGATTTGAGGACCCATGGTGCTCAGGAATCAGGGATGCGTTTATCATGATGGTGGATAATTCTGACCGCGGCCTGTGTTGCGATGTTTGTGGAGCACGCACTCCGCGCGAAGCTGCCCTAAACTGTACAATTTGCAATGATGGAGATTTCGATCTCTGTGTGGAATGCAAAAAGTGGGGAGCGGCTTGTTTCGATGACGAGCATGAATTGGTCAATAGGCAGCCTCTTCAGAACAGGGGACAGTATTTTCTAATGGGTTCTAGCTTGCATGATTATGACTGACCGAAGCCATTCACAATATATTATCTCTCCAATATGATCGATTGGATTATTATATGCATCTACAACCAAAGACTGATTCTCCGGAAAAGACCTGGCAACTCAGGGAAGAATGCGCAAAGCATACATACAGGCTATAAGAGGGTGACGGGATTAGGCGAAGCCTCCGGATGCATACCAAACACGCCCGGGAATCCGTGAAGAGAAGTAATAACAGAGTAGAATTGAATCACAATATTGGACTTGTGAGCTCCTGAAGCTTCTGCTACCTACACTATTTACAAACTCTCTTATCTTATATTAAATTACGGTGATAGGAAGATATTGCTTCCACTAAGATACCGGGTGATTCTTTCGTAAATTGGGGTTCTTTGAGAGCAATACCAAACAGTAGACACCACAGTACTCACCATCGTCACTAAGTACAACAGCTCAATTATATCATATTCACGGGTGGTAAAGATAACTACGTCAAACCAGAAGTCGGCACATGGGCCGCCGAAATTGGCTGCAGTTTACGCTGCTCTTGGCCGTCTATCTGCTAGGGTTCCGCCATTCCCCCGTGCACGTATAGCTCAATTAAACACCAACACAAACCCAATACTCCAACCACAGGTTCGCACAGGATGAACCCACGTACGGATTCCACGTATTAAACTGATCCGCAGTAATACCTGCGTCCTGCTCAATCGACCAACAATTGTCCCCTTCAGCTACCAAATGCCACTTCTCACAGGTATCGATCGTGTCGGGCATTGGCGCCTGCTTCTGCGTGGCAACACAGTAATAGTAACTAGGTTGCAGGTTGCTACAGTCTGATCCGACGGCGGGATTCCATTCTTCGAAGAGGGAGGTCGTCAGGTAGGTATATTCGTTGTTGACGATAGACCAGCAGCTGTCTCCGGATTTGGCTTGGTAGTAGGTGGAACAGTCATCTACTAGGCCCGACTGGGTGGGATATGGAGCGCTGCTGGTGGGTGTGGTACTGCTAGCTGTTGATGTGGATGTGGAGGTAGGTGTTGTGGTGGTTGCGGAGGTACCACCTGGAGTTAATTAGTTTGCCTTGCAGAGAGCAGGCTACCGGGGCGGGGAGTATACTCACCAGATATACCGACGCATACCCAGTAATCAGCTTCCAGGTTACTACACGTTGTTCCTACAGCTGGATTCCAGGAGTAGAAATCGCTTAGGCTGATGTCGTAATTGATAGCAATGTCAGAGCAAGTATCGCCGTGTTTAACATAGTAGTGTTTATTGCCTGCCGTGAATTAGTTGAAGTCGGGCGGCGATGATGATGGAAGGGGATTATACAGTTTGATGCGATTCCCGTCTGCTCGGGTAGGTATGACCCAGTAGTAGTAACCGCTGAAGCAGTATTGGTAGCAGGAAGTGTAGTCTGCGACGCCACAGTGGTGGACCCAGTGACACCGATACAGACGTAATAGTCTGGCTGTAGGCCGGAGCAGTCGGACTTGACGGCCCTGTGTATAGTTTTAGCTATTGAAAAAGTCTCAATCAAGTGGTACGCTCTTACGGGTTCCAGGAGTAAAACTGGTTGAGCGTAAAATTGCCGTACGAGTTGACAATTGCCCAGCAAGAATCGCCCGTTTTGACGTAATAGAATGCATCACAGCTCGAGCTCAGGCCGCTTTGAGCCGGGGAAGGGCTACTCGCACTGCTGGTTATGTTTGACGCAGATGTCGCCGTGGTAGTAGGCAGGAGCGTGGAAGATGTTGTAGACATAGTGCTGGTGAACGAGGGTGTGGTTGATATAGCTGGTGCACTAACACAGTAGCTCCAGCCTTCTTTGAGGGCACAGTTAGTGATTGAGAGAGAAGGGTTCTGTAATCCATTAGCCTTGGCCATCTTCATGATAGGAAGGAGCTCATCTTACCCAGAAAGTTAGCTGTGTAGCCGTGATTCCATAGTAGCTCTCAAGGTCCGCACAAGTATCTGTTGAGCCAATAGAATTCGCCCAGTATGTACATGCACTGGCCACATTGGGGTCAGTATTACCAGTTGGGAAGTCACCATTGTCAAATCTCTTGTTGATGGCAAAACCATGGACGGATGCGAATATGGCGAGGGTGAAAAAAGGAGTGGAAATCATTCTGTCCAAACAATTGAAGCTACTCGATTACTTGTCTTTCGTTAGTAAGAGTAGGAAGGGGAACCGAATTATAGACCTAGGGGCCATGGCTAGCGGTGTTACATATATATCTCAGTCTTACTCCGATGCCGGCTTTCCGTGGCTGATAATTATCAAGATAACCTGGAAAAGTGTTTAATTGCTACATATTGCCCACCTGCATTACCTGCATTAGTTCGCTTAGTGCTACTACCTCGCTGCCTTGCTCGGCTTTCCGGCAGCTCCCGCAGAGCCGAATCTACCCCGTGGCCACCGTGTCCTTCATCTACGGATAGGGCTCAATAATCATACGATACTATAAGTTTTCCGAAGTAAGCACTTGAATAGGGGGCTTAGCACCAAGAAATTATCTACCTTTATTCCTTAAAAATTAATCAGGTAATCACTAGATCTTTTCCCATTATGTGGCCTTTCTACAAAATTTCTCTACTTCTCATCAACCATTATGAGAATCTAGCAAAGTTCTGTAGATATAGAATTGAACCCTCCTTGCCTTTGCTGCTGAGTTATCTTGCGGTTAATAGGACACGTTGATTCTACCATACTCGCTGTTTCTCCAATACTCTCGTTCGAGTTCTGAATCGTAGTCACCGTCAGAGTCGTTGTAATCATCATTAGATACAGCCGTAGCCCACAAGCTCTCCGGCTCTGGCTCTCTAGTTCCAGAAGTATCAATAATTCCCTGACTGCGAGATTTAATATCCCACATGGATCCATCCCGGGGCCTGGGATTATTAGGGTCCCATCCAAAGGCGTGCCACATGTTGATAACGTTTCCGTCATGTAGGTCGCGTTCTGCGAAAGGTGTCAAAAGCGACACAGCCTCAGTAAAACTCCTTTCAGTGGCAAGTTCCAAGTCTCGTGGGCCGGGAAGGAAGCCTTTGTCGAGGAGGAGCCTCAGGATGTCAAGCCGCTCATACAATATAGCCATAGCAACCGCGCTATACGCAGTACCGAGAAAGAGACCAGACGGCGGATACAGCTCACAACATACATCCTTGATGGCCCCATTATCGATCAGCAATTCAGTCATTTCGTAGTGGCCGTCTCGAATAGCTGTGAATAGGGCTGCCGAACCGTAATTCACCAGATCCATGCCGTATGCGAGCAAGAGCCGAAGCGTATCGCGATCGTCTTCATGGGCAAGGTGACAAACCGCATTATCACCGTATAGGCCAAGGCCATGATCTAGCAGCAGCCGTATAACTTCCGGCTGCTTGGTGAAAATGGCCCGCTCGGTTGGGCACGGGCACTCATGAGGCCCCGGACGTGCGCCAAGAGCCAGAAGTCGGGGGAGGATGGCGTTGTAGCTGGCGGCCACGGCGACTCCGAGGGCAGATGGGGCGCCGCTTGATTCTGTTGCAGGATCCAAGGGGGCCTTGTGAGCAAACATCAGCTCGACTACCTGTTCATCGTGCTGGCGCAGCGCCCAATGCAGGACCGACCGCAACTGTGCCGGCGATGCCGTTTGGCCCGACCGGGTCTCCCCAAGAAGTGTTTTGAGGATTGCGGTGTGGCCCCCCTGGGCTGCGTATAACAAAGAATTATTCTTGGCCCACGGATCGATGTCCCTACTGTTGTGAACCTTCCTTTCCACATACCGGGGAGAGGGAGAATAGGCAGAAATGTTGGCCCCGGCAGTTAGGAGCTTGGTCACCAAGCGAGTCTCTCCCTTTTGGGCAGCCCAAGGTAAGGCGGAGCTCTCATCATGTTGAACATTGTATTCGCAGAGAATAGGGTGCATCGCGTGATACAGGCGCGTATTCGTCTGCATCAGATGACTGATATCGCGTTGGGTGGTTAGGTATTCAGCCACCCAGCGTAAAAGTTCTAAAGGGAGGTTGCTAAGGGACGCCATCGTAGTAACAAGTTGTTTTGCAAGAAACTGGGGTGGCGGATGGTGAGGAAGGGCCAACAGTCATTTAAAGAAGCGCCCGACCGATGGACTAGTTGCTGCCCACTAATCCACTAACTAACTAATTAGTACGTAGATAGCTCCCTAATGAACTAACTAGCACAGAATATATTTACCCAGCCGGGCTATGTGGCCCTGACCAGCTAACTACCTAGTTAACGATACGATTAACCCGACTACTTCACGTAGAATAATCTATATCCATATACTCTTGTTTATCTTGACTCCAAAAGTCCCAAAAGGGTTTTTCCCCGCAAATTCCCCGCGACCAGTTACAGGCGGAGTAATACATGGCTAGGGCGAAATACGTGATACTGTCTGGCCCAGCTGTCAGCAAAGTCCGGGAATCCTTACATAGATAACGGTGGTTGGGCGGAGACTGTATTACCTGCGTTGCGATGAGCCCCAGCTGGATCAATTTTTGACACGGCCCAGACGCCGTTTCGTTGATACCCATCGATGAACGGACCTAGTGGGAAAGGTCGAAGCCTTAGGTCCTCTGAGATTTTATCCTCCCGGTTAGTTCGTCCGGGAAAAAAAAACCTTTTTCTCGTGAGAACCGGGACAGCTTACTGGTCTGGTCGTCCCCAAGGATGCCACGGCAATGGGATAGCTCGTGTAGTAAACTGCCTGCTGCGGTGAATTTCTTGATATAATCGACATGTCGCCCTTTAAGGCTGTCAACAGTATTGTCTAAACTGCTCAGAGTCTGCGACGTCTTTGCATTGTCGAAAACCCTCGGGCAGATGCAAATTTCGTCTTCTACAGTGAGCTTGTTCCACATCTGCCATCCGTTGCCACCCCCATTCTCGTGGCATAGTCTTCCGGGCTCCGGCAATATCATATAAGGCTGGGACTCTGTCGATCTGGTATCTCGATATACACCTGGTTTGGATTTGTACGTCAGGCAGGGAAAGGGAAATGTGGCACTGAAGGGGGAACGCTAACGGGTGTTCTTGGTACTGACGTCTTTATCAAAGACATAGAATTCATCACCACAGTGGATGGTAAGTGCCAGCGTTCTATCCCGTAAGGCGTTGTAGATACGGCTGTAGACACCTATCATGGAACCTCCAATGGTCAGACTTTCTCCTTCAGGGCGCGATGTTTGGAGGGTCGTGAGATCAACTGACTTATCATGAATTGCATATTCCGTGAAGTCGTCGTCCATGAAGCCAGGTTATCTTGATTTTCTCTCAATTCAACCTCATAATTAAATCTAGTTCTTCCCATCATTGAAGCCCAGGAGGTTAAGATCCGGTCATTATCGGCGAATCGAGTTCCCCAGTTGGCTGGCTGTTCTTTTTCTCTAATAACTGCTCGGATATCTCGGAGTTGACGCATGACACGGATCATCTGCCAGCGGTGAGTAGTCTATCATTGCACCGAGTGGGAAAGACATGTAATATCCGTACCACTGGCTGGAGCTCATCTAACTCAGTATCTATATAGGCCTGCTCCTCAGCACTGCAGGTGGGGCCATACTTGACTCTGGGATACCGTGATGCTCTTTTGACCAGATGCCTCGGGAGGAGGTCGGATACATTGGCGAATGGGACAACATCAGTATCTGTAGGAAACGGCTCGAATGGGAAGGCTAGGGAATGGCAAAACAATAGCGCCCAGAAAAGGCCCATTGCAGTGGCAGCGCGTTTAAACATAGTAGTAGTGAACCCTAAAATTACTTTGATATAATGAATGAATAAATGGACGAACGAACGTAGTAGAATGAAAGCTTGTCTGAGTGAGCGGATAGTCTTCTTTCCGAATGAGCTACTGGATTAATGACCGACAAAATTGTTAAAAAAAAGTCACATCTACACTCAGATAGGGAAGGAGGCTGGCTTGATAAACGAACCGGATGATGCCCCCCTTTCTATTGTATGAGGGGCATGGTCTTGCTATTCCCATAGTGCGATACACTACTGAGAATCTCAAGTACGCTTTTTCCGGGTACGCCTTTCGCCTTCCGGTCTTCCTGGTAAATGCTCGGTTTGTTACGGATCCCAAGTGCATCAAATTTCCGATATGTCTCCACATCTCCCTCACTAGGCCCAGAACATGCATATTGCTCCTGATGTCTCGCGGAAGACAGACATCCGCTAATATGGAAGGAAGGGATTATTGTACAGGTACCACCATATCTCATTGGGAAGGTTTCACTCCTAATGCAAGAGCAGTACTGGGGGTGGGTAACCAACCATTGAATCAATGTGGACTATGCCAACGCAGGGTCAGGAGGAGACAGGATATAGATTAAAGCTGAAAAAAGAGTCAGGTACGGAGAAAGGTCCGGTGCGCCATTTTCTGGCCATATTGATTAAATGGCTGTGCCCCTGCATAGTGCTCTTATCTTGAAAGTCTTATGTTGCATTGCTAACAGCTCCTTGTGGAGATGAAAACAAGAACCGTTCAATTAGTGGCCCCACCTGGTGATGATTTGGCGTACACCCGCTCTCAGAAGTTGACACTAGAAGCTTAGCTCGCTCAGGGTCCTCAATAGAATCGGAAGGACCCGGACCCTTAATACATTAGGGCTTAGTGCTTATGCCGAGCAGCCAATTTCCGTCGGTGGCCGACGGTTACCGTTAGCCGAAGTGATCGGACATCGAATGGTCGACAGTCCGATATCGCAAAATCGAGAACATTAATCAAAAAAGTAAATACTTGAATAAATGGGTTAGGTCACGGCTTTCAGTTGGTGTCTTTACTGCACCCGTAAAGGTGAACGGCGACAATGAAAGTGGACACCCATGAATAGAAATTGTCGTCTTAGCTTAGTATAAAAGCCGCTCGAAATAATAGGGATCAAGCCATAGTCAGCTTTCTCCGACCAGAGAGCAGATTAAATCTCGTGCGGACTTTTGCAATGCAACGACTAACAAACGCGTGGTGGCTGTTCCTGAGCGCCTTGAGTGTGCTTCCTTCGGTGCAAGCAGCCGTGGGCTCCTGCTCAGCAACTAGTCCATGCGACACTGGGTGTTGTTCAAAATATGGATCCTGTGGCTTTGGAAAAGATTTTTGTGGAGTTGATGTTTGTATCTCCAACTGCCATGCAGTAGCTGAATGCGGAGGTATGTCGCGCTGTTTAGAATGTGCCCCTGGGGTCCATTAACATGTATCCCAGAATATGCTGCAACGCCTGGAGCAAGTTGTCCTCTTAATGTCTGCTGTTCCAAATATGGGTATTCTCACTCGCTTGCTAGAAGTTTTGCCTTCTGCTGACTCACTATAGCTTTTGCGGTACCACCGATGACTTCTGCGGCAGCGGATGCCAGAATGGCTGCGACGCCATCAAAGAACCGTAGGTATTGGCCAAATCTATTACCATGGCATCTACTGATTGCACCGCATATTAGTACATGTTCTGCATCATCTAGCGAGGCCGTCTACATTGGCTACTATGAAGGCTGGAACCCAACCCACCCTTGTGATGTTGTCTTGCCTGAAAACATCAATGTTGATCCGTGGACCGTACGCATTCATTCAGCCCCTCCTGTCTTGACATTTACCTAAGCATCACCCACACATAGCACCTCTACTATTCTTTCGCCGGCATCAGTACGTCTGACTTTACCATCACCACGACCCATGACAAGGATAAGGAATACTGGTCAAGGTTCACTGCCCTCAAGAAGAAGAAGCCGTCGTTAAAAACGTACATTTCTGTCGGGGGATGGGACCTGGGAGGAGAGGTATTTTCGCACATGGTACAATTTCCAGGGGCACGCAAGGCTTTCATTAGTTCAGCGCTCTCGATGATGTCCGAGTATGGGTTTGACGGAATTGACATCGACTGGGAATATCCCGCTGCCGAGGATCGTGGTGGCGCATCGACCGATACCGATAATTTCGTGACTTTTCTCTCCGAAATGAGAGCCGCTTTGGGAACAGAGTACGGTCTTACTTGCACTATACCATCTTCCTACTGTGAGTACAGATAATCTATCGTGTCATCGCGATATATACGTACTTTCAGCTAACAGTCAACAAGGGTATCTGAAAGGCTTCAATGTTACGGGGATGGAGCCCTACGTTGACTATTTCAACTTCATGTCATATGATATTCATGGTACTTGGGACGGCAAAAGCAAGTGGACGAGTTCTGACGTGAACCCCCACACCAACCTTACCGGTAGGGTATCCTATGGGAATGTAGTAATGTAATACTGATCTTGAACAAGCTAACTTCATTCACAGAGATCTCTTCTGGACTTGATCTCTTGTGGCGCAATGGAATTGACCCTGGCAAAGTTCTGCTCGGCCTGGGGTTCTATGGACGGTCATTCACGTTGGCTGATCCTTCATGCAATACTCCGGGGTGTCCCTTCAATACTGCAAACAACAGCACTGGTGGGGGAGTTGCTGGAGAGTGCACCCAGACTAGTGGAATCCTATCAGACTACGAGATCAATCGCATCATGCAAGACTATTCAGTTAATATTAAGTATGATGAGACATCTGGAGTGAACTGGATGACATGGAGCGGAAATCAATGGTGAGTAATTTCTGTCTGCATCACTCACCCGCGTGGCTTGGTCTGACCGTAACATTGCAACAGGGTCTCATTTGACAATGCTCGCACTTTGAAGAAAAAGGCAGACTTTGCCAATAGCAAATGTCTAGGAGGTTTATTCAGCTGGGCTCTCGATATGGGTGGGCCTGGGTCTCTCAAGAATCCGAACGAAATGTCTTCTAGCGACACCGGCATGGGTGGTGCCAATACTGAAGGAGGAAGTGATGGCACTGGTGTCGTCTATGTGGGGCCGGAGGTGTTTACCTCGCCAACTGTAACTGCAATAGCCCCTGTCGACATTATATTTCCTCAGGATATCCTTGGCAGCCCGACAGTGATTTCGCCCGAGTCATACCCAACAAGCTTGGAGGTTGTCTGGAATACCACGACGACCGTCACCTCGGGTACATCCACTGGCGTCAGCACGGGAACAACCCGCTATATCATGCCCACCAACATCGCCGTGCCCCCAGTGACGATCGGAACCATCAGCTATTACAATTGGAACATCACCAATCCACACATAACCTCTGCACATGGAACCTTAATCCCCAGCATCGACCTACCCCCCGTGACAGTCATCGATGACCCGAATCCACTAAATGAAACAGGCATTTCTCACTCCCCACTGGGTACGCGGGTGATCCACATCCCTCCTTGGCCGTGGTCGACTGGGGGCACAGTATATCCGAATGTCACTTTCAATCAAGGCAGCCCTCCTGGTCCGACATGTACTGCCAACTGTGGTCACAAGTGCAGCAACTTTTGCGATGGACCCTGCCTAACGGATTGCGGTAAAAATAGCTCTTCGGGATTTATCGATCCCTTGGATACTGACCCACCATCGGTAAACAAGTGCTCGGGCCCGGGATGTGTCAATGGAAAATGCACAGGACAGGGGCTCTGTATTGAGCGTGGTTGTACTGGCTCTGATTGTCAACATCGGGTGTGCGTGGGAGAGAACTGCACTCCTACTGCATGTAGTGGGCGAGACTGCAAGGATGGGCACTGCACTGGAAGCAACTGTAAGGATCATGGCTGTATTGGCACTGATTGCAATGGTTATGACGATGAGAATGATAGCGGAGATGATAGCGGAGATGATGGGGATGACAGTGGTGATGATGGAGACGATAGTGGTGACGACAGCGGAGATGATGGAGACGATAGTGGGGATGATGATAGTGGAAGTGACGCTGAGGGGGCATGCTTTGGCTCTGAATGCCTCTCTTGGGGTTGTATCGGCGTCGATTGTTCTTCCTCAACGCATACCTGCACAGGTCCGAATTGCCGTGTAGTTAGCTGCAGTGGTCCGGGCTGCAAGAACGGCATTTGCAACGGAGACAAGTGCAATTCAGAGGACACTGACTGTGATTCAAGGGAGGCAGACAGATGTACCGAGTATATCTCCAGCACTCTCGTCACTCCAGCCTCTACATACTCCATAACTACCGTTACCAGCCAATGCTCCACTATCACTGCATGCTCAGCGAATCCTTCCACAATCACCAGCACAATAACCGGAGATGGCCTGACGGAGGGCACGATTACTGCAGTGGACTCAACCGTGTCTGAAGACCCCGCCCTCTGGACAATGATACTGGACGACCTCAGCAGTTACTATTCCATGGCATATGACACTAACTCGTCGACAAGCACCAGCAGCACGTCCAGCACCATGAGTACATCTACGACTCATTCGACGACCTCAACGACGACCTCCACTACTGCCTTCGCGTCTGAAACGGGCTATAACTGTAAGGGATCTTCGCGCTGCGGTACCTTTTCGAACCTACGGGGTTTCTGCGACAAGGCAAAGGATGACCTATTAGGCACGGTGACCTACGGGTAAGATCATGATCCACACCAGAATAATTCATGTCCCTCTAATTTATTTTCAGCACCACTAAGAAAGACACAAACTCTGGAACATGTTATACCGACGGCATGAACGCAGGATTTGGATGCGGTGTGTTTGTCGAGGGAGATAACTGCGAAATGACAGGGGCTGAGCTGGCAGCGTGAGTCACTTCCTCTTCAATGTTAATCCCGAATAATAAACTGGAACTTACTTTGACTTTAGGCACTACGACCATATCATGCAATCCTCCGGTGGTGGTTGCAAGATATGTGGTCACGCTCTGCTATCTAATGGCTGCAAGGTGACAGTGAATTATGTGAGCCATTGCCAAAATACCGATGGCATCTTCCAGCCTGCTGGAAACGATGGTCCGGATGAGGATGTGGAAACTTCTGCTTCTCTGAGACCTTCTCCTACTCCCCTGCTTACTACAAGCCACGGGGTATTCAATTAAGTGCAAGTGTTTCGAATACTCCCTAAATATATAGGATCCTCTAGCATCATGTGGCTTGAAAAGTATCAGAACAAATTCAGCCTGTTTAAGTTGCTACAAAACATTTGACGCGCGCAGCAAGATTATATATATATTCGATCATGTAGTAGTAAATGCCACATGGATCCCACCAAATCCCTACAGTCACTAAAAATCTATACACTAGTAAGTTCACGCGATTGCAGCACTGCGGTCTATCAAATTATTTTCTTTACGGCCATTCCTTGTCGGTGCTAAAGTTTCTAACAATAACTGTGCTTGGCATAAACGGACTAATCATAAAACAGACATAACACCTACTCATCCCTAGATTATCGTTTGGGTCACTTCAGAATAAGGAATTGTGTTCCACTTCTTCCCAAAATCCCCAGAGCGAAGCATGCTATAGCCTTGCGCATACACGACCTGGCTGCAGCATCTTAGTCAACACATAGACGCCGACCAGTTCCAGCCTGCCCAAAAGTAAAAGAAGACAAAGAAGAATAGACAGGAAAGAAATACAAGTTATGCATCAAATGCACCCCGTTCTTCATCGCATCCCGGCGCACCTCTTCCAGAAATCGCTTCACTTTCTCACTAGTCCAGCCAAGCACCTGGGTAACTGTCGCCGCACTGCACACTTCAAGCCCTTCGACGTCCTGCAGCATGTTAAAAGTTCTAATAGGAGGCATAATGAAAAAATCAGGCTTACGTGTTTTATGAGGATGCGAACGTGGCGGATGGTTGGGACTTTCAAGTACCATTATGCTCCGACTCTGTTTTAGCGGACACGCTAGTCGATGCTATCGTCCTAGAATCTTTCATGAGTATGGCCATTATATGTCTCCACCCATGATAGGCCTACACCTTTTGCTCTAGATTATTATATGTAAGGACCAGCAGAAATATTAGGTTTGTCTGGATATAAATTAACAAGCTTGGTTCTTCCGTCGGTTCAATTAAGGTCTTTGAAGGTGGATGCATTGTAGATCCATGGTTGAAGATAGCAGCACGCCTTCTCGTTTGGGCTAATAAGAAGCGTTAGGAGGAATATGCTCCTGAATGGAGCTAAATTAGGCGTTAATCCGTCAATGCTCATGCTATGTGGGGATTGTTTTCCCCTCAAGCTTATTCTTGGTCTGACCCACTTGGTACTTCAGTTTGCCAAGCGAACGTCGTTTCCGCTCAACCCGACCAATTTCCAAGGTTCTTGGCATTGTCTCCGACTCCACTCCGCCAGAAGGTCTTGAATTCTTTAGGATTTTTTTTTTTTTTCTTTTCTATCCCCTTCTTTTGAATCACAAGTTATCGACGGGCTCGTAGATCCGAGCATATATATTTACTGCCCAGCGTGTATTGTAGTTTGTGAGCAATAGTGAAAAGGGAGAAGTGGAAAATTCGAATCAGAAACATGATCAGTAGTCATGGTGCATTGCTCTTTGGCCTGCGGAAACACATATTTGGTAGTAAGATAGGAACTGTGTTGAGCTGGTCATACGGGGTATACCAGCAATGCTAATACAGGCTGGCTTCACTTACAGCATCCACAATCACTAAGAAAAGTTTGCTGTAAACATGTTGCTGGTAAACGATCAGTGTTGGCCTTCTGCGGACATACCTACATCGAGCTAAGGTCCCGTGTACGGCATAAGGTACCTCGACCATACTCACAGTCCTGGAACATACCACTCAAAAGAAAAGCGATGTATATTAACTCAGGCTATGTCTATACATGCAATGATTGTGAATATGGGACGCACATCATTTCTCAAGACCTCTTTCACAAATTAAGTCCTTTCATCAACCATGGGTCTATTAGAAGATCTACAGCGGTCGGGCGATCTTCTGGGTTCCACTGCAAGGCCAATAGCAACCATCTCAGAAACCCCTCGACATCCTCACCTTGGATATCGGCGGCTAGCTTATCGAATGACCGGTCAGGTATAGGCACTAGATCTTTCCACTCCCCTGATTCATCCCAGAAGACCCAGCTCATGTTCGCCTTTTTCACGAATTCGGGTGACGGGGGCCCGAGCAGTGCAACAAGTTCTGCGATATGAGCTCCGTCGTCCCAAGTGTCGTCTACAATCTTGCCTTGGATGATCGTTTTGGGGCTGACAATGTCCCAGGCCTTCCAAAATGGGTAAGTATCATGCGAGAGCCAAATAAAGAATGTGGTGGTTACTCACCACCATTCCAACACTCCAAATATCCACCTTATAATCCCAATTGGATTTGAGGATCACTTCAGGGGCGCGATAGTAGTCCGGCATGATATTATCACACTATTTCTCTACCGCAAAGTGGGCCGCGCCTAAGTCACCAAGAAGAGGAAGACCATCTCCGGCAGGGAAACGTGAGCTCGTATAGATCGTTCGATCTTGTAAAACCTTCCTCGGAGCTGGCTTAGAGGAGATTTGCTCTTCGAAATCAGACAGCACCTCAGGTGAAGGGGCAGGGAGGAGAAGATTCTCGAGTCGTAGATCTTTATTGGGGTTAAATTTGCGGAATAGTCTAGACGGAACAGGCAGTTCTTACCTGTATGTATGATGTGTGCCACGGAGTGTAGAAAATCTAGGGCACCGAGAAGTTGGCGAATGGCCTGTTTCATTCCTTCGAGGGTCATTCGGTGGCCATGTTTGAGCTGCAGGAAATCAAATGTATTTAGCCCAAGTGCTTGGTGGACCAGACAAAGATGGCGGCCTTGAGTGTTATTAATGTAAAAGTAGTCAAGTAACTTGCGGATATACTTCTTGCCAGGATGGTCTGTGTCGATGGATTCAATGTGTTTATAAATGTTGAGTTCATGGTCTCTCCCTTGGCCGGAGACATATACCTTTAGGATGACATGGGTAGATTCACTGGTTGCTCAGCACTGATGACTTGTAGAGATAATGGGGATAACATACATCAAGTCACGAGCAAACCAAACCGTAGAAGTCACCCCGAATCCTACTTTAGCGATGGCTTGGTATCGGTCGTTAAATATTTCTCCTCGTTGGACAGGATAGTATTTTTGGGGAGCATATGTTGGCAGTCTTTCTTCCTCAAGCTTGATCTCCGGATCAAGAAGCTGGAATCCCGGCGTCGGGAATGTCCGCGGGGAGCATTTCCATTTTGATGATGACATACAAGTGCTAGAGCGTGATCGGGTGTGGGAATCGGGGACGAAGGGGGTTATTCTGGTGAAAGCAAGAATTGAGAAGCGCGATCGAGTCAAGATACGGGAAGAGTAATCTGAGCATAGGCTCCAGGGATTTGCCATGATTACAGGTTAAAGAAAGGGCCACTAGCAGTTGTGATTTACTAAGAGAACCGAAATAGCATTTAGAGTCATGGGCGAGTCCGCCGTGAGCCGACATGTTACGGTGTTGGCGGTTATTTCGCCACGTGATTGCGCCGCCATCACCTGACTGCTCGCTGGAGATTCCAGCCGAAAAGAAATGTCCAAATTCCTAAGAAATATTTCATATGAATATCCTCGGGCTTTATCCGACGAACTTCTGGGGAGTACTGTGCGCTTATGGTGTATAGTCATATGACGGTTAGTGAATGACTACTTTGTAGGGCAATATTACATGGCGGGATCCGGTCGTCATCCCACACCTTAGCACATTGTTATCCTCGTTGTTACTACCTGTATACCCTTGATCTAACCTGCCTGTAGCTCGCAGACGCACAAGATCAGCTTGAGACACATCAAAGAGAACCGAGTGGTCCACGACAACAATATTCCAATCACCGAAACAAACTGAGACAAACTGAGGCTGATAGATTCATGATGAGACTAAGCAAAATACTTCATCCCATCCACGTAAATTCATGGGCAAGTGTAGTAATGCGGTAGCTAGGCTTACCTATCAACTTTGGAGTAGAGTTTCACTCTATCAGTAAGGTTGTGGGATTTTCGTGCTAACCATCCAGTTCTGACTGTAGGCGGGATGATTTGATTGGGCGGAAGTATTAGGCTTATGGGTGTCTCAGATGACCGGGTACCTGAAGGTTAATAACGGCATTCTTGATCTTTGTGTGGATGAACAAGTAGTAAAATGGTACAGTATCCACTTCGGTGGAGTCATGACGCCAAACATGGTCCCTTTAGTCCTTGCCTACCGAAGCGCCTTGGATCCGGAAGGGAAATGCCTGAAGATACGACAGAGAATTCACTGTAACCAATGTACGACGAGCAACATGTCGAATGCTTTACCCCTTTATGGTTCATCCTGTTTTGTGAAAGCATTGGGCTTGGGGTGTGGCTATTCTGATGCGATAAAACTCAATCTAAATGAGAATAAGGAAGAAACGAAACAAAGGTACTGTATATACAGTTAAGTGGTCATTTGGAAATTATCACCCATATACGCAGCAGCTCTGTTCTTTATATTATATTCCTCCTGTGTACTATCCCAGTCCTTCCCATTTTAGTTTATGAACGTCGATGCAACCTATGTTTACTTTGATAAGTATCATAACCTCAAACTGATGTTCCGAGTATTTTAGAATGAGTTCCTGAACGAACTAAGAGACGATAGTATGCACTCCTAAGCTAGAATGTAGCATCACACATCTGGCAAAGAATACAATATGTTGATTGAAGGATCGTCGAACTGAAGCCCCACCGACTGCCCGATTTTCGCAGCGCGCTATCATACCTACGTAATGTCATGTTATTATTTTCAGGCAACTACAACCGTCAGTGATAGTTCCCAACACTTCAAGGTTATGTGACGAATGTGAACTAACTCAAGCCATAAAGTCCTTCTCCACGCGCTCCGGCCAGATCTGGATACACGGCCACCTCGAGGTGGGAGTGCAGGACAGGGTTGGGGGCCAGATATAGCCACTAGTAAATTGCTGGATGGTAAAGAGAATGCGTCCAAAGAAGGGGCCACTACGACGCGGCATCCCATCAGGCAGACCCTCGATGATGTGCTTGAGAGCGCCATAGCTGTACCAAGCGTTGACGCTGTACGAGGTATCTTGCCACAACGCAGTCGTGTTATAGACAGCGGTAATGTAGGGCATTGAATCGGTCGATTCTTTGGAATTGGAGAGCGACTCATTGATCGGAGAGCCCTGGGCGGCAAAGATCGTCGCGGCACCGGCGGTGGGAAGAATCATGACGGACGACCCAGCAGCGCCGGCTTGGTATCCAATCGCCGCGGCACGCCAATAAGCATAGGGAGTAGCTGCACCGTCTGCTTCGGGAACGTCATTGCCGAATCTGTGGGTATTAGTCTATGTCTAATGGCATAATGCACGGGTACGTACGGGAAGGAGGCAACGTGAAGGTTGGCAGGCTGGGCAGAACCGATAAAGTGCGACTCGGGATACACGTGCTGCAGAGCCGTTGTCAGTCCCTGTATTAAACTATTCACTGTGGGTGGGCCAACGTACCTCCCAGCATTGAAGCATGGAGACGGTGCCGAAGGGGAGCTTTTGCGCGCGGATCGTGTCGAGGAGGCCATCGGAATAGAGGGAGCGCTCTGTGCCAGAGGGACGGAACTTCTCATGTTTCCAAATTGTTCCGGCTGAACCGTTGGCCAAGGGGCCAACCAGACTCTGAGTCATGAAGAGCGAGTCATTGGCCCTCTGGGCCCAGCCGACAACGCCGTACATTTTGGTGTCGGCAAAGGCCTGCATGAGCGTGTTCCATTCCGGGCCGTCAGGCTCCATGGTCTGCGACACATATTGTTCAAAGTCTTTAGGGCCGTTGGGAGTGCGGAAGGCAGGGTAGCTAGAGTGCGCCAGGGGTCAGCTGTGGGCCCTATGCATGCCTGCATGCATGCAGGATGGGACATACCCAGGGAAGTAGAGCTCCGGGAAGGCGATGAATTTGGTGCCCTCGGCCGCGGCCTGGTGGATCATCTCAACCGACTGAGCGATGGTTGCGTTAAGGTCGTAGTTCCACCAGGTTGACTCGTCGGAGAGGGCATGGTAAACAAATCCAACCGGGGGTTTCCGGACGGCAGCAACCTTGAAGTTCTCGGGATCCCACTCAAAGCCAGTCGCATAGTCACGCTTCATACGAGAGTTCGAGGCAATTGGCCCGACAGCCGCGGCCTGAGCCGTGACTGCAACGGTAGCCAGGAGAGTAGCAACGGACACCAGGAGCATGATTGTCTTGCGGAAAGGTGTGTATAGCAGACAGGAATGGGTGTAGCAGGGCGCCTTTTATACCGTATCCAAATATCAATGTATACCGCCAGCACAAAGACGAAACTGCAACATAGCGATACACTCCACTAAAGTGATAAGGCACTGGATTCCAATTCGTCGCATGGTTACTTTTGCCCATTCTGTTAAACTCTCCGTTTGAATTTCCGTTCACGCTTCAGTGGTGGAAGCCACATGGCACCCGATACCGGCTAAGCAGCGTGATAGATAGATAAGAGGGATATAGTACATCATTTTCATGCTCTCTGTGCCGTAGTGGAGCGTTGAAGAGGACCTTACGACGGCCCGGTGCCCACACACTATTGTGTGGCCGCCTGAACTTGGAGAGATAGTGGGGTGGAGGTTGGAGATCTCCAATTTCGTTCTCCAGGTATCCAAGTTCTCTAACTTCACCTATCTGCCAATCGGAGCATTGATAGGCTGGCCATTCAATAACGTGAAGAGTTCTTCGTCAATCATGGCTCATGCTGGTTATCTCTCACCCCTTAGTATCCTGAAATTTAAGACGAGAGAAAACTTCCTTCTCTGCGGTATTAATGACAGTACAAATCATGATAGCATTGGGCTATCAAGCTTGCGGATATCAGTTCGTCAATGCATATTTCTACACAGGTCGAGTGATTGTATTCTGGATAGACTTGTTCATTTTACGTCGTTCAATAGATCTCCCACCCATTAACTGTCCAGGTCAAGGTGTACAGGTTCTTAGCCACAAAGTTGCAAATGAGTAGAATTGAGTAACATCATTCAAGCCGACAAAATATCTTACGGGTGAGGTATAAACACAGCTTATGCAGAATTATGGCACAGCGGCAATTGGTATCAAATAGTATCTTGCAAAAAAAGAATGATATAACGATGTGAGTAATCAAGCAAACAACAAAGTCCGTATCTTTGCTATCATCACTTATCAATCGCCCGATACGATCTAGACTAAGTATGTTAGACCTGGAAGAGCTCACATTGATCGAGGAGAAGCAAAAGTATGTTGGAGTCTCCAAGTCTTTACCGATAAGAAGCATGTTGTCCAGCCTATCATTCTTACGGAAGTACGGGTCAGATATCCATCGGACGATGTCGAGCACATATGACCACGGGGTGTGAAAAACGGGGCTTCCTGTTTGTTCAGCCATACTTAGGCTACATACTCTTGTATGAATCTGTGATGTAGTATTATATTATTTTAGCCTGAGAGTCCATCTGCTATTCTCTAGAGTGGGCTCTTTGTCGCGTTACTACCAATAAAATAGTTTCCCACCGCGTCAGCCACCCGCCCAAGTTCTACACAAGGAGAGATCATATTCAATCACTATATACTAACCAGTGTGATAGTATTACACTAGAGGCTCATACCTGGATGTAGAAAATTATAAAATACTTAACAGCATTCTTAAACAATCTTTGATCACAATAGGATTTTAGTCTGTTATTGAGGTAACTTGTATATTATTCTAAATATGTTCAACTTGCTTCAAGATACCAAAAAGCTATCTATTGGTTCATTTATTATCTTTGTAATATCTATACTTTGAGTTAGGTGTTACGAAGCTCTAGGAGTTAAGAGGAGCTAAGTTAGTCACCCCATTCAGAGTTGAAAAGATTGAGTGTCAATTATTCTGGGTCAATGGGTCAAAGGGCATACATGGATGAAATTTTATCAGTCCTTTAGCATCCACGGTCGTGGTCCATGCCTTTTAAAAACGCCAAAACACCTAAGGCCGGTTTGTGTAGTTTGTTGAGGTGGCTTATCTTGGTAGTCTCCATTAATAAATCTCGCTTCCTGATTTTTGCCTACGTCATCATGGCCAGCAAAGTAGACAGTAATAACTTGAGTCGGCCCTTGGCTTAGAATATATTTTTCCTGAACCATGAAGCACATCTGGCCACAATCTACTTGATGTGAGACTCCGGGTTATCCCATGCCATATCACCTGATCCACTAATCTCCAAGCATTGCTTATGGCAACTTCCTGAGAGATAAATCAAAAAACAGAACTTACGAGGAGGTAAGACAGGACAGGCCTAGAGGCCCATGGGAAGAGCCGAATTACTAGATAGAAAGTTAGCGAGGGAAATAACAGAAATAGGAGGAATCTACCGCACAGGTGTTGAGTCCCAAAGATATATAAAGAGGCCCAATCCCAGGGGAGTGGATAGTTTTCCTCTCTTTCTCGAGACTTATAGATTTTCGTGAAAGACACAGACTTCTAGTTATTTAACCGGGTTAGCCAGCATATTCTTCAGGCTGTCACACTCAACGTATTCTTGGACCGCAGCGAGTATGACAGAATGGAAGGTATCCAATGATGAGGGCAACGTCTTCTGATTTGTGCTCTCAAAAGCTTGATGATACCATACAGAATATATAAAGAGCGAGCGGCCGTTGTTACAGGGCCATGATTACCACGCCTTGCCGTCCTCTAATAGTCCTTGTAAGAAGGACGAGGACAAAAAATGTTTCTGAAACGGCAAAAAAGGATTGACCAATGCAGGGATCGAACCTGCGACCTTCTGTGTTCACATTTATGTAACAATTATGTTGCTTATGTAAGACAGACGCCATAACCACTAGGCCAATTGGTCCAATTCTTATTGAATTTTAGGAGTTGTTATCTTACAAACGCACTGGTCAATAATGTGGAAAATCCGGTATAGACGAGTGCAATCCAAACTCCAGCAAGGGTATTATAAGAGCTGACTCGGTGCTAAGAGAAGCCGCCCGTACAGTGCAAGAATTGAATAATCATCCAAAGCAAGAATTGCTCAAGCAACAATATAGCCTCCTGAAAGCTACGTACTAAGATTTCGACTTGGTAGTTGGCGTCAGAAAGTGCGGTATTCCTGTATGTCCTTTAAGAGACAAACCTGGCTCGAGATATTGCATCTACCACTCGGAAACTATAAGTCACATCGATGTAAAATCCGACCTTACAAATATTGTACTCCCAAAATGCACACGGAGGCTTGCATCTGATGCCGCGGGCGAGCTGGAGGCTTTGAAGTAGCAAATTGAGAGTAGGCCCCGACACACATGGGTAATTGACACAGAGGTTTACGCTCTGAAAGGAGGCATGTATCCTATCCCCTTTCAGATTCCCATTTAACAACTAGACGAAAAGCTATTACTGTGCAGTAATGCCGATTATCATTCGTTGCTTCAGAAGTTTAGCGACCATGTCACACATTGGGGAACAATGGAGAGGTGTATGCCGATATTGTTCTGGCGGTATGATGGAGACAACCGCTGCAACAGTGGTAAGGGTTATTCTTGGAGACAAGAGGATATCTAGCTATAGTCAAAGGCGCCTTTATCGGTCGCTACATCATGTAAGTGGCCAAGGAGTCATGTAAATAGTCGGTGCCGTTGTGGACATTGTACCCTTTGTTGAGAGTTTACCCGGATGGAAGGCTGGAAAGAATTGGGGTCTCCAACATTACAGATAAGCGCTTTCTGACCGCTGGGCGCGCTACTGGCCGGGTAGGCTCTTCCAGAAGAGTAGAACCCAATTTATCCAATTGCAATGATAAGCTAGTCGCCTTCTTCCCTACATCGGCAGACAACATTGATGTTGTAGTAGAGCCAATAATGTGAACGATAATCACACATACCGCACGCCACGCACAATCATCAGATGATTTCATATGCAGCTATGAATACTCCAGCCAAGGCAGGATATAAAGCCTTCCCTGGCATCCTTGTCCCTTCGGCCCATGCGGGCCGCATGCACCGCATTTCCAACCCTGATGTCATAGAGCCAGATGATGTATAGCAAACAGCTACATAAAGACAAGAAGTGTCATGAGCAAGGCCTAGAGTCGAGGAAGCATCAATTGTTCTCTGAACCTAACAGTATTCAGACGCATTGAATTCAACAGTCCAAATATATTTACCCCGTCCAAACGGAACAACCACCATGTCCATTCCTCAACCCATCCCCGCTAGATGCAGAGCAGTTGTTCTCGACGGCCCTGGAGCTTCCTGGGCACTGCGAGAAGTCGACGTGCCGAAGCCAAAACCGAACGAGCTTCTAATTCGCTCCCTGGCGTGCGGTGTGTGCCACAGTGTATGTGTCCTTCCCTTAAACACTATCTTGGACGAACAGTGAGGCAGCCCAGTGGTTGCACTACTAACTTACTACTTCCAACCGCGCAGGACGTCGCAACCCAAAATGGAGAATTCGACTTCATGTAAGTCCGCAGCCCGTTTCGCCCTATGCTATGAGCTTGGCCAACCCATTGCTATCCCAGCACGAACTACCCCCTCGTAGCTGGCCATGAAGTCGTTGGTGAAGTCGTCGCCCTTGGTACAGATATCAAGGACTGGGCGCTCGGCGACCGCGCCGGCGGCGCTTGGCACGGGGGCAATGATGGCACATGCAAGGCCTGCGCGCGGGGTATGCCACAGGTGTGCGCGAATCTCGAAGTCAATGGAGTGACGAGGAATGGCGGATGTGCGTGACTTCAACCGACTCAAAGAATGTAGCACGTGTTGCTAACGTGTGTCAAGTCTCGGAATACTGCACCTTGGTCGCCTCAGCCGCAATCCGCATCTCCCCAAACTGGGACCCCGTGTCAACAGCGCCGCTTCTATGCGCCGGTATCACGGCGTTTAATGCGATTCGCAAGAGCAACGTGCCGCAAGGGGACACAGTTGCCATCTGCGGCATCGGCGGGCTGGGACACCTTGCCATTCAGTATGCGCGGAAGATGGGGTACCGAACTGTGGCGGTATCCGAGAGTGAGGAGAAGAGGGACGATGCGATAAATCTGGGTGCGCATTTATTCGTGAATTCGAAGAGGGAGGATGCGGTGGAGCTGCTGCAGAGGGAGGGAGGGGCGAGTTTGGTTGTTGTTTTCTGTCCGAGCCCTGAGTTGTGAGTATTTTTTGGTGTTTTCTTCTTTTATTTTTCCTTTTCTTTCTTTTTTTTTTTTCCCTTCATTTTTCCTGTTCCGAATGGCTAAGTTAATGACGTCGGTAGGGTGAAGAATATGACCAGAGCGCTGGCGCCGAGTGGATCTATCCTCCTCATTGCTCGTACGCTACATCCCTGTACCCCACGGCCTTCTCTTAGTTCCCACTAACCGAGGGTTCGTCTAGCTGTCAACGGCGTGACAATCGACTTCACCCCACTTATTGTCTATGGAAAGCAAGTCCGTACCTGGTCGTCTGGCTTTGCTGCTGAGACAAGTGAAGCGATTGACTTTGCGCATATCCAGGACGTCAAGTGCCTAACGAAGCAGTACGCACTGGGAGATATTGAAAGGGCGTTCGAGGACATGAATGAGAGGACGATAAGGTATCGGCCTGTTATCAACTTTGCTCTTTGAGTCATGTATCTACTTGAGGGAGTCAGTATTTAGTCGAGACTTGACAGATTATAGCAATGAGTTGTGGACTTCTCGATTTCTTTTGGATTTCGTGAATAGTGGAAGTGGTTTATATATAACTCTACTCTTGGTTTAGTGAATTGAACAATAAGACGCTGTTTCCTCTGATCCGTTTTGTTTATTCGTAAAAGGGGAGAAGAGAGTATGCTCATTACCAGGTCGCCCCAACCCCAAGTGAACTGGTCTCCAAATACTCTCCAAGATCAAATCTCAAGACTTGGGCCGGCTCCGATAGCTGCTCCTGATTATTCTCACGAGCCCCACCACGACTAAATACACGATATGCTGATCCTTTATAGCACGCACGACAGGAACAATCCGGAACGGGCAGTTCGGAAATTGCCCGGTTGCATTCAGGTGCAGCGCCTTCTCCAGGGCTCAGATATCGCGCGGGTAGCGGAGGAGGCACCTTCCAAAAGGCATGAATCTCATGTATCTTGGCATATGCAGACACGGGATAGGAGAATAATATTCCCAATTTACCTTGCATCAAGCAATACTCGGATATCCAGAGTCCATCCGACTCCACTTACACTGAAATTGCGTTTCATCATGCCCTTGCTTGATGATACTAGCTACGATATTTCGAAGCGGGGACAGGACGGCACACGCTTTGCGTACTTGACCTTGTATCATACTGCGCGTTGGCGTCTAGCGTCCCTTCACTGCTCCCCATCAGACAGCACAACCTTGCCAAAATGCTTCTGGTCCCAAACATACTTATACGCCTCCCTCAACTCCCCAAATCCAAATACTCTCCCATCAACAACAGGCCTAATATCATACGCCTCAATTGCGCGATTCATCTCCTCGAACTGGATCCAGTTTCCCACTTCAATGCCCCTAACCGTACAAGCTCGCAATAGCGGCTCGAGGTACGTGGGCCCATCCTCCGCATGTCCCTGCCCCGTCAAAAATCCAATAACATCAATTTCTCCGCCTCTCGCGACACACTCAAACGACTGTTTGATAGTCTGCGCTCCGCCGACCTCGATTACTCTCTGACAGCCCAGCGCGGCCCGCGTCAACTTCGTGGCGGTTTCTCCCCAGTTCGGATCCTCCTTATAGCTGAGAACAAGTTGCACTCCCATCTCCTTGAGCCTGCGAGCCTTCTCGTCGGAAGAAGTAGTTGCAATAACAACTGCTCCGGCCTTCAACGCAAACAACATGGCAAACAACGAAACCCCACCCGTCCCCTGGGCAAGGACATACTCTCCCGCCTTTAATGGCTTCAGCCCATGTAGAGCATTCCAAGCCGTCAGCGCAGAGCAAGGCAGGGTTGCCGCCTCACTATAACTGAGATTGCCGGGCATATGAATCAGACCGCCGTTTTCGTTGAAAACCCCGTGGTGTCGGAAGGTGCCGGGGCTGTCCTTATTGCTGCCGGGGCTACCGGCCATTTGAGCGTAGGTAGGTGCAGCGCCGAAGGGGAAGTTCGGGTAGTACACAACGATTACGCGGTCGGTGGGCTTGAAGCGCGTAACGTGAGAGCCAATTGCTACGACTTCACCTGCGCCGTCGGATCCCGGGATCAGGCTGCCCGTGCCGTGGTCTGCTGGGGACCAGGGGAAGGTGCCGTTGGCGACTGCGCTTACAACGTATGTTAGTAGAGAGTTGTGTCGTGAATTGATGGAGGGGTTGCTTCCTAGAAATGTCGGGATAGTTCAAAGCCCATGCGTGCAGCTTCACCAGGACATCAGTTGGGCCAAGCTCGGGAAGCCTGAGCTCATCGTTCCAGACTAGAGCCCCAGAGCCGTCGTCTGGAGCAGTGCTGACGAGGGTCCAGCCGCTGGTGGATGTTGGGATCTGACTTTGAGATACAGGTGACATATTGTCATGGAGCATAATCTCCTGGTTATAGTCAGCGAACAATATGGGATGTTGAAGGTTCTTGATTACCACACAGGTTCACGTAGGTATCATCCTCATGCCAAGTTGGGGTCTCCAACCTCCAATTCTAGGCCGCAGTCTCCAACCCTGTCTACTTCAAACAGAATGTGCTGTCAGAGCAGCTCGTCATAGAGTAAAGACAGTTATATTCCAGGCAGTTACATCATAAAGGGAACGATCGTAAGACTTATCCCAGGATGAAGTGGGCAGCGAGCAGTAAATTTTCAAACCATTCGTTTTAGTCATGGTGCACTCACTATGATTTCGTGTAGGCGGGTCCATAAATTCCTTTTTCCAGCTCAGATGTATGTGTATTTTAAATGCAGATAACATGTTTGGATATACTAAGAGCTGCCAAGGTGTGTTGGTGGAAAGTGGGTATAACAAGTGAATGTCCCATGTCGCCTTTCATGCTGGTTCCGAGACCATGGCGGGTTCAGCTCGTCGCCAGGACATGCCCCGGTACCTCTTTCTGAATTTCCTTCATCTTCTTATTACGATAGCTGGAGCTTGCACTACGTCATGATGTTCTAGTGTTGGCTAAACCTTGCTTGGCATAGGTGTTAATGGCATACTACATACTCCGACAGCTAGCATTGTTACCTATTAGGTAGGCGCAACCCCGGGGGCTATGTGATTTTGTGTGCATTTGTTTATCGCCTAAGAGATATTGCGAGGAATTTAGTAGAAGACAACTTGGTGTTTACCATCAACTTTCCAAGTGTAGTCTGTCATTCCAGCATCATAGTTGGAATGACCAGACTTAAGATACGGGAACACATAGGCGGTAACCGCAACGTATGGCAGTACAAAGTACGAGTCAGAATAACTGCAATCATGATTCACACATATGACGCATGTGATTCATTCCTACAGGAAGGAAAAGAATGAAGAAAGAAACCGAGGGTCGAAACCCCGCCTACGGTCCAAAAAACTTAGCTTCCCGATGTGTCTATCTAAGGCGACGGTCCATCGCCATACCCAGGCCGCTGGACTATATCTCTGATTATATACCTTTTCGGTGGAAAATAGCCTATTTTTGGTCTGCATTAACATAGTATGGCCGTTGATTTAGTGTATCGCTTGTCTCGAGGAAGATTTGATACTATCTTGAGCCCAGGGTCTTAGGATATGATATCCCATTAATCCCTCGTTGTGTGTGAAAATAAAAGTTGCGGTAGGCCTTGAGTTCCTCAATACTAATCTTATATTAATTCAAAAAGATAGCTATATGGATGTAAATCGCCTATTTGGGGATCTTGTTGGTCTGTGACGGGTTGCCTACGGCAGTAAAATACTACCAAGACGAGATTATGTTGATTATTCAAAGACCAATTGAATGCGTTAGAGACAGTGTCACCTACATATGGGGATCACTCACATGCAGGGAGTGGTATTTACCTCTTAGATAGTGGCAACTCCTGCCATTCTTACATTGGGAGGGCTCAGTTGATCTTTTGCGAGCATGTACTATACTTCATCTTGCAATGAGCCTGGACACTGGCCATCCTTATATTTTCTTATCCCCTCACCCAGAGGCTGACTGTTTCCCCGGCCAAACCGACCTCATAAATACTAAACGGTTTGAGCGGAGCGACCTATCTAATAATATCTTACACACAAGAATGGTCACCCAGCCCCGTTCTCACTCGAGGCACCTTCCCGCGCCCGCGCCGATGATTAGCCAGAATTACTCAACCTACCATCTAAGAACAGCAACAATCTTCATATGGAGTACAGTCTTCCCTGCAATGTCACGCCCTCAATAAGCCGCGCTTACACGTGCTAGGGAGACCCAGCATTTATTACTATCACAGTAGCACTTATGATAGTCCTAATGATATATATATGTGTTGCATATGTGAAATCGAGAAAATATATGATTATTTTCAAGCATAAGCAGGGCGACAATAAAAAGCAAAAACGGTTGTTGCCTAGGCAGATGGCTGCGCTGATGACTCACCAGGCGCACAGCCTTATCTTCACTGCCACGTTCTCAGCCAATAATGGCATGACACAGTCTCACCATAACTTAACGACCAAAAGAAACTAGCAGACCGTCTTATCTAAGCTTCAGCCTCTTTAAAGAATAGATATATCTTTCATGGCTTGCTACCATAATCTAATAACTACACTGCTTCCCACACCCCAGCAAAATGACATCCTGCACAACCATCCCTGTGACAATCCCAAAAAATAGCCATGATAGCCTATTACCAAAGGCGACAGCAAAAACCATCATCAGCACATTTCTACCCCGTGAATGGCCGCATGTGGACTCAGACACCCTCACAGTGACACGCACCACCGGATACGCAAATACCAACTGTATAGTGGAGCGACCGAACACAACGGGCGAAACATCCCACTTGGAGCCATTGAAGATATTCCTCAAGATCCATGGCGAACTTGATGGGGAAATCGAAGTCTTCGAACATCTAGTTCCTACCAAGCACGAAGAGGCGCAGTTAAGCTACGAGTACGGCCAATCTGGCCATGGCGCAAAAGTGCTTGGCTTTTTCCAAAGTGAGAATGGAATCTTCGGCAGGGTCGATGAGTACTTGGATGCACGTACCTTGGTACCACAGGACGTTGAAAATCCCGAGATCCGAGCCGATGTTGCGAGAGCTCTTGCTACATTTCATGCTATGGATACGACCTTATTGAGGAAGAATTCAGTCCAGACATACTACGATACTGTCACCAGGGAGCTTGACAAGTATCATGGAAAAGGCAAGCTGAGAAGACTGGCTCATGAAGGTGGCGTATGCTTAGACCATCTCGTGGATTATGACTTTGTGTCCAGACTCCGACGGGTTATAGATAAACTGGAATCCATCGGAGCGAAGGAGGGCTGGTGCATCCATGATTTCCAGTTCATGAACGTCTTGGTGAGGAACAATCCAGAAGTGGGAAAAGGCAGAGTTGTTCTTATCGACTTCGAATTCGTCTTTCGCAACTATCGGGCGTTTGATATCGGTGCACACTTTCTGCAGAAGATGTTCCAGTGGTTCAACGAGGAGAGCCAAATCGCCAACTGTCGACCTTATTCAGACGGGGAAAAGCGGCAATTTTGCGACCAATATGCGGCGCAGTGGAACGAGAAAACAGGTGACTCGGATACAGCAGAGCAGGTTTTCGCTGAGGCTGAGCTCGGGTATATGCTGGCTATTACATTCGAAATCCACAATATGCTTTGCTTCATGGATCAGGACAATGACAAAGATCCGTTGAATCTCCGGTCGCTGGACAAGCTTTATAGGGAGTTCACTGACCAATATGCGAAGCTCGGGTTGGGACGCTGAACAGTGTATGCTAGTGCGTGATACTGAGGTTTTACTTGGCGGCCGCCTTAGGCGTCTACACCAAGCCCACTGAAATCCTAATGACAATACGCCCTTGTGTGTGACTTGTAGATTGTTCTATCCCGCGGCGTCATGAAAGTGTCAACCGCAGGGCGTACGACCCGCAAGGCCGATTGGAGGCGAACAACCCACCCAAGTCTGCATTACAAACCAGACACATATGGCAGTCTTACTACTTACCCACTGGCCATCAATGTGTATACCTCGTTGTCAGAGATGGTCCGAGTGTGAACTCATGCACAAATCCTCTTATATCTCAACAGTCATATGTAAGACTAGATATCTCCAACAGAGGAGGCATAGTTCAATTGCCTAACTAATCCGCCTTCACGCGAAGGCTACCCATCATGCATGTTCCTTTGCAATTAAGCAGCTAGATCATCCCTACTCCGCATCTCCTCAACCAAATCAGCAAAATCACTATCCCCTTGCTTCGCCAACTCCTCGAACTTCGGAGCATTATTCTTGAGCCAAATAGCATCCTCTCCAGCCTGTAATCAACATCCGATTAGCCTAAACCCAACAAACACTGCTTTCCACACGAAAGCCAAAGTGTGCATGATCAAGCAATAGTATCTCGTACCCGCGGTAACAGAAACCCGTTCTCCGTGCCCGTCGTAATTGCACCCAACACAAACACGGCATTCAGTTGTTTCTCCTTCGAAGCCTCCCCGTTCTTATTGACGACTTTACCCCAAGCCTCCGAGACACTCTGCGCAAGCTCATCGAAATCGGCCGTTGTTCGTGTTCCGCCTGCCCGAACATACGCCATGATGCGGTTGATGGCACGCTGCGTTGACAGAAAGGTCCTAAGTTCATTTACCATTTCCTTTTCGTAGAAGAAAACTGGTATTGATCACCTCCTTTCCCGCCACATAATTATGCTGGCCGTTGGCATCTATGAAGCGGACATTCACGAACAAGCTAGGAGTGGCAAACTTGCGAGTGTGGATGTGGGTGATGGCCTGGGCAAGTTCATCGCGCTGTGACTTGTCCAGGGGGATGCTGTGCTCGATTTCATATAATGGCATTTCGCTGATACTGCTGCTTGGAGGCGTCTAGTAGAGAGATTTGGTAGTCTGTGATAGTGATGGCTGTGGAAGTGTGATTATTGTAGTTGTGATTTACATAGGGTGCGCAGGGGACCTTAAGTATCCTGGTTCCCCGCATGGCCCCTCACTTGGACAGGGCACTGCATGTCTGCTTCTTTCGGCCGATTCGACGCAACGTTGTACAGCATGGGTTGGTGATCACATAGTTTATAGGTTCTTGGCGGGTGTAATTGTCAGAGTGGAGGTAGCTTGTAGAGGTCTCAGAAAGGAATAGACCTAGCAATATGCCCTTTAACCAAGGTCCTTATCATTACTTGGCTACATAAAGGGAATCGCACATTCCAGACTGCTTCGGGAAAGGCACATCGTCGGAGTTAATGGTGCACTAATTGCAAGTATCATAAATGAACCACGATATCGTCTGATAATTCATGATGGACTCGGGTCTTCACCTGTACATGGTAGAGCACGTCTCGTTGTTCTTGAAGATTGACATCGCCTAAGCTTATCATATCCATACTGATAGCAAGACCATTATAAACTCTGATATCTTTACCGTGGCTACCGACAAGTACCTGGTGTATAGCACAGCGAAATACCTATGTAGTCATGTGCTGAAAGATATAAGTTTAATATCCATGAAAGAAGAAAGACTAAAACAATCCGAATCCTCAAAGTCACTATCTTCCGTGTAAGCAACCCGCGCATTATAATCTCCCACGATCACTTAACAATCCCCCATGAGCATCTTTATGCCCTCCTCATTACCGACCTTCTCCGCAACCTGTAAGGCCGTCCCAAACTCTCCGCCCTCGGCATCAACATCCGCATCCCACTCTAAGAGCACTCTCGCAACGCAGCGATGACATTTCCATCTGCAGGGATTTTTGAACCTAGCCAGCCAGCAAGTTCCATTCCACTTCTGTGCCATCACCGCTATAAGTGGCGTACCATAACTCCCACCCTGAGCATTGATGTCTGCACCTGCAGAAAGCAACAGCTGCACTGTTATCCAGGACCCAGAGACGGCTGCTGCATGTAACGCTGTTCCATGCTCTCCTCCGATGGGATGAACATCAGCACCATGTGAGATAAGAACGCCAGCTCCTTTACTGTCTTCCTTCATGGCGGCAATGTACATACTGTCCTCCTTCATGGCGGCAATGTACAATAGCGTTTCTCCCGTTTCGGGGTCCCTAGTGTTTGGGGATACACCTTGCTGTAGCAAATACTCGATAATAGGTTTCGAGCTGAAGGGGAAACAGTATTTGATAAGGCGAGAGCATATATCTATTCGGTCGGATGAATTGTTGAATTGCGAGTCAAGTATTAGTCGAGCGCAGGCGACATTTTTGCGTCTGATGGCGGCTTTTAACGCTGCTTCAACGGTTGAAGAACTGTGTGTCGCGTACTGGAGCAAGACAGAGACGATCTCAGTATATTGTTCTCTCGACGCGATGACTAAGGGCTCTTTATCGTCATCTCCATCGACGTCTTTGCCGAAGAATAGTGGCGTCTTGAGTCTCATTAGTGCCTCGACAGTGGATAGGTTGTTCCGTACTTCTTTGATCGCAGCAACAACGGCAGACTTGATATCCTCGGTTGAAGGGTCATACTTGTCCGCCGCGTACTTGATCTTATCAAGGTTTCTGGTTTCCGATGCCCAAATCAGGAACTGCGGATACAGTTCAGGGTCGTTCAGCACCTCATATTGATGGTGGTCCAATGCCTTCCAAGCATCAAGGCTCCACTTTCGTACAACGTCGGGGACGATTTCTTTGATATTGTTTGGTAGATCATTTGAGTCTGCCCCTGCACAAACCAAGATCCGGACTATTTCAATCCAATTTGGTGGGTTGAAACTCCACCGGGCATAACGATAATATCGAACCTTTTCAATTGCAATGTCAAGACAGAGATTGCCATGTTCGTCAGAGGAGTCCTTGTCAGCCCCATGCTGAAGTAAAACTTTGACAACGGCACACCTGCCCTGTTTCGTAGCTACCAACATTGCATCTGGCCAATGCTCCAGACTACAAAGCTCCAGTATTTGTGTCACAACCGCAGCGTATCCTTCTGCACAAGCATACTTGAACACACCGTCAAGTTGTTCAGCTTTGAAACTTGCATGAAATGCTTCTTGAACCAACATTGTTGAAATGGACTTCTTCTTATTACGGGCAAGGCTCGTCTCTACGGCAGATGTGAATGTGTCACGAGACACATATCCCCACGGGTCGCATAGAAATAGTCGCCTCGCAATCGACTCATGGCCCCAAAAGCATGCCGCCAACAAAGGGGTGCAATGTAGTCTGCTGAATTTGCATTCATCAGATGGGCCCGATCCCTTCTTCCGCAGCTTTCCTTTAGCATGAACATTTGCTCCATTGCGGAGAAGAATTGCGACGGCAGACTCTTGTCCACGAAAGGAGGCGAGATGCAATGGTATTGCAATAACGTCGTCGTCACGCTCAACCTTGCCGCCTGATTCCGAGTCTCCGAGTCTTTCACCGGACGAGAGAACGGAATTGCCATCAACTTTAGCTCCTTGTTGGAGGAGAAAGTTCATCATGTCCTCGTCCCCTTTTTCTGCAGCCAGGCAAAGCGCCGTTTGAGAATTGCTATCGGCTTCGTCCACTCCTATACCATGGTGAACTAGCAACTTCACTATGTCGATATGTCCGGCCATTGATGCAGCTTGCAGAGCGTTGCCTATATTCCGTCCAGGCGACCTTACATCGGCTCCGCTGTCAAGTAACAACTTCACAATGTCAATGTGTCCTGCATTGCAAGCTACCTGGAGTGCATTTCCGTTCTCGCCTCCACGATCTTCAATATTCGCTCCGCGCTCCAGTAAAAACCTGACTGTCTCAATATGCCCTCGCTCGGAAAAGACCTGTAAGCAGGATCCAAACATGGCCCAATGCCTATCTATTCTTGCACCCCGGGACAAGAGCACATCTGCAATATCGAAGTGGCCCCCTTCCAAAGCCGCCTGCAATGCAGTTCCAAGTGTCTGTCGTACCGCATCAATATCGGCTCCATGGTCTAAAAGACACTCTACCACAGTGAGATGTCCCCAAAAAGCCGCAATCTGCAGTGCGGTGTACGCACACCCTTCATTATAATCATTGTCTTGATCATTCGCGTCACGAGCGTCGATAGTTGCCCCTTTAGCTAGGAGCAGTTCGACTAGTTTGACGTCGCCTCGTCTAGCAGCGACCTCTAGTGGACCTAAATCCGTAGGATTGTCCAGCTCCCCACACCCTTTTCTTGTGTCCGGTAACGCAATTCTCTCCGTCCAGTCGTCGAAGGCGCATAAATATACCCTCTCACTTCGTCCTGGGTTGAGCCTAGCACCAGCTACGAGAAGGATCTCGACAATCTTTTCATGGCCACCGTATACGGCAGCTTGCAGTGCGTCTCGATACCGGCCCATGCGATTCAATGAAGCACCATGATCAACCAAAAGCCGAACGGCCTGCTCATGACCATTGAAGCAGGCAGCTTGTAGTGCATTGCCGAAGTGCCCTCCACAACCATCTACGGAGGCATTGTGGGACAGAAGCAAAAGCATCATGTCGAGGTTCCCAGAAGAGGCGGCAGCTTGAAGTGTGTCGCCTAACTCTTCATCTCTGAGATTGGGGTCAACTCCTCTATCAACGAAGTATCTCGCAATGTCAAGCTGATTAGCTATCGTGGCCGCTCGCAACGGGAAGCCAAAACGTCCGCGAGCGTTAAGATCTGCTCCGGCGTCGACAACCAACTGCACGAGGGCAAGTTTACGACCAGCGATGGCGGCAGCGAGGGCATTCACGAAGTAGCCTTTTTCTTCATTGACATCAATGCAGCTCTGTAGCAACCGCTTTGCTTGCCTTGCTTTGCCACCGAAGAGGGCAACCTGGAGAGGGTCAGGGCGAATATCAGGGGTGAAGCTGCCAGCCTTGCCGGATAAAAGTCGCTCCACTATCTCAGTAGATCCTTTGAAGCTGGCGGTCTCTAGCGCATCAGTGAATTGGATTTGTGTGGTAAGATGAGGACCACTGTCAATCAGGATCTCAGCAATATCATCATGGCCACTTGCTAGAGCTGCTTGGAGTGGACTTGAGTACTCGCCTTGCTCTGTCGGAGGGGCAGTGACACCGCGGTCAAGCAGAATTTTGACAATGTCTTTATGGCCACCAAATGACGCTGCTTGGAGTGGACTTCCATATTGATACCCGGGTCCGTTGACATCGGCGCCCAGTTGAAGTAGTTTCCGAACTACTTCAGTGTAGCCCCAGCGAGCAGCCAGATATGCGCCTGAAGTTCCATATCTATTGGTCTGGTTCACATCAATCATTTCGATGACCTCTGGACACTCTAGAACTTCGGAAAGGCCAAAACAGCAAACTGTGAACAGGGTTGACGGTGGCGAAGCCAAGCACGCTTCGAGCTTCCTCTCAAGCGCGCTACTCCATTGATAACCCCGCTCGACTGGACGTTCATCAAGACATTCAATCCAGTCTTCGAAGTGCTCTTCTTCAGTGAGAAATTCGATGATGGGTTTCTGAATCTTAAGTCTTTGGGATGATCCGCTGAGCTGCTCCACGTGGGCGGGCCAGTACTGGGTTGCATATTCTAAAAGGCCGTCCTCGCTGAAGTCGCCCCAAAGGTAAGTGCCTAAGCACCTCTGGGCTATTGTTGAGTCAGCTTCAACGATAGAGTTATCGGACAATGATTCGAGGAACCTGTGTATAAGCTGTCAGCACAATATCTGTTCCACTCGTCTAGTCCAGAATCTTACTCTCGGACCGTGATATGGGCAAAGCGGAATGTGTCTGCCACATGGTCGATGACAATCAGATTGCAACAGTAATCTATGATGGATCCCGCTGACACTGATGTAGAGCCCATAGGCGACTTGCTGACAGCCGCAAGGAATTCAGAGACGGAAAGCTTTCGTTTTGCGCATAACAGCCACCGAAGGCTTTGCAGTGCGACCGTCCTCGGACCTTTACCTAAGCCTTGGATCCGTTCGTAGATGACTTCGTAGGATTTATTCAACGTTGGGGGGAAAGATGTTATTGCTCGACGGATACTCTCAACATCTTTGATTCGATCAGTGTCACTGATACTTTCAAGCTGGAGCCTCACCCAGAGAAACCTGTCACAATTAGCATCAAAGCGCTGTGATGACGATGGCAATCTAGCTCTTCTCACATTCCTTGTGCACCTGCCACGAGCTTGTCTATAATCTCTTCCTCGAGCCGCTGCAACAACGGTTTAGGCTCTTCGTGCATTTTCGACCATTTGTTCATAAAGGACCGGACTTCCACCCGAATAAATTGGCTTATATCTTCTTCAGTAACGGTAGGTGTGATCTCAAAGATCTCTCCTTCCTCAAAGTGAGCTGCTATGTCCGTCTCATGTCGACTAGACACAAATATCTTAACAATATCTCGACACTGTCGTCGAATTTCTTTGAGAGCTTCAATAATAATGCCACGTTGCTGAGAGCTGCACTCATCCAGTGCATCTATGACAAAAGTAATCGGGGTTCCTCGGCCAATCTCGCATATCAGCTCAACGCATTCTTCGACCGTTAGTGGTGCTGGCTTTTCTCCAGTGCGGCCTGCTTCTGCTCGTCGTACTTTATAGGCTTCGACTGATGGGGGCCTTATTGTCCTTTCTCCTTCGATCAGCGAGACCTGTTTGAGCAAGGATCGAAGTATTTCGCGTGCGTCGCTGCGTTCCGGCTCTGCGGGGCTTCGCGAACAGAAGAAATGAGCAATCGGTGCTGGTTTGGATATACCACTGCTCTGCCAGTGTAGATATTTGACTACAATCGCGCTGAGATCATAAGACATCAGTAGGCATGATTATTCTCACTGCATTGGAAGCTTACGCCAACTTGGTTTTCCCACAACCCGCTTTACTCTCTGTCAGCTTATAACTGTAAATATACAATGTATGTTTGGGTGGGACTTACGGATTCCATAAAGCCAGAAAGATTCAGAACTACTCGAATCCTTCCAATTCACGAAGCATGGCTGCTTTAAAAGCCACTCCCCGGAACCCGCGAGAACAGATGCCAATGTTTCTCTGTAGTGTTGTTGTACGGAGATAGTAGAAAGCCACTGTAGGAGCTCGCTCCTCTCGTTTTCTGCTTGGCGTCAATTCCGGTAAATCATATGGTTTCGTAGCCATGGTACCTTTGAGCGCAATATGCAGATCGGACATCTCATCCGCAATCCTAATCATAGGTTTATCGAGGTCAGCCAGTGCTTCATCCAGTCGCGTGTGCATATTGTCGACACCGTTTGCGACAGAGGTCACAGTAAAGAGCATTGTCGAAATGCCATGATCGATGTTTTGGATCCCTGAAGAAGAGTTAGCAGGTGGATGCGAGGTCATCTTGTAAGGACTCACGTTCGCTGTCAACTAGACCCTTCATCACTAGTACCTTCTGCTCCGCAGCCTCCATTTCTTTGACTGATTCTTGGAGAGACTCCCGGGAAGTCAGGTTCAACACACGTTCTATAATAGCATTGTCAACAGACAAGACCTGGGCTCTACCTCACGGAATTATTCCACCTACTCATGCGAGACCCATCGTAGTGTTTCTTGGCCTTGCAAAGGAATCCAAGGACCGCCGAATACAGCTTCACCAGTTCCTCTTCTAACCCCACTGTCGCACCAGTCGTTCCACTACTATGCCGGATGACCAGGGCTTCAATAATCCCACATCGGGCTATCAGTCGGGTTGCTTTTTCGAGGCCCTCGACGATGGCACCAAAGGTCTCGAATGCGGTGAAAGTTAACTGCAGCAGTAAGCGCACACCCGCCCATGGCAGTGCGGCATGGACAGGATCATATTGGACAGCCGCGTCCACCACCTGCAGAAATTTCTTGACGTGGGCAGCAATTTTGGCGCATACATCTCGAATGACGAGCTCTTTGCCCCCGATGCTGATAGTGGTCCATTTGTCTCTTTTACATCGGTCGCGTTGGGTTGCGAGGGCTGCCAGTATTTCGGTCAAAATCTGTTTAGTATGCGGCGATGATGGACTTGGGGTCTTTAGAATCCGCCGGTCCTTTTCTGAGAGAGAGGATAATGCGATGGCCCAGAGTGAGGGCGTTGGGTTTGCAGAGATGGTCATTGCGAAACTCGTACTCTCGAGCGCTCACCATCAGAATTAAGCTCACTGCGTCACAACCACGGCAAGTAGGAGCGTTGTGTCACATTTGTTGAGAGACAGGCGGGGAGGAATGAGCGTGGCACATAATAAATGTGAGGAGGGGTGAGGCAGTGCATGCAGGCTGACCGTCACATTTGGAAGGAGAGCCTCGTCCGATGGTGTCCGATGCTGCTCGGATCCAATGTGGGGGCCGAATCCTGCGATTCCATCTTACCACACCCTAACACGGAATAGTCTCATCTTTGGAGACGTAGCTTATGACGGCCTAGACACCTGAGTAGTGAAGTAGTTCATACAAAAGGTCAGAGACATGTCCTAAATGACCGATGGCTGGTGCTTGCGAAAAGTAGACAACACACAAGACTACACATACTTAAAACTTTACAGCATCGGATACACGTATCAACGCACTGACATGAAGGGCATGTAGTCTGCCGGGATCACCATCTAGCTTGCTTCATATGCAGCAGAAAGGCGGTCGCCATCAATGTATGAAATAAACATATAATGCTTCCACTATTCCTCTGATCGATATTATTCTCCATGCTATGCCTTGCTATACGATTAATCCAGGCTAGAATAAAATTTTGTTGAGTTTCTAACCTCCTCACGTCACACAGGGTAATCCTTTGAAAGAAGCCTTCTTAATGTATAAATGCCATCTACTACCCCAGTCCCCTCCCCTCAACGATCCATCATTCAAACACTTTCACCCTCAACCCATACTATTGTTACAACAAAGGACCGACACCATGTCCAAAACCTTCTCCACAGATCTCTACGGCGACCACAGCGGCCGTCATCCGTCCATGGGCGATCTCAAGAACCGCCTTACCGTGCAAGTCAAAGACAAACTTGCTAATGAAGTCGCTGAAGACCCTCGCACGGCCTACATCAACTACGAAGGCAGGATCCGAAAGGTCAAAGAGCACGGCAAGCTATACGAGAATCCATCACACGAGGAACTCACTTTTGGTCCGGATGGTTCTGATACCGGCAGACATGGTTGGCATGGCTGGACTACTGCTCACTTGCGGGTGACCTTTGATGCTGAGGATATTTGAATCGTCTGACTTTCTGTTACGAGGAATGGGAATGAGGGATTGGGGGGGAGAGGGGGTGGAGTTAAGCGTTTCGGTGTTTTAACGCAGAGCCAGTGGCGTTGGATGGAGGAAGGTTTAGGTGAAGGTTGAGGGAGATTGGGAAGTCAATACTATCAAGCTCTTGAGTCACCTTGTCTTATTGTCAATTTGTTTTGAGTGGGAACGTTTATGTTCGTAACACTGAAAGTCTAACTATAGGAGAACATTTAGGTTTTTCTCATGTTGGTCCACTTAACCTCCCATGATCCTGTAAATGCACTTCACATAGTCTACAAGGGTGTTGAATGCGGAGTCAAGATAATACTATCTAGCCATATACATTATCATACGAGTGATCTCAGTGTTATGCTACTAGTGTTGGTGGTTATTGACATAGATTTGTCCGCAGTAGCCGCGTTATATATACTTTTCGGATTCCCTGACAAGGCTTCGCTGAAAACGGATAAGGTCTGCTAGACTGCGAGGTCACAAAGCTTATCTTGAAAAGCTTAAACTTTAAAGTCTGGTTTCTCGATTTTCTCAAAGGTTATATTTGGTTTAGCGGAGACTACAGCCGAATGCCAGTTGAGAAGAGGGCATACTTTCCCCAACCATGGTGTTCGACCCTTAACACGAGCTCAAAGGCACTGTTTGATCGTCCTTCATTATCACCCCGCGATTTCGTAAATTTAAATCTGACTGCAAGAATAACTCGAAAATTCAAGCTTATGGTAATTATGAATAAAGTTAAACACACGAGTAAGTGCCATGGATGGAGGCGTTACTCGTATTGGCTTCCATCAACTTGTCACCGGACCAACCACCCCTACTGGCTGCTCTAATACTAGCAGCGGATATACGGAACCGTATCCAACCATCATGAAGTTGAACCCTTTTAAGCTCATGGACTGATTTGCGAATGCGATTCAAGAATATCGCACCATTGAAAACACTGCACACACTTACACCCCCTCACACCCACCCCCGACCAAACAATTCCCCCTCAAATCCCCCAAGCTCTCTCCCACCCAGAACCTCACCCCCTCCCCACCAACCGGTACCCTCCAATCCTGCACCTCTACATCCCAAATACTCACATCCTTCCTCGTTACATTCATCAGGACCGTCTCACTCTCCCCGGGCTTCAAAATACCCGTCTTCTCAAATTGTCTCAACTGTCTCGACGGCGCATCCACCCCCAGTATATCTATGGGTAACTCCACATATAGCTGCGCTACAGCACGACCACTGTAATTCCCACTATTCGTGATAGTAACTTCCACCGCGAATGCAACGTCCCAAAGAGCGGGGTTGCCGCCGGCGCCACCTCCAGCTCGGGGTGCGGGTTTCGGAGTGGTGGAGTAGCCGGATGGGTAGGGATATGAGGATGAAGAGGAGTTCGTGACTGATTGGGGATCGTCGAGGTAGGGGTACAGGTAGCGCCAGATGCGAGAGAAGGAGGAGGGCCAGGCGACTTCGGATGGATTGGGGATGGCGGTTGAGTATGATGGAGTTGGGCCTTTGGATGGACGGGCTGGAGGGTAAGCTGTGTCGAGGTCGGTGACGGTCGTGAGGGAGGGAGTGGAGTAGGTGAAGGTGGTGTAGGAGAGGCCGTGACCAAAGGGGTAGCGGGGGGTGATGTTGGCTTTGAGGAAGTGGCGGTAGTCGATGTAGAGACCCTCGGTGAAGTCGTCTTGGATTTGTCCGAATGCTTGGTCAAGGAGCCCGACGCTGGAGGGGTAGTCGGATTCCTTGTAGGGAATGGTGTAGGGCAGGTGGCCGCTGGGAGAAGATGAGCCGAAGAGGATGTCGGTTAGGGAGTAGCCAGCTTCTTGGCCGGGGAGGTGGGCGATGAGAACGGCTTTGACGGGGTCGAGGTCAATCCAGTTCTCGAGCAGGATGGGGCCGACGGTGTGGACGATTACAATGACGGTAGAGAAGACGTCCGCGGCAGCTTTGACGAGGTCGTCGCCGTTGTGCCAGGCGTAGAGGTCGGCGGTAGTGCGGTCGCCCGGGTTGTTTTCGACGGTGATGTAGTTTTCGCCGGAGTCAGCGTTGATGAAGACGAGAGCGATGTCGGAGGCGTTGGGTTGGAGGTTGGAGGGGAAGGAGTCGGTAATGTAGAATTCAGCGGAGGAAGAGAGGTTGGCGATGGCTTGTTGGGGGGTTACGAGGTATGGAAGACGAGAGGTGCCGCTGCCCCAGCCCATGGTGAGGACGCCGTTGTCGCAGCCCTGGTCGGTGCAGGAGTTGAGCCCGTTGGAGTTGGGGCCGGCGTCAGTGCCGAAGATCTTGAGGGAATCAGTGGTTGAGAGGGGGAGAGTATTATTCTCGTTCTTGAGAAGGGTGATGGCGTCGCGAGCAATGGCATGAGCGGTGATGTTGTGGTTGCCTTGAACGTTCACATATTGGTTGACCACGCCGCTGGGGGAGAAGAGAGCGCCGGGATAAAGAGGGCCAGTCTCGTCCAGGGTGTTACTAGAGAAGTTCGGCAGGGGATAGTCCTCGTCCTGACCCATTTTATACCAGGTCGCAACGATGCGCGTGACCTGGAAGCGTGAGAAATGTCCCTGTAAAAGAGGCGATGGTACTCACCATGTCATTGAGACGTTCGACTGGAACGGTACCATTTAGAATAGACCGAGAGAGCTCCGAACCCCAATAACTATCACCAAGCAGTGGAATGCTTCCATCTCCCGGCATACTCATATCCAAACCAGCCAATGCAGACGAGACACCGCCGAGTTGAGCGAGCCAGTCCGTCACAACGAAGCCCTGAAAGCCCAGCTCATCCTTGAGGATGCCATTAATGAGCATACTATTCTGGCTACACGCTGAGCGGTTGACCTGGAGCGACGTTAGCGATATGATCATCGACTCAGAAGACAAGCACCTACATCATTATACGCCATCATCACTGACCCCGTCCCAGCACGAACACCCTCCGCAAATGGCCACAGATACAGTTCATGGAGTGTCCGATCATCAATATTCGAAGAATACCCCTGTGTGATAACACTACTCATGCGATGCATCTCCTGCTCATTTCCGATGAAATGTTTAAGACTCGCGATCGCCCCCGTACTCTGCATGCCCTGGATGGTCAACGCACCGCCGATGGCCTGCAGACTTGGATCCGCACCAAAGCCTTCCCAATTACGGCCTCCCCTAGGCTTGCGGAACGTTGGACCGACAACAGGGCCCAAGAGTACATTAACACCCTTGCCACGAGCCTCTTCTCCGAGTTCGACGCCGCGTTGATACATAAGCTCTTTATCAAACGTTGCGCCCACCGTGACGCCAGGAGGAAAAGCCGTGTTATGGTCCGAGTTGCGGATACCCAACGGGGAGTCATGCAGACAGAGATTCGGGATACCGAATCGAAGCGCGCTTCCTGTTTGTCCCGCACAGGGGCCCATGAACATGCCGGTGCCTGTTGTGAGGTTTACCTTCTCTGCTAGTGTCATGTTGCTGACGACCTTTTGCGCCTTTTCGTACGCACTAGCCCAGTCGGAAAGCCACCCGCCGTTGGGGGCTGGGTAGTAGGGGGGTGAGAAGGCGCCATCGTCTCTAGTGTGTAAGGGAGCAGAGGAGCCAGTCGACCAGGGGATAATACCTGCCAACAAGGCGAGATACAGAGGTAATTTCGCGCCCATGGTTGACTGTGCATGCGACGACGGGGACGTGCAAGAGCTGGGACGTACCCGGAGACGTCAGGGCGGATACCAGGCAGGAGATATACGCCGAAGAGCTCAGTTCCCTTCTGCCTACAAGGTTCCAGACTAGACCGGGTCTACCTGCCATGGATCATGGGGTCCCAGCTGGATAAATACAAAATCGAGGTCATGCCACAGCACAATTGGGTCAGGCCCAATGACAGCGAGGCCAAGGGGTGTTATAGCGGCCATGTGCGCACGCCAAGGAAGCATAGTACTGCTCGGTCGCAAACAGGATAGAGGCATTGGGACGGGAAAACGCAGGGACTGGGGAAAGAGGGCAAGTGATCAGCGGGGATGGCAAGGAGGGCCAACCCGGGGATGGAATGTCGGAGGGAAGATCCGTGTTTGCGGGCGGAGCAGATGATGAGGAACGGTTCATTATTGCCCTCATTCAGCCGAGCCAGGGAAAGGATCATCCTGGATACACATTAGCCGAAGGCGAAACTGGGTCTTGACAGCGCGGGGAATCTGCAGGATTGCTGCAAGTTGGTTGCACGGGGGATGTTGCAGGTTGCAGCTGGCGTGTGACGATCAGCCGAGGCTATTGTTAGACATATGCACAACTTCGCTTGCGCGGTTTGGGAGATGATCATCATCCACTATCTTCATGAGAGCGATGTGAATGGAGAGTTACGGTCCGTTGGGATCTTCAGGGGCAGTGGCAGACAACCATCCATGGTTCGATTCAAAAGGAAAAAGGAGCCACTGATATTCAACTAACTACCAACCAGCAAAAACTATTCGCCATTCCTATCAACGCCTGGCCTATCCATGCATCTAACTCCATCGTAAAACCAACCAGCAGCAATACGCCATAAAAGAAAAAAGAAAACTCCATGTTAATGCCCACCCATGAGCCTAAACCAAAGCAGCGCCCGTCAAATGCCGCTAACCACCCAGTCGTAGTCCAGACCGGTCGCTTCCACATCAACCTGCTTCATGAGAACACTAGTCTCCGGAAACAATGCACAGGGACCCCGGGGACAACCCAAGTCCTCATGGAATAAGCGCGTGCATTGAGGCTCGGTCACGTCTGAAAGGATTCGCAGCAGATAATCGATGCTCCATCCCTCATATGGGGCCTGGGGTGGCGGAAAAAGATCCCTGGGCTTCATCTCTGTCATCAACTGGCCAACGACCATGGCGTCACAGGCCGCACAGCAGCCGCCTTCCTCAAGAATGGATTCCATGCGCTGGTAGAGCGAGATGACGAGGGTGTCGACGTGCTTCTGACGAAGGTTATCGATGTGCTCTGTTCATGTCATAGGTCAGTGTCTTGCAACCACAGTCCTTGAAGTAAAGAAAAAGAGAATGATACGCACCGAGCAACAAATCAGGAATCGGAAGTCCTTGTTTCAAAATTTCCCCGGTACTTCCTCGAATAGCGACACGAGTGATGTACCAGAAGAGACTACGATGACGGAACACCCAGGCGATGTAAATCCACTTGACCACATCATTGTCGTATGCCTTAGGAATCGAATCAGACATATTTATGACCCAGGTTTCACTGTAAGCCATCATGTTATTGTAACATCCGAAGTGTTCAGTCAGGAGAGCAATCATGCACAGGGTGTCTGGGGTAACATGGCGTGGGACATTTGGGGCGCGACCATGAACGGCATTAAGCAGGACGAGCAAAGCACCAAGGTTGTTGAATCGAGGAGGAAGAGCATCGACTTCTTTGAATCTGTCCTCGCTGTTGATCTTCTTCTGGAAGTAAGGGCAGGTATGGGCGAGTTGATCCGAAGATATTCTGATTCTGGCCTTCACGGTGCGGTTCTGAGAGACATTGTTAGTGGCTTGCTGTCCAGGGTTGGAGCCGATCAGTTCATGCTCGGGTGGAGCTGGGGCACTGCTCCGCCGGGGGAATTTGCTGATAGTGTCGACAATTCCCTGGAAGTAGGTTGGAACAGACCGGGTTGTGCGGTGGGTGGGATCTGAACAGTGAAGTGGTGCATCAGCATGAATGTAATACGTGATGACTGATGGATCGGCACTCACTGAATCGTGTCAGGCGCGTATACATCTGCTCGCCATCCGTTTCGACCACGAGGAGCATGTCCCCGCGGGCGTCAATGGTCGTATAGTTTAGATCCATGGTGATCCGGACTCTGGTGCCGCCGTGTGACTATGGGATGATGAAGATGCAGGTAAACATCGGGATCGCCGGGACGAGCAGAACACTGGACTAAAATGCAGGAGAGGCGCCGGACTTAGCGAGTTGTCTGTGAACTAGTGAATGACTTGCCAGTGAATAAGAGCACACTTCAGTCATTACGCGGTCTACCATCATTACACGATACAAAATCTATACTTCTTCGTGACATGGTATTGTATTCTTTGTATCTTCTATATGCCTCGCATCATGCATTTCGTAAGTCATGATGACCATAATCTATCTATCCATAGATATCCACCCGTATGCCAGCCCGCCGGTCATCGGTGGCCCTAGTTGAAGTAGCCAGGGAACAGCCAGTTCATCCGCTCGCGAGCCTCGGGGCTCCAGTTGGGCTGGGCAGTGCTCATACCGAACTTGACGGATCCCTCGATGTGCTTGGCCTGCACCAGCTGAGAGTTCTGCTCAGCGGCCAGCTCGTCCAGCACAGCTGTCACGAAGCGCTTGGCGTTGACGGCGTTGGCCTTCATGTTGCCCATGACCATCTCCACGGTCACATCGGCGGTCGACTCGTGCCAGCAGTCGTAGTCAGTGGACATGCAAATCATCTGGTAGGCGATCTCGGCCTCGCGGGCCAGCTTGGCCTCGGGCAGGCAGGACATGTTGATGACGCTGCCACCCCAGGAGCGGTACAGCTTGCTCTCAGCGCGGGTGGAGAATTGAGGTCCCTCTATGCGATAATCAGTAAATGCGACCCTTATTCCATCAGACAATTATCACATACCCATGCAGATCAGGGTACCGCGGTCGTGCAGCACCACACCCTCACCCTCCAAGCTGTGTCCACAGGCCCGGACGACCTTGGCGACACCCTCATCGAAGGGGTCACCGAAGGGAACGTGAGCGACGACGCCGCCCTCGAAGAAGGTGAAGGGACGGATACCCTTGGTGCGGTCGATGACCTGGTCGGGAACAACGAAATCGCGGGGCTTGATCTCCTCCTGCAAGCTACCGACGGCGGAGAAAGCGATGATGGTGCGGACACCGATGGAGCGCAGAGCGGCGATGTTAGCGCGGGCGGGAACCTCGTGGGGAGCGATCTGGTGGTGCAGACCGTGACGGCTCAGGAAGGCGATGGCGACCGTCTGGTTGTTGTGGGAGCACTGGTGGTGCAGGATGGTGATGGGGGAGGAGGGGGCGCCCCAAGGAGTCGAGATGTTCAAAGACGCAACCTGGGTGAAGCCAGGGAGCTCACGCAGACCAGTACCGCCAATAACGGCGATACGGACGGGCTCTATGCAGAGTAATAGCGATCAGTATGGATCTGTTAGGAGCACGATGCGCCGGGCGGGGATCGGACTTACCGTCGTAGGTGGAGGGAAGGGCGGCCATTCTTTGAGCGAGTTGTTTTGCGGACTCGATTCTCCTGAGGGGGCGGGATGGAAGAGTAGACAACAGACGGCGCAGGGCAAGCAAGGGCATACAATAAGAGGAGAGAAGGAGGAGAGGAGACGGAGTGATTTGAAGTTGGAGACAATCGCAAATCTTCCATGGCGGGGTCATCGCCCAATCGGGTAATCCGTTTCCGCCTGAGGCGGCAATCTTTGATTGCGCCCCACGTGCCGCTTCCTCAGGCACCATTCGTCCATCGTCTTTGTTACTTGACTGGCTTTACTCCTGTCATTCCACAAACTTCTATTTTTCACGTACTACAATACTTTCTGCTGTATAACTCGATGTTGGATAATTCATTCACAAACTATCTACGGGCTGGACCGACAGATACTACGAATATAATGAGAGGACTCAGAAATCCCCGGATCTACATATTATGGAAGTATTATGACATGTCATTGAGTGTCTCTTATTACAACATTATCTTCTTCCCTATACAACAATTACATCTCTGCATTAGGCTGGACGCCACTCGTAGTGGTGAGGTCCCTTCTTCACCGGCCCCGGATCCTCTCCAGGCACGCCCGGTATGTAGTAGGCGTGGGCGCCAAATAGATCCATCTGCGCCTCCATGAACTTGGTAGGCAGCATCGTCCCTCCCTCATACTTCAGGTACTCTAATGTAGCAGACAAGGCAGGAATATACTGATCTGCCACTGTGGCGGCTAGCACCACCTCCTTCAGCGCATCAAAATGCTTGTGCAGCTCCCGGGCGACCTCATCCAGGAACTTCATGTTGGTCAGGTCCGGACGCATGAGCGGTTGTAGAAGATCTGCGATAGCTTCGGACTGGATGATGCACCCCCCGCGCCAGATCTGGATGCACTTGCTGAGATCGACGTTCCATCCCTCATCCTTGGATGCGCGCGCGATCAACTCCAGTCCCTGGCAGAATGAAGCCAAGAAGGAGCAGTAGACGGCGCGACGCAGTTTCTCGATGAAGTCTTTGCGGTCTTTGGTGTCGATAGCCTTAGGACCGGGGATGTTGAGCTTTTTGGCAACCTCCAATCGCTCAGCGCGATTACCACTAGCGATGCGCATGTAGTGGGCCGTGGCGAGCGTAGGACCGGCCACATGTCGGTTCGCAGTCTCCATAACCGACCAGTAGGGCGTTCCTTCGGTGTCATCGTCGTCCTGTACCACTTTGTCGAGCACGTCATCCAGCACGTAACCGCCGTTCTGACTGGCGCCTTCGCCTTGGTAGTCGCCCTGGGGAGTCTTCTTCGTGCGCAGGATTTGCACACCGATGTCGAGCAGAAAGTTCTTCCGCAACTCTCCCTTCGTATTCCAGTCTTCAAATATATCAGAAATCTCCTGATACTCCAACCCCAATCCCCAATGAAGCAAAGCCCACGCCTCCGCCGTGGTAGACAACATCCCCCCTTCGATACCATTATGGACCATCTTGACGAAGTGACCCGAACCAGCAGGTCCCACATTCGTCACACAAGGCTTGCCGGTCTTTTCATCCTTGGCAGCATACTGCTCCAGCAACGGTAAGACAAGCTCAATCGCCTCCGGATCACCCCCAGGCGATAAACTCGGGCCATGGCGGGCCGATTGATACCCGCCCGAGACACCCATGCCGATCCAACTGACGCCGAGTTCCTTGCATCGTTGCTGTCGCTGCTCAGTCCGTCGATAGTTCTCATTCCCGCCGTCGAGGATAATATCTCCTTTTTTCAGATCATTCTGGATCATATCCAAGACGGAGTCCGCGGGATCGCCATGGGTGATCGAGAAGATGAATAGTTTCCGTTCCCCTTGACCTTCCAGACTCTTTGTGAATTTATCGATCTCGTAGAACCCTTCCACTTTTCCCTTGTCGCTGAATTTCCCTTCGTCATACCATTTCTTGATTCCGTCCACGTTTTCGCGCTTCACGTCCCAGATGGAGACGTCCAGCCCGAGCTCCGTGAAGGCGAAGCTCATCATCGAGCCCATGTTGCCGGCTCCGACGATGCCGATTCGTTTGAAGGAGTGAGACGGCATTATTACGGATTGATTTTATGAAAGTAGATTTAATTGGGTTTACAATGAAACATTGTTGGAGGGCTGTGAAATGAAGCATTTTTAAGAGCTGCCGTGGCGCGGATAGACCAGGCACTAACTACTACGCACCCGTTACATCATGTGCAGACGTCATGGGAGATACCACTCACTCATTATTATCATGCTATACAACCCATCCTAATACTTTATAAGCATGGCATGATTACTAGACCAATATATTAAATCAGACTTATCCGATCAAAACCTGCTGCATAATCCACTACATTATCCAAAGCAACCTATCTGGAAGCACCGGAAGCCCTAACAAATCACGGCCGGTTACATCATCCTGAACGAACCCAAACCAACCAACTAAATCGCAAACCTCCAACCATCTTCACAGCCAATCTACCTGCAATCTATATAACGAATTTTCACCACTATTAAACCCTTCTACAACTTCAATTCAAACATAACCACTCCCACAAACAACTAAACACAATACCAACATACCAACATACCAACAACCATGTCCCCCACAACAGAAATCAATAAGATCCCCCTCAGCTACGCAACCTGCTCCCTCGGCCCCCCTTCCATCCCACTAGAAACCAAACTCTCCACCCTCCACTCCGCCTCCTTCACGGGCATCGAGCTCGCCTTCCCGGACCTCCTCGCCTACGCCAACACCCACAACCCCGGCACCGCCCAGATCCTACCAACCGACTACCCGGCCCTCATCCGCTCCGCAAGCCAAATCCGCACACTATGCGAATCCCACAACCTACGGATCATGATGCTGCAACCCTTCGCCAACTTCGAGGGATGGCCTCGCGGATCCCCAGAACGGGAGGATGCGTTCGCGCGCGCGAAGGGGTGGAGTGAGATTATGGCTGCGCTGGGGACGGATCTATTACAAATAGGATCTACAGATACTCCCGCTGAGAAACTATCCCTAGGAGAGAATAAAGAGAATGTGGTGGAGGATTTGCGTGAGCTGGCGGATATATTAGCGAGCAAGGGCCAGCGCATCGCGTACGAGAACTGGTGTTGGAGTACGCATGCGCCGAATTGGAAGGATGTGTGGGAGATTGTTAGGGATGTGGGGAGGGAGAATGTTGGGTTGTGTTTGGATACGTTTCAGACGGCGGGCGGGGAGTGGGGGGATCCGACGGCCCCGGAGGGGGTGATAAGTGGTGGTGAGGATGGGGTGAGGAAGAGGTATGAAGATAGTTTGGAGGAGTTGGTGAGGACGGTTCCTGCCGAGAAGATCTTCCTGTTGCAGGTGTCGGATGCGTATAAGCCTCTTACTCCGTTTGAGGATGAGGTGGTGGATGGGGCGAGGCCTAGGGCACGGTGGAGTCATGATTTTAGGCCGATGCCGTATCATGGGGGGTATTTGCCGATTGAGGAGGTGGGGAGGGCGGTGTTGAGGACGGGGTTTAGGGGATGGTTCAGTATGGAGATTTTTGATGGGGGGAAGTCGGGGGAGGAGGAGATTGGGGATGTGGAGGGGTTTGCGAGGGAGGCGATGGGGAGTATGAGGAGGTTTTTGGAGAGGTGTGCGGATGGCATCTAAATGGGTATTTATGGGTATACAGTTTAGTGTGGGTTTACGGGTATAAGTTTCCGGTGGACTGGATATATATGATAACTAAACTATTCATACAACAATTTTACCGAACGCCACATATGCAAAACTCGTGGGGAATATGGAATATGCCAAATAACCATCTCTCATCACCATCCTACTCACCCTCCTAAGCATCGTTGCTGGGGTAGGGAACCTTGTAGGTAGGGACAAACTCCTCCTTGATCGACCGCAGACTGACGAAGCGGGACAGAAGGTTGCCACTGCCGGCCTTATCGTTGGTACCACTGGCACGGGCACCGCCGAAAGGCTGCTGGCCGACAACAGCACCAGTGCTCTTGCAGTTGATGTAGAAGTTACCGGCGGTGTTGCGGAGAGCGTCGTCGGCGGTGCGGAGAACCTCGCGGTCCTGGGCGAAGATGGAACCGGTCAGACCGTAGTCGCCGGTCTGGTCAACCTTCTCGCAGATCTTGGCAAAGTCGGCCTCGGTGGCATCGGCGTAGGTGTGGATGACCAGGACGGGACCGAAGAGCTCGCGGGAAAGGAGGGGGTGGTCGGGGTTGGTGGTGTGGTAGACGGTGGGCTGGATGTACCATCCCTTGGAGGAGTCGTAGCTACCGCCGGCCAGCAGCTCGAGCTCGGGGTCGTTCTTGGCCTCGTCGATCACATTGGCCAGCTTGTTGAAGGAGGCCTCGTGAATGACGGGACCGCAGAAGTTGGTGAAGTCAGAGGGCTCGCCGACCTTGATGTTCTTGGTCTCGGCAACGACGTTCTTGATGAACTCGTCGGCAATGGAAGCGGCCACGTAGGCGCGGGAGGTGGCACTGCACTTCTGGCCCTGGAACTCGAAAGCTCCACGGACAGTCTGGACGGCAGCGTTGCGGACATCGGCCGACTTGTGGACCAGGTGGAAGTTCTTGCCACCGGTCTCACCAACAATGCGGGGGTAGCTGCGGTACTTGCCCTCAGCGACGCCGTTGGCGATCTGGCCGTAGAGGCTGCGGAACACAGCGGTGCTACCGGTGAAGTGGAGGGCAGCAAAGTCGGGGTGGTTCAGGACGGTGTTGGTGACCTCTGCGGCATCACCGGGGACGAACTGGATGACGTTCTTGGGCAGACCGGCCTCGAGGAGGATCTGGTGGACGAGCCAGTTGGAGGCGATGGCGGAAGGAGAAGGCTTCCAGACGACGACGTTACCCATCAGGGCGGGAGCACCAGCCAGGTTACCGCCAATGGCAGTGAAGTTGAAGGGACTGATGGCGTAGACGAATCCCTCCAGGGGACGGTATTCCACGCGGCTAGTCAGGTTAGCTATGATCACTTAACTGCTGGTAAGAATCACTCACTTCCACACGCCAGGAGCATGGTGAACGGGCTGCTGAGCGTACAGGTCCTCGGCGTACTTGACACCGAAGCGGAAGAAATCGCACAGCTCAGCGGCGGAGTCGATCTCGGCCTGCCAGGCATTCTTGCCCTGGCCGTGCATGGTCAGAGCCATGATGTCATAGCGGTATTTAGTCGAGATCAGGTCAGCGGCCTTGAGGAAGATGCTGGCACGATCGGCGAAAGAGGTGGCAGCCCACGACTTGCGAGCCTCGAGGGCGGCGTCAATAGCAGCCTGGACCTCGGCGACGGAGGCGTTGGAGTAAGTAGCCACGGGCGCATGGGAGGCGGGATTGCTCTGGGTCTCGATCTGAGAGCTCTTGATCTGCGAGGAGTTAGATTCATTCAATTGCTTCTGCAACTCGCATGTTTGCTACTAACCTCCTTGCCGGCAATCACCAAAGGCACATTGAGGGGACCGCTCTGCTTGGTTCTGGCGAGGGCCTCCTCGAGACCGCGGCGGTCAGGAGATCCGGGGGCGTAGTGTTTCTGCGATTGAGTCAGTAAACTTGAAGATGGCCGTGATTTCAAGGTCACTCACGTTAGGCTCGTTGTCAATGCGAGGAACCTTGAAGGTGGCGTAAGAGCCCATAGCACGAGCGCTCGTGCGGGCAAGGGAGAGGGAGGGGCATTTGGCGAGGGAGAGGCCCCGAGAACGCAGGAGCAAAGAGGACTGCATGATGGATTGTGCTCTTCCGAGTTGTAGCAACTGGACGAGGACTGAATCCGAGGGGATGAAAAGCAGGAGAGATGAGGAGAAAGTGAAGCAGACGCGGGGAAGCTCCGGTGATATAAGAGGCCCGGTTACTGCCGGCCGTGGTTAGTCAGCGCGCAGGATCTCTGGGTGGCACAAAGTACACTGCATTTCAGGAAGAGAGACAAGGTCCTATCAAGCGGACCAACAAGTGATTGTCCTTGCAGCGTACCGGCAACCAATGGGCCGGGCAGGAAATGCAGGCAGATCTGATACTCTGCTATCTGTCGCGCTAATCAGCACCGCCGGCTGGATTCCGGGTGGAGCTGCCCACCGGCCCGGATACCTCCACCGGCTGCTGGCCTTCCGCTGGTTTTCATTAGTAGGCAGTAGGCAGATAGTGCTGGACACGCACGAAAATCATGACTAACAGGAACCTGTCTTTGTTGGATTCCCAGCATCAGTTTCTACCAAGTGGATTATGTGAATCTGAATTAAATAATGTTGTATGCTGTGATGCCAACGGTAGTCTCTCCGCCTCCGCATAGATCCCCCGCATTACAAGCGATCGCTATGGATTCTCCGCTGTCTGACTCGCCTGCCAAAGCTAGAAGCTGGTTTTAATAAAACCCAGATATGCAATTACCCTACATGAAGTCAATCGAGAGCTCGAATACCTCTAGGAATGATTCCGACTATTGACTTTGATTCGTGCATGGATGGCTGCATGCCAAATGATACGTGGAGCGGCAAAACGAGGCGGAGATGAACACCGCAGCAAACCGACGCGTGACTTGACCACCTGACCTCTCTGCAAGACTACTATGGATGGATCAATACAGCTGCTACTCTTTTCGGTAATTGTGAGCAATGACAAATATCCAAGCCATTGGGCTTCCATTTTTGGCTATAACATTCAATCTATGTACATGTGTCCTGCCCAGAGGATTTGCAAATATATGCTTCGGACTCAAGTTGTGAATCCTGCTCAAGCAATCCACCACCACACCCTTTCCAGCCAATTGCGCGGCTTCCGCTCAAAGTCGTTCTCGCAGAGCCGGTCAATCTCCTCCTTGCCCGTGAACACGTCAATCTCCGACACCTTGGTCATCCATGGGGTCCGATACCACACTTTGTGGCCCACATAGAGGGCCAGGAAAATAGCTACCACGATATACGACACCAGAAAGTCGGCCGCAGTGAAGTTACCGGGAAAGAAGACCGCGTATCCGTTGGTAATGGTGAGGAGGGACACGATCAGAATCACGTAGTATGTGCCGTAGGGCTGCAGAGGGGTCTTGAAAGTGAGCGTGTCCATCAGGCCGTGATAGGTCAATGCTTTGCGGAATCGCTAGATTTGGTCAGCTGGGTCTGCAGAAATCTCAAAGGAAATTACTTACCAAGTAGGCGATGCCGATGAGCACCCAGTTGATGAATCCTCCCACTGTAGTGATGTTCGTGAACCAGTAGAAGACATTCTCTCCCGAGTCAGACAGGTTCAGGAAGGACAGCAAGCCGACTACCCAGGTGATGAGAACGGCCACGTAGGGCACGCCGTTGCGGTTGCATCGGGTGAAGATCTTGGGGGCCTGGCCGCCACAGGCGAGCGAATACAGTGTTCGAGAACCAGCGAACAGCCATGCATTACCTGAGGACCAGGCTGAGATCAAGATAGCAGCGTTGACGACATGGTTCAGCCCCGAGATACCAGCATTCTGAATGGCAATGACAAAAGGACTGGCACTGGCGCTCGAGCTACCGCTGGCAACTGCGGACATGAGTTTGGGATCATTGTAAGCCACAGTGACACCAATCACAAGGGTGCCCAGGATGTAGAAGGCAAAGACTCGGTAGATGAATCGGTTGGTGGCTTTCGGGATGTTGCGACGCGGCGCTTCAACTTCACCAGCGGCAGTGGTGATAAGTTCGGGGGAGAAAATGAAGGAGAAGCCAGACTTGATAAAGGCGGTCCAAAAGTCGAGGAAGCGACCGGTGTTTCCACCCACCAAGTAGGGATTGAACGCGCCCGGGTTGTCCCAGTAGCGGAAGCCGAGTCGATCATGGTTGGGGCCACCACCAAAGAAGAGCACCACGCCCAGGATAATGAGACCGATGATGGCAAGAATCTTTAACGTTGCAAACCAGAACTCGGCTTCTCCATACCATGACACCGCGACGATATTTAGGAGTAGAATCACTGTGGTTGTTAGAATCAATCAAGAACTGCTATATAGAAGTTTGAGAAATATACCGAGGAGGATGATGGTAATCCACACCCCAACATTGATGGAGGTGGTCCAGTACTGAATAATAATACCGGCAGCCGTCACTTCACTGGCCAATAACATGGCAAACGAGTACCTAATAGGCATAATGATTAGACGGTGTTGGTGAACGGGAAATAATATCAGCCTACCAATAGTTATATCCTGAGTCTAAGTTAGCTTATCACTGCAGAATAAAAGATAAATATAAAGATGTCAGGTACAATGTAAAACATACCAGCAGCGAATCCGATACTAGGCTCCGTGTAGCGACCAATCACATAAGGCACCGAAATTCCCTTGATGGGCAGATAGGTGGTCATCTCGCCTAGCACGTTCATCACAAACCACACCACCGTCGACATGGCAAAGTAGCCCATGAACAGTGGTGCTGGGCCCACCGTCGACAGCGTGGATCCCGAACCTACGAATAGACCGGTGCCAATACAACCACCGAGAGCAAGCAGCTGCAGCTGTCGAGAGGACAGTCCACGCTGGGTGTCTGTGTTTGGCCCATGGTGGATCTCGCCCTTGAGGGCTTCGGGGTCTTCATCAGCATATACTGGAGATGTCACTTCATTGGCGGACTTCTCGAAGTCCTTGACCGATGGCGCACCCATTCTGGTGTGTACAAGAACGAATAATACAATGATGCGAGTGACTAGAACAGTCGCAGATGGACATTGGCTACGGACATCTTATATGGCTGCCGCAGAGACGACGAGCTGGCGCGTCTCAGCCAGCATGCTTATCAGGACTAACACGAAATGACTTTGAGCTACGGCCCGATGGCGCAAAGTCTTCCAGAAGGACACCATCATTGGCTCCAGAGGGCTCTGGGGAGGCGATATGCGGGGATTTAGCATCTTATCTCTCGTTTGGGTTTACATACGAGCAGTGTTTCTTGTTAGAAGATGGGAAGGTTTGGTGGCTGCCATAGGTTCCCTTATCTGCCTGGCTGGCGGGCGGGGATCGTCCGACGCGGCAGGGACATGGATGCGATATCAGGTTATCTGACTTGCTCGTTGTTTGATATAAATCGGGTTTCCATTGACGATTTAAGCTTCTACAAAGATGTCAGAAAGCCGGCGGCGTTCCTCGTGGCATTTAGAGTATTAGACTGCTGCAAATCCGGGGTGGTTCTCCGCACCACAGTGGGCATATTCTAGAGCGTGAAGAGAGCTGAATCCACCGTGAGGTTGCTGTGACTAAGAGAAACTGCTGCATTGAAAGTCCTCTTGATGGAGTCAATCTGTTACCTAATGCCATGGTTCATCTTTGCTCGTTTGGAAAAGCTTGACCCATCGAGGCTAGCCTTCCGCTGATATCATTGGTTCTTTCAGTTGCCGCCCGGTGGAGTGTTTTTGCTCCCTCCGCCACTAGTGCAGAAAGTCCGAAAACAGCTAAAAAGGCCCTGATGCCTCGATATCCAGGCACCAGGTGAGTTTGTGCCTGACGATTGAAAAGTACATAATAGTACTGTCAATTGATAGAAGATTCCGCTGCGGCAACGATGCGCTGCCAGCAACACTAGTAGTAGGCTACAATGGCGGGTGCTTGACTCTGAACGGACTACTATGAAAGGAAGAAAAATACTTATATTACTATCAGCGATGTCGGTCTCCTTGGCCTGATGTTCCAGGGGTATACATGCACATTCCTTTCATGTCGGCATAGTAATGGTTTAATGAATCTGTAGCCCAGCAGCACGACCGGGCCGGTCAAGCGGCGACAGCTCCGGTGGGGGTGAACCCACCGGCCCGCCTGCCGGTCATCGCCAATCTCTTATCGACCACTTATCAGGGTTATCGCCAGATCGATAAGCTGGACTTTTTTTTTTGACCCTACCTAAATAAAAAGTACGGGAAACAACCGTGGCCAGGGTCTTGGGCACGGGGCCTTTGGTGCTTTTGTCTTAAAGTTCAAGATACTTTCTTATTTGCTAGGAAGCATAAGGCGTAGTCAAGATCTAGTCAACACCCTCCTATCGAGTAGTGACACACCACCACCCCAACTCCAGTTCATCGGTAAGCTCGAGCGAAGCCTACAGTAGCGGGCGATCAGGCGTAGATCTAGACACAACTGGCCGGGTCAGGTGCAACAATGTTATAGTTGGCCACCCTTTCACTGCAACGCCACCCGCATAATCTCCCAGTCACGGCTAGCCAGTTTGCATTATCTAACGTCACGGGGATGGGCAGCCCCGACAAGGAAAAAAAGAAAATGATAGTAATACCTTGCCCGGGTTGTTCCTGACCAGAAGAAAGAAAGCCATTGCTGACCGGCTTTCAGTCCACCTCCTGCCCGGTTTCCACCGGTACGGGAACCGCTTCTTTCCATCCCCCATCTACTAGTTACACTAGAGAAAGATCCTCCACTTGCCATACTTCCATTCCCTTGCGATGCATTTCATACCACTACAAATTCCCCTCCTTTGTCTCCAGACTGAAGAACTACTTATTTCTATCATCGCTGCGTGACTCTTCTGTCTTTCACACTCATCCTCCTCTCCCCCTCCTTGCCATTTTCTTCTATACTCGCCACGGAATCTACCATCATCATGAAGGCTGCCCGCCGTCCTATGCGGGTGCTCTCGAGCGTCCCCTCTACATACTCGTCCGCCAGATACGTTAGCCGCACCAGCAACCCCAAATCTTCCGCCGCTGCGTCCACCCCCACCAACAACCTGTTGCAGCAGCAGGCTGCCGTTCCCTCCAACGATGCCTCGGGATCTCCCCTGGCTAAGCTCCCCATCTCCTCCGTCCTGCGGTCGCTGGTGATTCTCTCCGTCTCCTCTTCCACCCTCCTGTTGAAGCCGTGCATCTTTGCGCTCTCGACCCTCGCGCACCCCAAGACCCCCGTTCTGGACGTCGCCAAGAACCCTCTGTTGAACGCGCTCGTCAAGCACACCTTGTACAAGCAGTTCAACGCCGGTGAGAACAAGCTCGAGGTGCAGCAGTCGATCCAGGCCATCAAGCAGTTGGGCTACCGGGGTGTTCTGCTGGGTTACGCTCGCGAGGTCCTGGTGGGTGAGGGCAATGTCGACCCTCGCGACGAGAAGGCCGCGCGGGCGGAGATCCAGACCTGGCTGGATGGTACCCTGCAAACCGTCGACATGGCCCAGGAAGGCGACTTTGTAGCCCTGAAGTAGGTTTTCTCCACATTTTACTCGAATTGGATCATGTACTAATCTTTACAGGTTCACCGGTATGGGTACTCAGGTGCTTGAGTTCTTGCAGAAGCAGGCTGCTCCCTCCGAATTCATGGATTACGCTATCACCAAGGTCTGCGACTTGGCCATCTCGCGCAACGTGCGCCTACTCGTTGATGCCGAGGAGCAGGCTGTGCAGCTGGGTATCGAGAAGTGGGCTCTGAAGTACCAGAAGTACTGCAATGCGAAGACCCCCGGTCACGCCATTTTCTACAACACTTACCAGGCCTACCTCCGCTCGACCCCGGCCACCATTGCCAAGCATCTTGAGGTTGCTCGCCAGGAGGGATACACTGCTGGCGTGAAGCTGGTTCGTGGTGCTTATCTGAAGACCGAGCCTCGCCACCTGATCTGGGCTGAGAAGGAGGAGACCGATGCTTGCTACGACGGTGTCGTCGAGGCTCTCCTGACTCGCCGCTACAACTCGATGCTGCAGCCTGCCTCCGAGGAGCACAAGACCGAGCTGCCCCCTGTCAACGTTATCATCGCCACTCACAACCGGGACTCTGTTCGCAAGGCCCACGCTATCCGTCTCCAGCAGGCTGCTCGCGCCGAGAAGCAGGGAGTTGATCTCAGCTATGCCCAACTTCAGGGTATGGCCGACGAGGTCAGCTGCGAGCTCTTGCAAGGCTTCTCCAGCGCCGATGGCCCCGCTTCCCAGGAGACCCCGAACGTGTACAAGCTTCTGACCTGGGGTACTGTCAAGGAATGCATGGGCTTCCTGATGAGACGTGCTGTGGAGAACACCGAGGCGGTTGGCCGTACCAAGCAGTCGCAGGAGGCTATGCTTGGAGAGCTCAAGCGCCGCGCTCGTCGCGTGTTTGGCTTGGGTAACTGATGTCGTTCTATGATACCTCTTGATTCGCATATTTGTTTTGGCTTTTAGCCTTTTTGGCGCATTGTGTGGTCTTGTTGGCTGATTCCCTGAGCGTGGGCATGCATGTAGATGGCGTTAGAAATTTTATTTGACTCATTCAAGATAATGAAGCTTAACATGGACTCCTTGGTGTGGTTCTAGTGCGGCATAGATAGCCGCTAATCCACGTAGCGCGCGGCGGTGATGTCAAGAGGGACAGTCGATCCATTCCCGACCCCGCGTTCCTCGCATCTACAACGTATTCCCGATCACAACTCTCGATCGCAACGGAAGGCCATCCGACATTAGTGCCTGCCCAACTAGACCTTTCTTCTCGGTACTGATGTCCGAGGATATCCGTGTCCCTTGACACCCAGGCACTAAGTTGGTCTATCTCCGACATCGCTTCCCCGGGTGCCGAGGGGCTATCTGTCTATAAAGTCTGCTGACCATCTATCAGAGGAATAATACTCTCAACCGATATCGCTGTTGGCTTCCCATTTATACTCTATATCTCTCAACCCTTTTGAACTCTGCTGTATAGGATTATTATACCGCCAACATCTTCCTTCACAATGCGTCTACTCCCTGAGCCAGCGGTCGCTCAGGTCCTGCGACAGTTAACCCGTACACAATGCCATGACCTTCTTGATGTCCTCTGTGAGGGTCTCACAACTGTTTCTTCAGAGTCCTCCACACCGAGCCATGAGCGACTCATTCACCAACCGCTGCGCAGCACCATCGTCACCAGAGACCAGAACCTCTCCCTCTTCATGCCCGTGTCCAACACTGTGCACACCGGCTTCAAAGTTGTCACTGCCTCCCAAACCAACGGCATCATCGGCGTCATCAACATCTTCTCCCCGGAAGGTAAACTGCAAGGTCTCCTCAGTGCCGCGGAGATCACAGCCTTCCGCACCGCCTTGGCGGTGATGTCGCTGTTTATTCGCTGCACCACCATCCCCAAAGAGCACATCTTGATCTTTGGCTCTGGACGCCAAGCGGAGTGGCACGCTCGACTAGCCCTGCTTCTCGTTCCGGACCAGATTAAGAGAATTACATTTATTAACCGCGGTCGCCGGCGACTGGAGGAGCTGGAGCGAGATGCGATCGCTGATCTACGGGCTGCTCATCCCGATAAGACCTTGGCTACGTTAGTCAAAGAAGATACTCCGGACTACGAGGAACAGCTACGGAATGAATTGGGTGCCTGCGATGTGATCTTCAGTTGTACGCCAGCGACCGAGCCAAACTTCCCGTACACCTATCTCCAGCCGTCCAAGGGGCGGTTTATCTCTCTTATCGGCTCGTACAAGCCGCATATGCGGGAGATTGACACTGAGACGCTGCTGTCGGGCGGAGGGAAGGTCTATGTGGACTCGAAGGAGGCGTGTTTGGAAGAGTCGGGCGAGTTGATTCTGGCGGAGGTGAAAGAGGATCAACTGGTTGAGATTGGAGAGCTGTATGGTAAGATGGGTAAAGATGAGTCTATTGATGTGCCCGAGGGATGTAATGTGGTGTTCAAGTGCGTGGGGATGGGGATTATGGATTTGGTGGTCGGGAATAAGCTGTTGGAAGTTGGACGGGCCCGAAACATTGGTATGGAAGTGGATGGGTTTTAAGAATCATACTAGCTCTGCTACTAGAGAAAAATAGCTCCCTTAATGGGCTCGATCGTGGTTACTGTAGTGATGATCCATCTATATCCGCCCCAGCTGTGATGACCGGCCGGGCAGCCCTGCAGCGGCCAGTTTGAGTCACGCGAGCACTCTATTTAGGTGCAAACTGAAGATAGCTTAACCCATTACCCAATGACAGGCCACTATCCGGAATGCACTAACTCGATGAATTCTAAAATCGTAACAAATTAAGAATAATGGCAGATGGAAAGCATTCCCCGGAGGTCTCGGCGGTAGATCGGCAGCGAGGCATTGCTGAGGGAGGGAGTTGTGCCGCCTTTTCTGATCTTATCAGTAAGAAGAAAGATTGGGAAGGGCCAGAGAATCCCCTTCTCCTCCTCCTTCGAACCCCGGGGAAATTTTCTTGTCCTCCGCAACCCACGCAACCCCAACTTGACCCTCTCCCCTCTTACCTTATGCTTTTTCTATAATTCTACAATGCGCCTGCCTCTCCATCGGCCTCCCTGAACTCGAAACTGCCATGGATGTGGGCCCTGCTACCCCTGCTGGTCTGGGCCAGCAGAAACGACCCCGCGTTTCCGAGGAAAACCGCAAAAGAGCGGTGCGAGCGTAAGCTCCCTGCATCCCTGATCTTATCCCCAAAATGCCCCGTCGGGATAGCTGGGGATTGCGGAGATCTCTTGGAATGTATTACTGACTAGTATAGCTGCGATGGATGTCGTCGCGTAAAGGAGAAATGCGAAGGAGGCGTCCCCTGTCGCCGATGTCTCCGGTATCGTCGGCAATGCATCTTCACTCACCCCGATCAGGCCGAGAAGCTCTCTCGGTCATCGTCCGTCTCGTAAGTCGCCTGATCCCTCTTTCAAGGGTATAATACTGCAAATGTGAGTTGTGGAGGCTAACAGATATTATGCGATGGGGTTAGGCTCCTGGACCGCACGGTTGCTTTCAACCAACATGAAATGCTCGAGTCGGAACGTGTCCGCTACATGGAACGCATTCTTCAACACTATGTTCCAAACATCTCGTTCGATATACATTCTCTTCGGAAGATGGCGGAGGAGCTGAAACATAAGCATCGTCCCTCTGGATTGGAGGGTGGGCCGCCTTCGATGCAGCTGGATGGCGAGGAGCTCGAGGATTTGGCCATCGATGATGAGGACTTTACCATCAAGGCTTTGCCGGATAATACTACCCGTATGATACTTCTACTCGTTTTCGGTGTGTCATTGCTGGTGCAGGCTATCTGACTGGTCTGCAGAATACTCGGGAGAGTTCTCGTATCTGAATTTCTCCATGAAGATTAGACAGAAGATTGACGAGTGGATGAAGACGGCAGCTCCGGAGGTAATTACACTGCTTTTCAGCATTCTTATTCAATTTCGCTGATGGTTATAGGCATCGACCGAAACAGAACCGTTTGAAGAGCGATGGCGAGCCACTCAGCTACAGTCGGGTTCAACGTTGGTATCAACATCAGTCACCTGTCTTCCGCCCCGTTTTGTCGCCGACTTCCTTGTCCAAATATTCTTCAAATATGCACAGACCAATAATTTTTACGTCGAAGAAGATTGGCTGCGCGATAAGCTCAACACCTGTTATACAGATCCGTCCTGTTTGTCGTCGAAGGATGCCGGCTCGGTTTGCGCCATCCTGATGGTCTTGGCTGTCGGGACACAATTTGCGCATATGGAATCGTCCATTCCCGTCAATCGCCTCTCTTCCAACTCGGCATTCGATGATGACCATCACTTTTCCGAGGACGATGTCGGTCTTACTTTCTACCAGTTCGCATCCAAACTATTACCAGACATTATCGCCACGGCAAATGTTCGAAGCGTGCAGGCCTGCCTACTGATCGGAACTTATTTGTTGCCACTCGATACGTCTGGACTATGCTATACCTACTTTGGTCTGGCGCTGAAGATGGCGATCCAGAATGGTATGCACCGGAAGTACACGGGGGAAGGACTATCGCCGCGTATGATTGAGATTCGGAACCGTGTGTTTTGGACTGCGTACACGATTGAGAAGTAGGTTATATGGGAGTCGCCTTGTCTTCATCCGTGCTTACGATTTCTAGGCGTGTTAGCATTCTTCACGGAAGACCAGTGTCTTTGTTAGATGCAGACGTGGATGCCCCATTCCCCACTGACTTTCAGGGCTTGACGCCTTCGGGGCATGTGTCGAACGATACGAACATGGTGACACTCATCAAATTGACGCTCAAACTTGGAGAGGTTGCAAACGAAATGTATGTCTCGAGTCCAAAAGGTACTTGAATCCAACTAACGCTAGCAGATCCGTCCTTCGCAAGTCCCGAAAGAACCAGCAACAAGATTGCTTGGAGAGGCTTCTGAATCTGCGGAAGAATCTTGTCGACTGGTGGGGAACGCTGCCCGAGGAAACCAACTGCAGGGATCTCAACCCAGCAGGGCCACTATTCCGCTCCAATGTGCATTTGAAGCTCGACTATTGTCTGACGCGTATCTTCCTGGGACGACCGTTCCTCTTCAGCACTAACCGGGCAATCAGCTCAGCTACAATACCTGGTGCTCCGGTCAAGACACCATCAGGCCCCGCTAAGAACCGTTCCACACTGATTACGGATTGTGTCGAAGCCGCTCTCGAGATCATCGACCTATGTCGGCTCCTTCGCGACGAGCGCGGTCTTGCCCGTGCATCATTCACGGAGTTCAGCTCGTGTCGCGCTGCTTTACTCGTTATACTAGCCCAAAGCTTGACCAAACGCACCGAACGCCTCCGCGAAGCCTTAGACAAGGGTATGGCACTGATCAAAATCATGTCCATGGGCGTCGGCTCTGCCCGCGCTGCAGTAAGCGTCATCGAGACCCTCGAGCGAGCCATTCGTCGTCTCGAAGAATACAGTCAAACCCAACCCCAAGGCAGTACCGGTGTCATCGAATCAGCATACGACCGGTTCAAGAACTGGGAGATGCTCTGGAAGACCGGGCCCATCTCCCCGGAAATTGTTCCTTTCCAAGAGCAGCAGTATCATCATACTAGCAACGGACTCGCCCCCGTTATGACCCCTATGACGGGTGGTGCATCCACCGCGAATGAGCCCGTGGAAGCCGATGTCGGCAGCGCAAGTCTTCCCGACTCATCGGAGTTTTCTGTTTCACATCCCCTATCGCAGATGCCGCATTTTGGCATCGACCACTTTGTCTCTAATCTGCCTCAGGAGCTGGGAGAGTTTACTGCTATCCCTTGCTTCGAGCCGGATGGCCAGCCGAGTCTTTCTGGGGAGATGAAGACGGCAGATACGCGGTGGATGAATTTCATGAATGATTGATTGCCTTGATTCAAGTAGGCTTTCGTTGTGATTTCAGCGTTTAGGTCTGGTTTTTCACGGCTGTTGTGTTGTGTTGCGTTGTTTATATGTTGATCCGTCTGTAAGCACCGGATTTATGTTTCAAGATACCTAGACAGTATGTATATATTGTTTCACAATTTTCAGTGGAAATAGCAGGACAAAATATTTCAAAACTTTCTTTAGCCATGATGATATAATATCTACAAATGTCCTACATACAGAAACAGGATATCTTCCACTAATCGAACGTAACCTTCTTACCCTGGAAAGCAGCAGTAGCCTTCTGCTCCTTCGCCTTCCTCGCCGCCTCCCACGACGGATGCAACGGCTTATTATCCTCCGGCTTCTTCGCTGGCGGTCCACCACGCTGAGGCCGTCCATACTGCTGGTTTTGCTGCTGCGGTCTACCCCTACCCTGGTGCTGCCCACCACCGCGTCCCCACCGCTCACCCCCATCCGTCGCTCCCCGCCTCACATCCCACCCACTATCGCGTCCTCCTCCCTTCCGCTTATTCTTCTCCTGCTTAACATGATTCGCTCCAGATCCGTACTTCTTCTCCCACAGCGCCCGACGCGCCTGCTGACCCATGCGGTTCTTGCGTCGCGGGGGCTCGTTCGCTGCCGCGCCGTCTTCTGCCTCGTCCTCGGATCCGGACCAGTATCCGCCCATTGTGAGTGAGGGGAGGAAGGTCGTGCTGGTCGCGGGCGTCGAGGAGGCTTTGCTGGTTGCTTTGGGCTTTTTGGTCGGTGGGGAGGAGGGGGAGGGGGAGCGCGAGATGGAGATGTGTTGATCGTCGTCTGATTCTTCTTCTTCCTCCTCCTCCTCCTCCTCCTCCTCCTCCATTTCTTCTTCTACGTCGCTGATTTCATTGGGATCGAGATCTTCGTCGCCTTCAGATCCGTCTTCGTTCTCGTCGCCTGAATCGGGCGCCAGTCGCGCGTCGAATTGTGCGTAGTCGATGCTCTCTGCGTCGGAGCCGGCGTCGTCCATGTTGATGTCTTCGTCGCCGCTGCTTGGCGAGGCGGATGCGCTTGTCCGAGTTGTCTCGGCATCGGCCTTCTTCTTGCTGCTGCTGCTGCTACTGCTCTTCTCCTCCTTGGAGGATTTCTTCGCATCCTTCTTCTTCACATCCGCAGGCTTATCTTCAATCCCCAATAACTTGCGTATCCCCTCCATAATCCCCGGGAACACATTCTTCACCGGCGTGGACTTGTACAACCGTGCCGTGACGTTCGCTTCAGCCGTACTCTTCGGCCCCTCCGCAGATAACTTCTTCTTGTCTTTAAATTGGATGAAGAGCGGCGACTCGGCGATGCGTTTCGTCTTGAGGAGTTGCTTGAAGAGGTACTTCTCTGCGGTGGCGTGGGGGTCTAGTGTCTATTGTCATTTTTAATCCAGATGTTAGTAAAGTGAAGAACATAGAGATTGTTGAAATGGGAAACGGAGAGGAGAGGTGATGGATGTACCTTAACAACCTGAATCTCCTCCGCAATCCGACTCAACGTCCCCTCCTTCTTCTCTCCCTCTTCCTTCTGCGCCGTCTTTTCCCTCCGTCCGAGCTTCTGGCGCTCAAATCCCCGCGCTACCTTGAGCGCCTTGGAAAGCGTCATCACGCCATATTCGAATTTCTGGAATAGTCGCGTCACTTGCAAAGACTGGCTCCGGTCGTGTGGTGTGTATGGAGATTCGGCGAAGTCTGCGAAGTTGCGCTTCCCCATTTTGCTCGGTTGCTTTCAAGCCTTAGGATTTGTGAGAATGGTGTGTGGTCTTTATGTGTTGAGAAATAAGGTAGTTGGTTTGAATTCGTGGTGAAGGCAACGTGCGGGGAAATATCCTAGTTTATGGCTTCCAATGTTGATTTGAAGGATTAGAGTAGTTTTTCTTTCTGGTCAGGGAACTTTTTCTGCCGGTCGGAGGGCGGGCGGTGCCAAGCGATCGATGGGATGGCTTCGCCGCCTTTTGGTTCAGTTTTGGGACGTGAGGTGGACGGGGCGTTTTGCCGTTTTGGGTGTCTTATTTTTGGGGGATGGTTATTGGTCCGTTTCATGGTGGATGATTTCATGGGGGGTTGTTGATTTTATCTCTCGATATGGGGTGTATTTGGGTCAATTGGGTAATGTTCAATACTCTACGAGGTTTTGTGAGCAAGTTTTGGAAATTGTGATATTTTTTGTGCAATGGGTAAAGGATATAATTTCATAATCTACGATATCATAGCGCGAGTCAACCTACATCGAGAAAAAGATAACCCCACGTCAGAACTTTGCGCGAAACCAACGTCAAATTCAACACACGGTATGTACATACAGAACCAGCAAGGAAAGATAATACGATTACATCTCCTCTATTTCTTTTACTCCTCCTTCGGCTCCGGCTTGGGGGTGGGCAGCTTGAACTATGTCATCAGTTAGCATCATCCTGGTCATCGCACAACTTGATATCAACATACCGACTCAGGAGTTCTGTCAGTACCCGCACTGACAGGCTCCCAGGCAGCAGTACCACCCTCGAAGTTCCGGAACGCCTGCGTAAGCTCCAGAGGCTCAATGACAATGCGCTTCTTCTCCTCACAGTAGCGCAGCTCCGTGTATCCAGTCAAGGGGAAGTCCTTGCGCAGCGGGTGACCATCGAAACCGTAGTCGGTCATGATACGGCGCAGATCAGGGTGGCCGGTGAAGAAGACACCGAACATGTCGTACACCTCACGCTCATACCACAGAGCACCCTCGAACAGACCGGTAACACTGGGCACGGGGCTGGCCTCGTCGGCGTAGGTCTTGACACGGATACGCGAGTTGTAGCGCACACTGAGCATGTTGTAGACGACCTCGAAGCGCTGGTCGCGGGTGGGGAAGTCGACACCGGTGATGTCCGAGATCTGGGTGTATTCGGCCGCGGTGTGGTATTTCAGGAAGGTCATGGTGGGGATCAGGCCGGAGGGAGGGACGTAGATGCAGAGCTCATCCTTCCACACGGAGAACTGCTGGACGTGCTTGGGCAGGCACGACATGATGTACTGGCCGTACTTGTGCAGGCTGTCCGCCTTGTCCTGGTACTTGTCGGCCGGGTTGATGACGGGGGCGCGGAGAGGTCCAGAGGCTAAATATTATGTTAGTGGTGCACATCCTGCGACATCAGTGATCGAATCCGGGTGCCATTGGACATACGGGGACGCTGGGCCTGGCGCATGTTGGGAACATCCTCTGAGATAGGCGCGGTCGAGGCCTGGGTGGCCTTCAGAGCGGTCGTAGTGAAGGTACGGGTCGACCGGACGGCGGTGGCCAGGGAGCGGCCAGATCCCAGCCGCATCAAGGAGCGAGCAGAGGCCATGATGACGGACAATTGCGGGTGTGAGACGACGGGGAAGGTGGAGGGAGGGGAGAGCAGCGGAGGTTCCTCATCCAAGGAGCTTTTGCCGGTCCAGGCGAAGTTGTCGCGGTCACGTGAGAACTGCAAGTTTGGCTGGCGGAGATGACATAAGCGGCGCGGACAGCAACACACGTACGCCTCAGGCTGCAAGGGCAGTCAAACAGTGCAAACCCGCGCAAACCCCATCAATCAAAGCTTCACTTCTCTTTCTCGCTCTTCGCCTCCAACTCTCCCTCTTCCTTTGCGTCTGTGTCCCTCCGTGCTCCTTCTTCTCGTCCTCCTCACCTTTACCCCACGTTTCGTCGATCTACCATCTTCTTCCTCCCTCGGACTCTTCTTTTCGTCCCTTTTCCTACCTTCCTCTCCTGTCTTGTTTGACCTTCTTTTTTTTCTACCCGCTTTTCCTCGCCCTCTACCTGCTCCCCCCCTTCCGCCCGGGTTTGGTTGATGGGTGTTAGTCTTGGACTGTGATCGCCGTCTTGTCCAGTCGTCGTACCGTTGCACAGCTTCGTCACTCACAATGTCAAATCGCCAACAGATTGACTCCGTCATCGATGATGACGATGAGTTCTGGTGCGTCCGCTTCCCACTTTTCCTACCCGTCGGGTTGTCCTATGACTGGTCCGTTGGGCTGACATCTTCGTCTTCTTTAGCCCCCTTTGCATCGAAGAATTCGATCTCTCGGATAAGAACTTTAAGCCTTGCCCCTGTGGGTATCAGGTACGCATCCTTCTCGCCTTGTACTCCCTCGCGAATCAACGGCCCGATCAGGAGATCGCTCGCGTTGTATGCGATCCGGACCGTCGCTAACAGACCCCTCCAGATTTGTCAATTCTGCTACAACAACATCAAAACCCACAGCGAAGAAGGCCGGTGCCCCAACTGCCGACGGGTCTACGATGAGAGCACCATACAATACAAGGTTCCCGATGCCGACGAGTATGTGGTCACTCCTCGCTCTTGTTCCCACTGTCCCTTCCCGCGTCTTGGCGCTAACATCGCAACCCGCAATTTCAGATTCAAAGCCGACCTGGCCTTGAAACACCGCAAGGCTGCCGCCGCGAAGAAGAAGGAGGCCGAGAAACGTGAAATCGAGGCTTCCAGTCGCAAGAATCTTGCCGGTGTCCGCGTCGTCCAGAAGAACCTGGTTTACGTGATCGGTCTCAACCCCACAATACGTGACGAGAATCAACTCCTTCTGACTTTGCGCGGTCGAGACTACTTCGGTCAATACGGTGACATCGAGAAGATCGTCGTGAGCAAGGCAAAGCCTGGTGGCAACCCGAACCAGGGCATTGGTGTCTACGTCACTTACGCAAGGAAGGCCGACGCAGCCACTTGCATAGCAGCTGTGGATGGGTCAGCCAACGGTGACCGGGTGCTACGGTAGGTCGAATTGTTTGCCTTTTGATGTTCTGTTCGCAAAGCAACGTACTGACCGCTCTAGTGCCCAATATGGTACGACCAAGTATTGTTCTTCCTTCCTGCGTAACGAGCAATGTCATAATCGAAACTGCACCTTCCTGCACGAGACTGGTGAGGACAGCGACAGTTACAGCCGGCAGGATCTCTCTTCGATGAACACCTTGTCGAGTCAGCGTATCAACGGTGCCCCCAGCGGTCCCACCCACTCGATTCCTCCGCACGTTGCCCGGTCCTCCGCTCAACCGATTTCGCAACCAATGCGCCGTCAGCCTAGTAGGGATGACGCTGCTAGTAGCCGGCCACCTGATGGGTCTGCCCTGCCGTCGTCGGCAAGTTGGGCAAACAAGGACGCCGTGCTCAGCAGGACGAGACGAGCAAGTTTGACCGGCAGCCAAGCCTCGCAAAGTCCCCGACCCGCCATCGCCACGGTGTCGCCCGCGGTGGAGGAGGCGAAACGCGTGGAGAAACCGTCTACGAGTGCGCAAGAGCGTGCTCAGGCACAGGCACAGGCCCAGGTCCAGGCCCAGGCTCAAGCTCAAGCTCAGGCTCAGGCTCAGGCTCAGGCTCAAGCTCAAGCTCAAGCGCAGGCGCAGGCGCAGGCACAGGCACAGGCGCAACCGTCCCCCTCCCCTGAAGCACAATCCTCGCCGTCCAGTTCCCCGCCGACTGTCCAGACGCCACCCAAGCCGGAGACGCCTCTGTTGGATAACTTGGTCAAGGCTGTCAACTCCCCAGACTTCAAATTCATTTTCTCGGCGGCTGGCCTGCCTGCGGAGGAGGTTGCCCTTATTGAGAACCACCCTTCCTTCATCGATCCTTATGGTGGTGTGAAACGCCGAGCTATGCGTGAGAAGGCGGAGCAGGAACGTGTCCGACGGGAGCAGGAGCTACTGCAGTCTGCTGCTGCGGAAGAAGAGAGCCGTGAGAGCGGAAGCCTGCAGCTTGGTGGCGAGCCGGATGACGCAGTGCCTCCGAGAGGCCGTAGTGGTCGCGAATCTCATGGTGCTATTCAGCCTCCCTCCCAGCAGGGCACGACGACAAACTCCGTGGTTGGCTCCCCCGTCTCGGCAACCAGTCACCAGTTCCAGCAACTTAACCTGGCAGGCCGTAGCTTGACCCCTCTGCAGCAACAGCAGTTGCTTCTCTTGAAGTCTGCCGGCAACCAACAGGCTGGCCTGGTCGATCAGCTGCAGGGTGGACTTAACTCCGCTGCTCTTGACCAAGCAGCCCAGGTCCGTCAGGGTCTACTCCAGAGCCAGATGGCACAGTTCAATGCTCTGCAGGCCCAAAGTCGCCAGAACTCTCGTTTCACCTTCGCCAATGAGGCCAATGCCAAGAACATCCCTAATGTGCGCATGTTGAGCCAAATGCAGGCTGGTACTCCTAACCCGCTCGCAGCCCCTAGTCCTCAGCATGGTCTTGCTGGCAACTACTTCACTAGTGGCGTGCAGGGTCCACCCCCCGGGTTGAAGACGGCGGGTACTCCGCCCATCAGCGGCGGCGGCATGTTCGCACAGGGTCACGGTTTCACAACAAATGCCAATGTCGGTTTGGGATCCAACCTCGGAAAGCAAGAAGCCAATCCAGAGTTGATGCGTGAGCTGCTGAGAGGCCGCAGTAGCGCAAATGCCGGTGGTTTGCAGGGTCAAGAGGCCGCTAAGCGTGAGTTCATGTTTCCTTTCCTCCAACAGCACCAAACTCCCCCTCCCCTGACTCCCGGCAATGGCCTTCTCAGCTCTTTCTATGGTGCTCAGGCGGGAAATTATTCCGAGTCTGGTCCACAGAAGCAGAAGAAGAAGGGGAAGAAGCACAGACACGCTAACACTTCCTCCGGTGGAGGCGGTGTAGTAGATCTTGCGGACCCGAGCATCCTACAGGCGAGGATGCACCAGGTTGGTGCGAATGCTGCCGCCGCTGCTGCTGCTGGGCAGGCGCTGTACGGGAGTCAGGGTCAAGGTGGGTACAATCAGGCCATGATGTATGGCAGCGGCTTCAACCGCTGGTGATTGTTTGCCCCCCTTTCTCATAATTCATTAATAACCCTCCCTCGCCCTTCACTTCTATCCCTGTTGTTTATGATGACTACCCTTTTTGCATTTTGTTTCTTTTTGCCCATGCTCCTTTTTCTGTCTCCCTTTTTATTTGATGACATGATATCATATTTCTCTAGATGGGCGTGGGATATGATTCTTATGTTTCAGTTTTCCGGACTCATTGATTTGATGTTGAAAACTTCGCGACATATTTCCACTCTGCAACGAAAGCATTAAGCAAACGGCTCTTGAAAACAACAAGAATTCGGGCTAGGCGTGCCTTTGGCGTTTAACTTCATGACTGTTTTTTTGTTTTTATGTTTTTTTGTTCTGCCACGTCATGTTTCTTTTTGCGTGTTATCTCCGGCTTCCGTGTGGATGGGAGGCGTCCTTGCACTTTATGGGCACATCGTGTCTTCTAGGTCCACTGCGCTTTGGTGGCTGTCGTATACTTTGTTCTTTTGCATCCAAGCTGGGTTGATCTATCAGCATCTTGGTGGCCCATTCGGTCTGGTCATGGCTTTATGTACGTTAACCTCCCTGCCCTGGCTTTCGATAAACACGAGCAGGGCCCTCTATGCGAAACCAATTTCTCACAATTATTGTTCTATAGACAATATGCCTTGTGTGTCCGTCTGGTTGCATCGGCCGGGACATTTGTGTAATTAATATGCCTGCCCTTCCGTACCTTTGTCGTCTGGTTTTGTTTCTAGGAGTCCACTGGCACGCCCTTTTCTATTTGTTTCTGCTTGTGTCGTTGGGAGGGGTTCCTTTGCGTTATTCTTGTCATCCGCCTCACTCACACATCGACTTGCAGACGTCAAGAAGCTAACAGCGCTTCTAGTGGACGAAGAATTCCCTCCTCTTGGCGCTCAGCCAAAGGACAAGCGTCCGGTTGACAGCTTTGGCTATCTCGTGCGCTCGCATTTCTCCAGTGACTCGCAAAGCTCGGCCCGTGCTGGAACCCCTACCCTGCCTCCGGGACTTCCTCTACCACACGCTCATCCCGCATCTGCCCTGTTTCAAAGTCCTCTGAACCCATCCAGTCCGGTCTCGTCGCCATCTGTGCCGCCAGGTCTTAATCCGCCTTTCCATAGGCTAGGCACGCCGGGCCAAGGACTACAAGAAGGCTCTCGCCAGGCCTCTCCGGACATGAAGGACACTCCTGACAACGCCCCTACCTCAAGTCGCGTCAAGAATGCGTCCGAAATATCACTCGGTTCTCCTGTGCCAAAGTCAGCCAACAAGGCTCGCACCCAGCAGAAAGGAGATTTGACCGTTGCTGCTGACAAGAAAGCTGGCCCTTCGAAGGCTGGAGACAACAATGAGAAACCCTCGGCACCTACGGGGAAAGTCAAGCCCATAAAGCTGGAGCTTCCCTTGGGTACTTCTCAGTCTCATGATGCTCCAAAGCCAGATACACCAAGTCAATCCCATGCTCATGGCCCGGTGCCCACATCGACGATCGGTTCCCGTCCGAATACACCTTTGACTGGGGTCTCCCGGGTTTCCGACTCGTCCGCTCCCCGCCAACCTCGAGTTCTCCGTGTGGTTGACACGCCAAAGACTGAAACCCCGCCGCCTCCGTCTGCCACCCAATCTGTCGCGTCCATACCTGCTGCAACAAAAGCGCGTTCCAGACGGCCAAGTATTTCGTCCCTCAGCAGGCCTGATACGCCCGGCGACTTGGGTTCGGAAGCCGATCTTTACACTTCGGCGTCCGTGTCCCGTGCCAACTCTCCTCCCGCTTCGTCCAGAATTGGCTCTGCACCTGTCCGGGCGATGACCAAGAGCCAGGCGAAGAAGGAACGGCGACAGAAGGCCAAGGAACTGGAAGCCAAGAAACAAGAGGCCACTGCCGTGGTTGAGGAACCGGTGCAGGCCCCGATCATCGGGCGAAAGCGTAAGACTAAGAAGACTCCTGTTAGCTCGAACGACTCGCCAGCTGCAGCTCCGGATAATACTGAGACTGGAAAGTCTGCCAACTCCGCAGGCTCCGATAGCAATGAGAAGGCTGGCCAGCGGACAGAAGCGGCTAAGAAGAACAAATCGAATGAGAAGGCTACGAAGGACACCAAGGCAACTGTTACCGAGGAGAAGGCCCCTGCTGAACAGAAAGCGCCTGCTGAAGCATGGCGTTCTAAGAACACGGTCGAGCAGCTGATGAAGGACGCCGAATCCAGCGGGGTCCCGGTCAAGGAGCTCTTCGCGGAACGCACGTCTCCGTTGCAGGTGCTTCTTGCTCAGCTTCACAAGTCTGCTGAGTTGGATTTGAACAACCATCCCCTTTTCAACCCAGCCAACCTAAACCAGCGCTTCGACATGAAGTGCAATGCGGATGATTACGACATTCTCAAACAGCCTATCGAGTTGACCGACGAGCATCGCAAAGCATTGATGCGCGGAGAAGCCATCCGTGTTAACTCGGACTCGAACATGCTGAAAGACCGATGCTTGATCAGTCCCCGTGGGTGCGTCCTACACCATCTGTCGCCAGAGGAAGAAGAGCGGTACCTCGCGCTTGAGAAGAACATTGCCTGGGCAATTGATACCTTCCAGGAGTACTCGAACGTGCCAATCACGGAACCAGATGTGACCAACCGCGGTGGTGGCTTGGACGCACTGTTTGCTACCCCTGAGAACTTCAACATCTGCTGGGTCGACGAGACCTCGGCTGGCCTCACCTCTGGCTCTCCTACTGCCGGGATGTCCCTCTCTGACGCGAGTGGCTCCACTATTCCTGCGCCTCCTAATGTTCTGTCGGCCATGGAGGCGGACAGCACTCGCAGCCATAACTGGGCCATTGCCAACACCGCCGAGCTGGTCAATGCCACTGCCACCTCGGTGCGATCCTTCGCTGCCGCTACTGCCAAGCACATGCTCGGTGCCGCGGGGGTGGTCATGGGCAACATCCCAGACCTGGACGATGTGGTAGGGATGACCAATGAGGAGCTGCGTTCGTTTGCCGTCAAGTCGCAGAAGGACCTCGAATCGTCTCGCAAGGAGCTAGACACGATCGACAAGAAGCTCAACGCCCTAGTGAAGCGGAACCGCAAGCTTGCACAGCAGGCCCTTGCGACTACCGTTGACGCGTGAACCCCCGTTCTGTCTCTATGACAACTGTATTTTAGTAGATCTCATTTTCAGCATGTTCCCTGCTTTCTTCTTATGCTGGCTTACTACTACCCCTGTATTCTGAACCTGGTTTTTGTTCATGCTGTGTGATGCTTGTCTCCGTTATTAGACTTTACAGGGGAATACTCACGAATCAATGATAATACATTAGACTATACCCATCTACAAAATATTTACTAGTAGTCCTCTCTACGCACCCTCGTTAGGCCGGAAGACCACCTTCTCTCCGAAAACCCCCTCCTTATTCGTCTTCAACGCCTCCTCCACAGCCCCCAACCCACCCGGCACCACCCGCACACGATTAGGCACAAACAAGCCCTTCGCAATCCACCCATCCTTACCCCCGAGTGCCTTCACCATAGGCTCACTAATATGCCTCAACTTAGGCGAAGCCCCAATACCCAAAATCGGCCGAATCTCCACCTGATGCTCCCCCTCCTTGCCCAGCTCCTCCGCCTCCTTCTCCGCACCCAACACCGTAACCACCGCCTTCGCATTTCCCTTAATCTTCTTCGCAATCTCCACCCCGAGAACCTGCGTCTCCTTCATCGAAATCGCATCATACACATAACAAATCGGCACCTCCCCAGCCGCATCCACAAAGTCCTGCGCCTTAGCAACCTTCCGATCCAGCACCACATGCGCCCCCAACCCCTCTAAATGCTCCTTATGCACCACACTCGCATTCGTAATAATCTTCGTGAACCCGCTCAACCTCGCAAACTGAATCGCATACTGTCCCACACTCGACGCTCCGCCCAGAATAGCAATCGCCTTGCCCTTGCCTGCCTCGGATCCGCCCTCAGCCCAGGGCGCAGGCGTAATCCCGTGCCCCGTGCTGTCGTACATACCTGTCACAACGGCCACACTGGCCAGACTGATTCCCGCGGCTTGCTCGTCGGAGATGTTCGAGGGGGTCTTGGAGACGAGTTCTGCTGGCATCACGCAGTATTGTTGGAATGTTGAGGCGGCGTAGTTGCCGATTATGCCTTGGAAGAAGACCCGATCGCCCGGGGTGAAAGTCGAGACGTTGGGGCCTACGGCGGCGATCGTGCCCGAGGCGTCGGAGCCGAGGATCGCCGGGTATTCGGTTAGGAAGAAGTTGTAGTCGCGCATTTTCCAGTCGACGGGGTTCACGGCCGTGGCGGTGATTTTGATTAGGACTTGGTTGGTCGAGGGCGTCGGGAGGGGTTTGGTGGTTAGGGTCGTGGGTGATTGGGGGGTGGGCACGGTGGCCGCGAGGTAGGTGGAGGGTAGGGACATTTTGGTTGTGATTGTGGTGGTGGTGTAGTTCGTTGGTTGTTGGTGGAAGTGGTGGTGGTGGAAGTGGTGTGGTTGGTGGGATGGGAAATAGAGTGCTGACGGGCGTTTGGGCTGATATGAAGATCGGATTATAGCTCGTGAGGGGTAGGCTAGGGGTACTTTAGTTTAGATGATGATGTTATATAGGGAGCCAGTGTCTGATTTGTAATGAGGTCATGGACATTAGTCATCGACTCCACTGGGGCTGTTGTTGATCTGGGTGGGCTTTATTAGGCGGTGGATGTTATGGATAGAAGTGTAGTGTCATTGAGCTGGTGGCCAAGAGGGAGCTGTAGGGCGTATGAGCATACATCTGCATGCCAGAAAATGCAAATATGTCGTGTACATTTTGTAGAACTGAGTGACATGACTGATGAATTGCGAAAATGTGAGCCGAAGAGTAACCAGCACGTTTGCATGAGCGTTCAACGCATGCAATCATTCTAACGATAGTTCTAGCAACGTATTTCTAGTACTTTCCATCAGATACGGATCTCTTGCGGAGTGGTGAGTGAGACTGGTTCCGGGGTTTTATTTAGTCTTGCATCGGGATCTACGGCAAGTAGCTGCAGTCAGATAGCGTCTTTCCTCTTTTGTTTGAACCCCATCGTATATAAACCATGTAGCCCAACATGGTCAGTGCAACAGTAGCATAATATAAATATCAGACTAACAGCAATTACTATTCTGACGCGCATCTTAATCAAGGGAATGCACCGTCATGCCGTTAAACTACTGTTGCCTCCAAGTGTGGCCTGGGTTCTAGGGTCAGGGTTAGTACTGCTAGCTGGAAATATATACTATTGTGGCAATATTACCAATTCATCCACATGTCATGATGTCTACTACTACTCAGCTATACTATTGCAGAACCAGTCTGTAGATTAAATCCAGATAATTATACGGGGAAATTAATAAGAAAAAGGGTCAATATTAGCAACAGGATCGATGGTAGTGATAATGGTATGGAATATGAGTCGATCTTCGACAGGTTTTCTCGGCCGATTCCTCCACTCATCAGACCACGTAGAAATTTGAATCTCGATTGGAATGAGTCCATAACCTTGCCTAGCCACCTCGCTGTCTAGTCTGTTTTGGCCATTTGGCACAACCCCCTTCCCTTTTCATCGCTCTGCAGGGCAAGTTTCGTTTTTCTATCCTCCTTGAGTAGATCTGCAGTAATTGCAGTTGTCTCTGAAGTGCCCCCTTCTACACAGCATGGTTCAGGCGCTTCTGCAAATGAAAACTCTGCTAAGCGTCATAGGAGATTATCCGGCCGTCTAGATAGCCTGTCACAGGTGTCTCATTCATCCCGCTCAAAGCTGAAGCTGAAGAAGATCCACCAGCTGGAAAGGAACATGAAGTTAGGGTACGCAAGCCTTGCAACACTTTGACATATCACATTTCTTACCCCCTCCCCCTTTCCGGACTTTTTCTGAATATGTCTCAGCTTCATGTTGTACTCTACACCCGAAATCGACCAACGGCTTATCGTAGATAATACCCCCCTAGCCACTGAACCAGTGATACGCTTCAGACAAGAAGAAATCCCCCACCTTATCTGACCATTACACCCTAATACTTGGCTGGAATCAATTCAGAAGTGATTCTGCAATTATGAAGCCATATCTCCATACACTCCACCCTTGAAAATGTTGAGGGATATGATCGCCCTGAAACCTCAGCTGATGTGTAATCGCTATCATATATAGTAGCCTACTTCTTATCTAGTCAAGTCAACGAGCTCCATAACCGCCCTAATCGCAGACTAAATACGCCCGGTCTCCGTTCTCGGGCGAGATACAAATCAGTCTAGCTCACAACTTTGGTCGTCTTTACGATACACTCATCCTACTTCCAATCATGTTTTCAGCATACGTATGCTCCTCGGCGTTCTGCTTTATTGCGCGCACACCGGTTCTTTGTTTAACCGGTCTTTTGATCATCATATTGATCTCGCTCTTTACTCGTTCTGATCTCAGAACTGAAAAAGTTGCCAAAATTTCCAGCGATGCGATAATGAGCAGGCGACGTATTCGCTACGGACACGCCAATCACACTAGCTCGACTTCATGAGGGGTTTAGGTGGCTACTCACGTATTCCAGTTAGTTTGAAATTTGTTCACCTTAGTTCTATCATCCAGTTTACTACAGCCTGGAAAGTTGAGCTGACTAGCTTACCTCTAGGAGATGGAAAAGAAAAAGACTGCACAAGTCACCTCGTCTTTTGTCAGAACCATAGAAGTTGTTTCCAAGAGCCACGAAGTTTTATGCGTCACGATTAAAGGCAGCTTCGTGATTAGCCCTTGTTTCCTCCGCCATACCATCAGTTAAGCTATTCGAAGCATTATCTTGACCAATTCATGCTTACCTATTTTTCATATATCCTGCCAAATTGTACATCATCTTACTAAGTACCCAGTAAATCAGCGTGTACATCTATATCATCACAGATACTGCGTTTTATTGCTAGAGGTATAATTGTATCACATATAAGTTCCCTGCGCATTATTTCACCAGAATACATTCCAATTCGTTCATCACGGATGGAGGCCTAAACCAGGGTACGACTCAGATCCACGATTGGCTAAGCGATGCTACATCCGACAGATAGACCTGCACCACTAGACCACTGGACTGTCAGCTTCGTAAAATCTGATAATCGCACCTGTTACAAATCTCAATGTAGGGAGCACATTGCGTAAAATGCCAACGCTCGCAGTCTGCTGTCAACTCAAGGTTATGTCCGATTCAATGCTTCATGCAGCCGCAAGTTGTGTTGGGATTGTGGAACTGTTCTCCGGCTAAACTTTCCTTGTGTGATGGCAATGCATGCATGATTGGGGAGTGATGAATGACAGTGCTGCATAATGCATGTGTGTCCCACAACGGTATGTTGATCAGACTGCGCCACAACAAGTCCCACCTCCGCGGAACCTGTCATCCCTTGCGCGTTGGAAGTTAGGGAGCGTGCGTGGAATTTATACTTAGGTGATCTAACTAACCAATGTGAAAAGGAGATTCGAGAAAATGAACGGTACCTCAGAGTTGATTTTCTTTTTGCAAACTTCGGTGATTCTGAAACATGCAGATAAACTGTATGTAGATTACTTTCTGAAGATGTGCTCTAAAGAAATACGTGCATCTTGACTCAGGTGATGATCGATACGGGTCTGACGCCTGATTTGAACCCACGAAATACCAGATAAAGAAGATGCAAAAGTTCTGAATTCTGAATGAAATTGAAATACCAACGGGAAAGGTGTTTCCCTCCTATAGTTCAAAATGTATGGTATGGTCCTCATTCGCCTCGCCCGCTGTGAAATATCGCTCCCCGGTGTAGCTAGCAGTAATCAGCAGGATGCAACACTTTTCAGCAAAAATACATAGATTACCTCCAATGAGTGAGTCCCATGACAATGTTTCTACACCCTTCGATGAAAATGTCCGCGACAGCGCGGTGTCTTCCCTTGGCAGCCTGCTGCATTCTATCAACCACTTCATAGAAGCCCCTTGCTGATTCCTGAGCTAGCATAAAGGCCACTTTCATTGCCTGACTGGCTCTCAAGTTTTCGTTTAGCATGATTATCGGAACGAGGTTCTCAAATTGTCCAACTTTCTGTTACACAACGTTAGCTGTTTGTAACACCACATATTGACAGTAAGTATATACCGCCTCCTTTCTTATTGAAAACATGTCATTTTGTCTGTCGCGATTTAGCAGAAGACTTGTGTGATACTTGACTAAACTCACATGTGGACAAGGTACGAGGTATGTTTCCGGAGTAATATCATGTTCGTGTCGTCTAGATCTCGCCCTGAGATATCAAAGCCATATATAAAACTACGCAAATGTCAGCCCCTGCTCGACACAAATATTCATGTAGACACACGGAATAGTAGCGATGACAGGATGAACTCCAGCTGTGCGTTCTCTTCGACACCAGTACTGCTGTAACGATGGAATTGTATCCTCTGAATAGATCGAATCCACGTAATCAACACTCCACGCATAGTCTATCATGGCTGCTAACAGAACTTTGCGCGTCACTGCTTCCGCGATGGTCAGTATGAGACATAAAGATAGGGGCAGAGCACATGACGTCCTTTTTGAGCACACCTGACGAATATGATCTGCAACCTCGTCCCAGCAGCGTAGCGCACTTTGGAGTTCTTCGCTGAATTCAGATAGATCTGGATGCTCTACTTCATCACAAAGGACATGCTTGAAATATTCGACACTTGCGTATCTGTACCTTGTGATCGTTTCCGGATCGTGAGAAAGGGAACCGCAGTCGAATACTTTAAGTAATTCACAAATTAATATATGCCTGGCACGAAGCGGACGGGGGGTCTTACAATCATCCCATATAAAATACTCGCATCATTGTCAGTACGAGACCGAAAACTTTGTAATGCACTCTTACCCAGGTAAACCATTCTGCTACCGTGCAGAGTCGTACAAAGGAGGACTTTGCACACATTACTGCGGCAAATGTCGTGAAATCTGCTTTCTGAAGCTTTCGACAGATTGAAGGATCCCTAACGAAGCTGCTTCAATGTTAACTTGATGATTGTTCGTCTTAGAATCCATAATATTAACACACCGTTTGATCCACGGATCAGTAGACTCATCTCGAGCTCTCGCATATTCGGGGTGCAATTTTGGAGTCCAGTCCGGGAATAAGCAGTAAAGATTTGGTAGAACAGCACGTTGTCCTTTGAGTGATTGACAAAGCTCTTGACGTCGCTCCATGGTGAATTGCTTATTCTATTTGAATCAGCATACAATTATAATTTATACAAAATAATTGTAGTACTTATACTCTTGAATACTAGGCAGAACTACAGATGTTGTGTATTTGTAGATGTCATGAGACCACGCACCCACATACGGCAAAAGTCGCGGCTCTTGCGGGATTGATGATACATCAGCCAACAGCATTTCGTGCCTTTGGTTACACTTGTTTCGCCATCTGTATTGGTTTAACCACATATCATTTGAACTTAAGCTTTCAGATCTGCGCTTTGAGATACTGCTTAGCAATCTCTGACGAGAGATAATATCATGACTGTCCACACGTTCCACAGCGCGGTTACACAGCGTAGATGCATCTAACCCTTGTTTCCGTGAGCTCGGCGTCCAGCCAATCTATCTATGCAGAACGCTCGTATAATAAGCTACTAAACTTACAAACGTCATCATTTATGATCGCCGCAGATACTTTTGAAGTCGTGTGACAGTGATGCCTTCAAACCTTGCATACCACATCAGAGCGGTCAGGAGTTCACAACGCATAGCCAGGGGACTACTTTCATCGTGACTGCCGTAGAAGAACCATAAATTGCCGCAATATTGATGATTTGAGAGATACCATATCATATCTTTTAAAAATACAACATACCGTGGAAGTTCATTGGCAAAAATACCTGTTCTTATATTATCTTTGCCAATTCAGGTTTATCCCTTACTGTTCGCCTTTCTGAATAGCTTCTGACTGAAGCCCAGTATGAGCTCCTCTATACTAGTTCAACATGCCAAAGACCTCGTTGCCAGGGTCGCCTCTGAGTCAAAGTCACAATATGGATTGTCCTCTATGGCTCCATCTATTTATGATACTGCATGGCTCGCTATGGTCGAGAAGAAGAAACATCAAGGTTACGAGTGGGTCTTCCCAACCAGCTTCGAGTACCTCCTCCGTGAACAAACAGATGAGGGTGGCTGGGATCCCCTCGAAGGTGTTACCAGAAGATACAGTGAATACCCCGAAAATATATGGATCCAAGATTGTGTCGTCCATTCGTTGGCTGCCCTACTCGCATTATGTAGACATGTCCGGCGTTCTTCATCTCATTACAAAGAACCGCTACCCGATAATATCCTGTTTCGACTTTTCCGCGCCAAGTCGTTTCTCGATGCCCAACTGCAGAAATGGCAACCAGACGAAGCCATCCATTTCACGGTTGAATTGATTGTTCCGGTTCTACTCCACCTTCTGAGTGAAGAGGGTGTAGATTTTGAATTCCCTGCAAAGGAGGACTTGCTGAGCAAGTATGCCGCAGCAACTAGCATTGACATTAGCTGGCTATATCAGGGCCCTTGTAGTATCCCGTTGTTTTCGTTGGAAGGGTTCGCGAGGCAGCTTGATTGGAGCAAGCTGGGATGCCTCGTTACTTCTGCAGGTATTACAGCCTCCCCAGCTTCTGCTGCTGCGTATTTGATTTTCTCTCCTACGTGGAGTGATGAGTGTGAGGCGTATCTTCGTCACATTGTGTCGCACGGCCAAGGGAAGGGAAATGGTGGGGTTGGGGGAGTATATCCTTTGGAACTCTTCGAGCCTTGCTGGGTAAGTTCCGTCCAAGCAAGTCAGTGAATCCGGTCACCGGAGTTGTTGCTAAGACATTGTTGTATAGGTCCTGTCAACGTTGCTGGAGTGTGGCTTCACAGTCGACAATCTAGGGAGACAAAATGTGCAAATTCTGCTCGAATCGATCAGTAAGTCGGTACAGAATGGTGTCACTGGTGTTAGTATGTGTATCCCAAACCCCTGACTTACCACTATAGTTAACTAACAGCTATGAAAGCTCACACGTTCCTGCCTGACGCGGACGATACCTCACGAGCGTTGTTGGTTCTCAATAATAATGGCTATGAAGTTGGTTTGACAAGTTTAATTGAGCACTTCGAGTGTGACGACTGCTTCCTGACTTTCGATGACCGAATGCCCCAACGGGTGGTCAGCGTAAGTGTCAACGGAAATGTCCTAAACTGCCTGCTTTCTTCGTCCGATCCCAGTTCTTTCACATCCCAGATAGAGAAGATTGCCAAATTTATGTGCTCAAAATGGAGTAAGGAGAGGATGCTCAATGATCACTGGGTTTGTACTCTGGCATCAGATCCTGGTAGTTTATCTTACATAATACTAACTAGCTACACTAGAACTTCTCCGAGTATTACGGTATCATGCACATGGCTCAGTCACTGGTTCCGGTCAGGGTCCTTTGGGACCAGGGGAGTCTACCGGGTCTCGCAGAAGACATCATTCAAGACCAGGTTCCGAAATGTCTCCAAGAGGTATTGGACCGTGTGATTCGTGGACAGAACGACGATGGCTCCTGGGGCAACATGCACGGGGCTGAGGAGACAGCATACGCAATCATTGCTCTCGCCCAACTAGCGTCGCATGCTGCCATTGCCAGTGACCATAGCAAAGCCGACCTGGCTATTGCCAGAGGAAAGCAATTTCTGTTAGAGACCTGGACCATGAGTCAGAAGCCGGACAGGATCTGGACGGGGAAGGTCATGCATGGCATATCGTATGTGCATGATGCGCATGTGCTTGCTGCTTTGAAGATTAATCGGGCAAATTTGGCTGGAAAGCGAGGGTTTTTCTGAAGAAGTGTGTACGGGCCCCTCGTGAAGACAAAATTATTCGTTATCAGTACTTGAGGAAGTTGCAGTTCGAAAATTTCCCGGTTCATAACGTACAAAAATTCCATATCGGTTCGCGACTCTTGGGGGTTTTGCACTTTCTTTTCGAGATTGGCGAGCCTGATCGAGGTAGGCTTTATATCAGTAGAAAAAATTGTGCAGCAGACTCCCAACAATCTAACATGCCCATAAAGCCTCAGATATGATCCAGTCAATGATTAAAGCACCATTTACTGAAGCTCAGTACAAATAGCCCCCATCCACAGTGTATGTAGTCCCCGTCACAAAGGAGGCTTCCTGGCTGAGAAGAAAGACGATAACACTCGCTACCTCTTCCGGTTTTACAAGTCTCTGCATATCTGACATCAGATCATGGGAATTTGATGGTCTTTGAATGCCTCAGTAAGTGGTGTAGAGACCACCGCACTGGGGAGGTCAGTAAGGAGACACCACAATTGGCAAAAGAGGACAACTTACGGTGCCACACAATTCACCCTGATATCCTTCGGCGCTGAATGTTGGGCAATCCTCCGCGTCAATCCCACCATCCCGTGTTTACTGACAGTGTATGCCAGCCCGACTCCTACAACGGCTGTTAACCCTACTATACTCGAAATATTCACGATAGATGTGCCCTCAGCAGAAGCATTCCTGGCCTGCGCCCGCATGCAATGCATTACCCCTGTCAAATTAGTCCCGAGTATATATATACCAGTGTTGAAGACAACAAAGTAGTAGGTGATACTGGTTGATCAACTATGTAATATCTCTCGTTACTAGGCGACTTCGATCCAGGGCTTTGACAATTCCCTAATAGATGAATCACCTTAACTACTAGCTTATTTACAAGTGATTATTCCAATTGATAATGCTGATAGGAGTACAAAAAAAAATGATAAAAAAACATACAACAGAAGGGATTCGCTGGTGGTCACCCACCCAACTACTAACCTCCCGGCGTGTGGCTTAAGTACGGCTGAGCGGACGGGAAGCCCTGTTTTCCACACCCTATGGTCGTATGTACTAGCACAATAGTGTATACAGATGATATAGAACGTATGGGGATATTTCAAGTAATGAAGAAAGCAGAGGATCGCCCGAGTTTCATTGTTTTTTTTTGGGTATGGAGAAAGCTTCCATGTCACTGAAGAGTAGGAAGCAATGGACGGATATGGAAGATAAGCAGGGTGGGCCACAGGGCAAATAAATAATTCATTATAGTCTCCCATCGCTTTGGGGTATCTGTCTTGTGCTTCAGCGGTCCACCTCTGAAAGGACGTGGTTTCATTGTGGATAAGGGGGCCATACTTCATTTCATCGTCCTTGAATAGAAGAATAGGCCTTTCTGGATAGAAGATATTATATATAGTATTATTCGCATGTCATCTATCAGTATTGCTCTGATACATTATGGCCATCATGAAATACTATAGCTACGACGTAACTACTTGTTCGGCCCCTCCTCTACGACGCGCAAATCATCTTTTTCTTCTATTTGGTCCTTCTCCTTCAATCCAAATTCCGACTCCAGCGTCGTGCGCAACTCCACTTCCTTCTCTAACCAAGCAATAATGAACCCTAAACCCGCAAACACGACCGAAATCTGCCACACGCGCTGCATCGCCCCGGTATACGCCTCGATAATCGCCGGCTGCACATCCTTAGGGAACGTAGACACAAAGTCTCCCGATGCCTGCTCGTACGCCCCGCTAGAGTTCAGGATGGATGCGATACGCGGATCTTTATCCAGTCCGGCTTCCGCTACACGCGAGGCGAACTGATTATTGAAGATCGCAGCGGGGATAGCGACTCCCCACACAGACCCCAAAGAACGCAGAAAGGCCCAGGTGGCAGTGGAGGCGGCGACATCTGTCTCAGCTAGTTCAGCCTGAGCGGCAGGGAGAGTGGAAGTGATAACGAAGCCGGATCCGATGCCTGCAAGGAGTTGGAAGCCGGTCCAGGCACCGGTGCTGGAGTTTTTGTCGAGGAGACTAAACAGGCCCATACCAAGGGCCATAAAAACGAAACCGGCGATTTGGATGGGCTTGTAGCGTCCGGTCTTCGTGAGGACTACACCTGCGACAATGGCCGCAGGTACCGTGACGATGACGGTGGGGAGGAGTTGCACGCCGGAGCGGATGGGAGAGCTGCTCTTTACGCCCTGAAAGTAGACAGGCAGGAAGTAGATTGTCCAATAAAGGAGCATGCCGTGGAGGAAGGTGAGGGTGAAGGCCGCCAGGGAGGTCCTATTGGCGAAAAGGCGGAGTGGCATAGTCGGTTCGGGGCATAGCTTAGGGGTTGCTTGGATAACCGGGAAAGCCACCAAAAGGCCGAGCAGGCCGAGGACTAATGGTACAACTACATGCCAGCTTGACCAGGAGTAGGTGGTACCGCCAAAGCTGAGGGCAATCAGAATGGCCACAACCGAAGCGATGAGCAGTCCGTTGCCAAGCCAGTCAATGCGCTTCAGCTTCTGGACCAGTGTGGTGTTCTTCTGATACTTCACCTGAAGGAAGAGAAGCATGAGGCCAATGGCTGCCCCTGCGATCGGCAGACTGATATAGAAAGACCAGCGCCAAGTGACGTTCTCAGTGAAAGCGCCTCCAATAAACGGGCCTAGAGACGAGCCCACCGCGAAGACGACGAAGATGAGCGCCATGATCTGACCCCGCTCGCGCAGCGGTACGAGGTCACAGACAACCTGCAGCGAATCAGAACAGGAGCCAAAAAGCAAATAAGGGGAAGTCAAGCTTCAGGAATCATACAATATCCACCAGCATGTTGACTCCTCCCAGGCCCACTCCTTGCACAGTGCGTCCGGCAATGAGCATGCCGGAGGATGAAGCGCCCCCGCTGATTCCACTCCCAAGGGCAAAAAAGGCGACGGCGGAAATCAGCGGCCATCGTCGGCCCCAGACATCGGCGAGTTGGCCATAGAGAGGCTGAAAAGCCGTGCTGGAGAGGAAGAAAGCATTGACAAACCAGATATACGACTCTCCGGCGTTCAGGTCCCGAGAAATCGTGGGAAGAGCCGTCGAGGTGACAGTGGACTCAACGGCCGTCAGGAGCGAGGTAACGGCACAGCCCGCAATAATCAGCCAGAAGCGCCAGCCCCTCGGGGAGGAGGATGAGGGTTGTGCTTCCATGGCTGCGGGAGGATGAGGGAAGGATTGGGAGGCGCAGGCAAACCGTGAACCTTTAAAGCGCGCAGGAAGAAGAAGGCCGAGCCAGGATGAGTAGAGATGGGAGTTGAGGTTTCAGCTGAAAGGTTGAACGGGAAAGGGGCTCTGAGCTCCGTTTACTCGGTCCAGATTCTGCCTCGATGCGACCTGTGTATTATACCGTCTGGTATGCACTGGTACCATACAGGTTTTATCAGAAGGAGCAAGGCTATCAGTCGATATTAATGTGTTGGTCTGGAAAATGGTGCCAGCGACACTCGCAGGACGCTAACCCTACAGACCCCGGCTGATAGGTGGGGATGCGCAGGGGAGGCGAAGGATGACAACTGCCCAATGGGCCAATGGTCCGTCACTCGGGCCATTTACTAGCGTGGAATATGCAGTGAACAAAGGGAATCCCTGGACAATTTCAAAGAATCATCATGGTTCATATTCCTTCGCTTTAGTGAACTGTTGGAACATCTCACCTTCCTACTTCGGATATCAGTAGCATCGGCATTGCTCTTCCGGTCTAGTAGTTAGTAGTAGTTGGTAGTGTTACGGTAGACCAATGGGAGTGCACTGAGAACAATCAGAGACTGGCTATAAATCGAGACTAAATTAATTACATTGAGTACAAGGAGTTTATGAACATCGAGAGCTCTCTCAAGCGAAATTGCACAATAATCATGGCTGATGCTTATCCCTCCTGCCCTCCTCAAGCTCCAGCGATGGATCGGCAGAGTTCGTCCATGGGCCCGATTCCCCCTCATCCCACGAACTGTTAGTCAATTCAGTTACACTATCGAGGCGCTGCGCATGCCTTTGCCCTTTACCTTGAGCAACCCGACCGTTCGTCGACATCATATATCCATGTGGTTTGAACGGACGGCGGGATTTAGACACCGTAGTTGATTTCTGGACCACGCGCAACAATGGCGCTGATGCGGGGATACACGCTGTCACCACACCCCAGCAGAGCTGCACACTATTCCACATATAACTGTCCGTGTCATCCCAAGACAGATCTCCCCCGTTCTCCAGCTTCCATGAATAATAGAAACGCACCGCCGAGATGGCTGTCACGAACGCACCCAACGAAAACGTGAAGATCACCGCAGCCTTCTTGCGGCACGGCATCTGGAGGTTCCAAAGAACAAATACCGGGACCAAGAGCATAACTACTTCGGAGAACAGATCGAGAAGTAGGGGAACGCCCAAATGCAACCGCTGGGGCTCGCAGTGTCCGTGCAAGGGCTCCGGGGGTTCAAAGCCGAAGATGGGATACACGCGCAACCAGAACATTTGTGGTGGCACGCAGGCGCAAATAAAGGCGATGGTAGATCCGACACCTAGCCCCGTGCAGAAGACAAAAAGGGCCCAGATGGTATAGCGTAGGGATCTTATGATGGAGTTGAAGGCGCGCTGGTAGAAGAAAAGGATAGAAAGCTTGTTGAACATGAGGGCTGCGGCTTGCAACACGGTCACCACGTAGCCCATCTATGTATGAGGAGAACATTTAGTTACATGATTGGACATCCCGCCAAGGGCCGCAGAGAGGGACAGTATGCTTTTGGAACTCACCTCGAAGATGAACGCCGTTCTCTCGGGGGGATGGGGATCCTCCTTCATAACCCAGTACTGCATCAACTTGTCAGCCCTACTCTGATGTGTAATGATACTTGGTTCTCAGAAATTCTAACCTCATAACGACCTAGTCCATTCTTCACAGCAGCAATAGTGCAACTGGACACTGCCAGGGCTAGTATGGATGCAAATATGATAAGGATACTATCTGGTGTGAAGAGGCGGCGGATGGTGGCCTGGGCCACGAGGCGGACCACAGTAGCCAGCACACAGAAGAACATGCTAATGATGCATGCTGCCAGAACCTCGGGTCCCCGATTCTCACGGGAATGATTGCTCAGAAGCGCATCCATGGCGCTGGTATTGTTCGCCATACTGGTGGAAAGCAAGGCTCCTGTACAAAGTACACGCCAAAGAATCCTTTGGAAAAGAAATGTGGTTGTGAGAAATTTTGAGAAATAAAACAACCTCTTTCGAGGTCCTTGATAGATTACCTATCAGCCTTCTTTCCTTCCCCTCATCCCGCTTGAGTAAGACTGCGTCTTACATGCAGGCTACTACATGGGGGCCACCGGCTCGCAACAGGTATGTACCTCTAAGAGAGCAGCAGGCGGCAGAGTCGTGTTGCATGTGGCTGGCATTCTACCCCAAGAGCCGGCAGGTTTTCGCCCATAACATGCAATATACCCGTGGGGGCTGAATGCGCCGCTTGAGGAATGTGAGGGGTTGCCAGCGACTTCATTGCTTGATGACGTCGGGGCAGGCCCGGAGGGGCTCAGTGCTAGATAGCTGCAATGTTGCAAAGTAATGTTCCATTCACCACTAATGGAAGACGGCAATATGCATTTGCAAGTCCTCTGAGGGAATTGGGAGGCGTGATGAGGACCCGGCAGGATTGCAGGAATACGCAGTAAAGTTGCAGTGTATATAATCCAGCCAAGTTCCGACACTATTGCTGCATCATTAAGTGCCAAACGTTCACCACAATGCCCGCGATACCTACGACGCAGAGTGCATTGGTGGTACAGGGGCCCAATTCCCTCCGATGTGTGACCGACACCCCTGTGCCGTCCCTCGCAGGGGACCAGATCCTGGTGCAGACTAGGGCCGTTGCACTCAACCCGTCTGATTGGAAGATGCTCGATGCAGCTGCGGCCACCCCGGGCGCAATTAGCGGCAGCGACTTTGCTGGAGTCATCGTTGCATGTGGAGAAGAAGTGCAGAACATGTCAATCGGCGAACGTGTCTGCGGCTTTGTCTTCGGGGCCAGTCCTACTAGCCCCAACAATGGTGCCTTTGCAAATTATATCGTCGCTCACCCGAGTCTTTGCTTTCGAGTGCCTCCGACCATGGCTTTTGAAGAGGCTGCTTCTGTGGGTATGGGTCTGATGACTGTAGGACTACTCTTTCGTTCGCTTGGCTTGCAGACACAGATAAGCCCCAACCCTGATTCAACGAACACAAACAAGCCATTTGTCCTCGTATACGAAGGCTCAACAGCGACCGGCACGATAGCCATTCAGATGCTTCGACTCCACGGCTACCAGCCGATCACGACGTGCTCACCGCGGCATTTCCCGCTCGTAAAGCAGCGGGGGGCCACGGCAGCGTTTGACTACGCCTCACGCACTTGCAAGGAAGACATCCGTGCTTACACGAAGGGTACACTGGCGTTTGCCATGGACTGTATTGCCGACTCTCATGCCACAACGGTGTGCTACGGCGCTATTGGTGGGGATGGGGGCCGATATTGCGCATTAGACCGATATCCCCCTCGGCTGGAGGGTCGCCGGCAGGATATCCAACCAGAGTGGATTCACAGCGCCACTATTTTTGGGGATGATGTCCAGCTAGCAGGGTCTTATCATCGCACTGCACGGCCTGAAGATCGCGAATTTGCTATTGAGTGGGCACGTCATTGCACCCACATTATGGCACGAGGGGAATTGCAGACCCATCCACTGCAAGTGCAGAAAGGGGGTTTGCCGCGGATTATTGGCGATTTGCCTTTGCTCCGGAGTAAGCAGATTTCGGGCCGCAAATTGGTCTATCCTGTGGGAAGCGCATAGGCGATACGGCAGTAAATACTCCGTCAAAACACACCAGGGCAGGAGTGGAAGTTCGACCGAAGAATACGAGTGGTCAGCAATGTCCAGTAATGTTTGTTGAGCACGTTTCTGTCTTGGCTGGCAAAGAAGGCGCAAAAGAGGATTTGTGGTTTGCTGTTGGACGACACGCGTGACTGATCACGGCGTTCTAATTTGTGCCTTAATTTGTACCTCTAACATTGTCACTTATGGTAACTGTTTACTTGGTTTGTGACTGGTTAGTTAGATTTTCACAAGGATTCTGCAGAGCGAGATGGCGAATCATGCCCCGAGCTAAATGCTAGTGCTTACCTCTTGGCGGCATCATCGAGCTAGGGCTGCAAGTTCTGGTGGCTTCGTAAGTCTAGGCTTCTGTTAATCACAGAAACATGTCTTCCACACGCAGTGATGGATCCACTTGATCTTCTTCCTCCAATTACATTCAATTATGATCCCAAGAAGTCTCCATTTGGATGCTGACTGACAATTCGGCATTTACAAGGGTCCAACTCCGCGTGGATGAAAGGTGTCTAAAACACTAAATTAGCATGATGCATCGTGTCAGCGCTAAACCCAATAGAGGAGCCCAAGGAGTGCATTCTTATCACAAACGATGATTCAGTTAATTGGTACAGCAGAAGGCGGTAGAAAAGGGATAAACTGCATATTAATTCCATTGAGTTATAGACAGGCACCACTTACTCCACACTGATGTATTTTCCGAGCAGGATAAGCTGCAACCCCAGGTCCTCACTTTACGCAGTAGATGTCCCAGCTAGTCCCACAAATAGTACAAATCACACACGTATCTTGATTGGTGGAGCTAACTAGGTATACTTGATGCTATCTTCTCCATTTCCTTTTTAGATGCGGATGCCCTCGGGAGCCGAAGTGGGCTTGCTATCATGGCCAAGGCTAGTGAGCTCCTCAAATGTGCCATAGTCGGCCTCGACCACCTTGCCATCCTCCACGAACACCTCCTCCCACCCCGCAGTCAACTTGGCGCGGGTCTGGTCACAGATCTCGTCCTCGCCAGCCACGAGGCTCTGGAAGTCTGGGTCTGTCACAATCGCCTGTGCTGTCTCCGCATTCGGCACGTACACACAGACCATGATGTCGTGATCTTCGATCTCCCAGCCTGGACGTACGGCCCAAGGGATCTTCTCAGTGATAAGCCTCTTGCTGGCGCTAGGAGTGTGGTACTGCTCGAACATTCCTTGGTCAGCTTATCTGCTTCAATAAACATTTTTGGAAAGAGAACCCCGGCGGGGGCTTGGCAATGGGTAGTATGACAAACCTGGCACACTTTGATGGCGCCATGGCGGGCCTGTACGATGGCTGCCTTAGGAGCATGCGACTTGCTGGCGTACTCGTGGAATTCTTTCTCAGAGATCCCCTCCTTCTTGTAGCGGAAGGAGGTCAACTTGAGGACCATTTGCTTCTTGGGAGCCATGATGACGAGGGGAGAAGTAGAGTACTAAATGAAGTGGTTCAATTAAGGAGAATGTAATGGAACAGATAGAAGTGTTGTTGTTGTCTGAGTGAAGTTGTTGTGAGGGCGCATTCGCAACGCTATATATATTCAGTTCTGCCCTCTGGTTCACAGCCCCCAAAACAAAAGATAGAGCAGTATCATCCCACCTGAGGGGTTATCTTCCGTGAAGCCACCACTTGGCTCGAAGCAATCATGATCTGACATGCAAATGTACCCATTTGGAGATTTTGGGGCCAATTTCAGACATGAGCTCCGTGTTGCCTAGCCACTGCGTTCACGGTAACGTCGGGGACTTGGTGAGGAACATCAGAGAAATTCCCGATCTCCCTCGTGTTGATCATCGTCACAACTAAAGTCTTACCTATGTCAGTGCTAAAATCTTATCTACAGTAGTCTCATCGGTCTCACTGCCTAGATGGTCGACTGACAGGGTGGGGCTGAATGCCAATACAACGCTCTCAGCTTCTATGTGTATCCGACGAGGCGTAAGGGTCCGGGACGAGGAAAGATGGACATGGTCATAACAGGTACGAAACATGACAGAATGGGGGCTGTAAATTGTTAGTATGATTGGTCTAAACTCAATGTTCGTCTCAGTGGGTCATTATCCCACTCAGTATACTGCCTCAAGCGCCCTGTACTAGCCGCCTGTACGGAGTCCTTGGAGCTATCTCCCCGAATCAGGCTATTAGCAAGATTAGCCTCGTCGAGAATATCAAATTGCACTGCCTACCAATATCGGCGGACAAGTCGGAACATGCCTTGTTGGGAGAGGCTCCGTGGATTACCACAGGCGAGCTACATTTGGCTCCGGAGTCCGTCAAAACTACAAGGGTAGAATGGGTTCCTCTCATACCCCCGCTTACAGTTCTAGAGGTGTGAGGGGCTGGGAGTTGTGTAGCCTGCGCGTTATTGTACATTATCTTTCTCGCTGGTTCCAAGTGTTTGATAAACTTTGCAACCGGGGACATCATGGCACCAGAAAGAGAGCCTATTGCCATCATTGGAAGCGCATCGCGCTTTCCCGGCAACGCTACCAGCCCACAGAAGCTCTGGGATCTCCTCATACATCCCAGAAACGTGGGAAAGGTGATTCCCGGGGATCGATTCTCCGTGGATGGGTTCTGGAACGCGGACGGGTCTCATCATGGCACGTCTAATGTCACACAATCCTACTTCATCGAAGACGATACCCGTCGTTTTGATGCGAACTTCTTTAATATCAATCCCAGAGAAGCGGCGGCCATCGATCCTCAGCATCGCCTACTGCTCGAAGTCACCTATGAGGCTCTAGAGAGTGCAGGTCTCTCGATTGACATCCTCCGAGGGACACCCACAGGGGTCTACGTGGGCCTTATGTGTGCCGATTATCTCGACGTCCAGTTAAGGGATCCGGAGACCCTCGCGCAGTATCATGCCACAGGTACAGCACGCAGCATTCTTTCCAATCGGGTGTCCTACTTCTACGACTGGAAAGGGCCCTCGGTAACTGTCGACACCGCGTGTTCTTCTAGTCTCGTGGCGGTCCACCAAGCAGTGCAAGCCCTGCGCCAAGGAGAGTGCTCCGCCGCTATGGCAGCGGGTGTTAATCTTATTTTTGGTCCTGAGATGTACATTGCCGAGTCGAATCTGCGCATGCTGTCGCCAACAGGCAAGTCCCGCATGTGGGATGCCAGTGCCGATGGATATGCTCGCGGTGAAGGTGTCGGAGTAGTGATCCTCAAGAGGCTCGGGGATGCCCTCCGCGACGGGGATCCCATTGAGTCTGTAATCCGGGAAACGGCAGTGAATTCAGATGGACGCACAAACGGACTCACCATGCCATCCTCGGCCAGTCAGGCGGATTTGATCCGTCAGACCTACCAACGTGCTGGACTTGACCCTACCCAGGCATCTGATCGGTATGTTACACACTCATCACTTGTCTCCCACTTGCTGATTTGCCCTGTCCAGGTGCCAGTACTTTGAGGCTCACGGAACGGGAACGCCCGTCGGCGACCCCCTTGAAGCCGAAGCCATCCATTCGGCGTTCTTCCCAGAATCCGATGATGGCTGTCAGGTGCAAGAGAGCCAGCTGTATGTGGGGTCCATTAAGACAGTTGTCGGCCACACGGAGGGTGCAGCTGGAATTGCAGGCTTGCTCAAGGCATCTTTGGCCCTGCAGCATGAGATCATCCCACCCAACCTACATTTCAAGCGGTTAAACCCCAACATTGTACCCTTCTATGACGGTCTTCATGTCCCCACCAAACCGATTCCATGGCCACCGGCGCAGGTTCGCCGTGCTTCAGTTAACAGCTTCGGTTTTGGGGGCACCAATGCACACTGTGTAAGCCACCATGTCTCTTCCGATGATCTGGTTGCTAACGCCAATAACAGATCCTCGAACATTATGCACCTTCCGTTCATGGGGGCGCAAAAGAAGGCTCCGGAAAACCAGTGAATGAGCCGGCGGTTGGAAGCCCGCTCATTAGTTTGCCATTCTCCGCCTCATCCCAATCGTCCTTGACCCGCTTAATACAGCAATATGCAGCCTTTATCACCGCCCACCCCTCGGTCGACCTGCGAGCAGTATCCTTGGCGCTACAGAAACGTTCGAATCTTCCCTTCAAGCACTATGTGACTGGTCTTTCCCACAACTCAATTTTACAGCAATTGCAAGACCCTCAGTGGAGGCCCGGACCTTCCGGTGGAGGTGCTGAGGCCCACAGTTCCGCGATCCTCGGAGTCTTCACGGGTCAGGGGGCGCAATGGCCCACCATGGGTCGTGAGCTGCTGCTTCGGCCCGGTCCGTTCACTGCGACCATTGATCGCCTCGATGATATACTCCAGCAGCTGCCAGAGCCTCCTACGTGGTCTCTACGGCAAGAGATCCTCGCTGATCCGGACACATCTAGGTGTCAGCAGTCAACGTATGCCCAGCCACTGACTACCGCTGTCCAAGTAGCCCTGGTCGACCTGCTCTACAGTGTTGGCATTCGCTTCTCCGTGGTGGTTGGACATAGCAGTGGTGAAATAGGGGCCGTAAGTTGGTCCACTGCCATCGTGATAATTCCATATCTAAACTAACTTAACCGCCTTGTAGGCCTACGCAGCAGGCTGCATCACAGCGGAAGCTGCTATTACAATTGCCTACTATCGCGGCCTCTACTCACCGCGTGCAGACCCCGAGGAGGGCGGGCCTAAGCGGTCAATGATGGCCGTCGGGATGGCATTCAATGAAGCCACCCGCTTCTGCACCCAACGCGAGTATGCTGGGAAGATTTTTCCGGCTGCGAGCAACGCGCCCTCCTCGACCACACTGGCGGGAGACTTGTTCACTTTGGAGTTTGCCAGAGACGAGTTGACCCGCCAACAGAAGTTCGCTCGCATACTTCGGGTCGATAAGGCCTACCATTCGCCTTTCATGGAGCCGTGTGCAGAGCCTTACATGCAAGCTCTCCAGGCGCACAACTTTCCATACCGCACCTCTGGCCCGTCTTGTACCTGGATATCCTCTGTCCATGGCTTCGAAATGGATTGCAGCTCGGATTGCGTGAGCGACAGCTACTGGCTAAAGAATCTTCTTCAACCGGTACTGTTTTCGGATGCTTTATCACAAGCCATCCGGGACCATGGTCCCTTTACTTGCGCGATCGAGGTTGGCCCTCATCCAGCGTTGGCAGGTCCAGCCGGGCAGACCTTCAAAGCGCTCCAGCAGAACGTACCTACCTACCTAGGTGCGCTGACTCGTGGAGAAAATGATGTTCTTCGTCTGAGTAAGTGTCTTGGTGAGGTATGGAAGCTCTGTGGTCCATCCTCTGTCGATCTCCGGGTATTCCAGAACCTCATCAATGGAGAAGACGGCATCCTGCCAGCGATGCTCCCCAAGATCCTTCCAAGCTATCCGTGGGACCACGAGCGACCGTACTGGCGGGAGTCGCGCGCTTCGAAAGAATATCGCACACGGGCACCTTCTCATGAGCTGCTTGGCGTCTGCGTGGAGCAATCTGAGCTATTCTGGCGGTGGCGAAATATCCTGCATCCCCGGGAGGTCCCATGGCTGCAAGGCCACGAATTTCAAGGTGAGATGCTATTCCCAGCTGCAGGATATTGCATTATGGCCATGGAAGCAGCTTTGCGCTTCTCCTACCCACAGCCCGTACGTCTCCTGGAGCTGCATGATTTAGATATCCGTCGCGGGATCAGCATCGATGGAAGCGCCGACGGCATAGAGCTCCATTGCCACCTCGGCCCTCATTCCACACGAGAGTCAAAGGAGCTGTCAGCCTTGGGGATGGTCAATCTCAACTTTACCTGCACCGCTGGTCACGTCGATAGCTCCGATGCATTGACAACAAGATTCAGCACCCGCGTCCGACTAGAATTGGGAAGTCCTGACCTCACTGTCCTGCCCAGAAAGCAGCAACAGTCTTCCGGTAATTCCCCTGTAGACATCGAACGGTTTTATGGGTCCATGTCCCAGCTGGGCTTGAATTATACTGGACCGTTTCATTCTCTGCTAGCCAGCGAGCGGAGGCTGTTCCAAGCGTCGGCAACGGTGGCCCACGTTCCATCTTCTTCCTCCTTCATGCACCCGGGTGTCTTGGATACATGCTTTCAAACCCTTTTCGTGGCCTTTGCATCTCCGGATGATGAGTATGTCCTACCAAACCTACATTACCCTCCTATTGGACTTACTTACACACTTTGTAGGAGCCTTCGGACACCTCATCTGCCAAGGGAGATCCAATCTATACGATTCAACCCAGCAGCCATCGCCCACACGCATCATCCTAGGGGCTCCCCGTTCCAGGTCGAATCTAATGTCACAAAGGTTACGCCTCCCACTCGGAAAACCCCGTCAGACATGGTGGGTGACATTGATGTCTATACTACAGCCGGTGATTGTGTAATGCAAATTGAGTCGCTGCGGTGTGTTGCGCTAGCAGTCACTACTGAGAAGGACGACCGTGCCATGTTCCACCGCACTCACTGGGAGATTGATATCAATGCAGGAATGGTCGTCTCCTTCGATAAGCCAAACACGGAGTACTCAACGATCCTGAAGCAATTTGAGGCGGTCGCCCGTCAGGCTATTGATGGCACACCCCCGGCAATTGGCGACATAGTCTCTCCAGAACTGCAGTTGATTCAAAAGGCCATATCTCTTCATTTTGCACCTCCTAGTGAGGTACCCGAGGCTCAAACGGCATTCAAAGCGGCGCAGAGCCGGTACTGGACGACGAGCGCCGGGGCCCAGCGAATGCAAGAGTATGTCGTGCGCACTGTGAAGCAAGTGACGCACAAGTATCCTCGCATGCGAATCCTCTTCTTCCTTGGCGGAAATGATGATGTATCCGTTGCACGACGCATACTGGACGCTATCAAGGGTAACTACACGTCTCTCATACTCACCGACTCGTCTTCAGAAACATTGAAGACTACAAAGGAGCGACTTAAGCCTTACGGTGATGCCGTGCAAGTGGAAACTCTGGACTTTGGTAGTTCACCACCTGGGATGTTGTACGATATGGTCATTGTCCAAAATGACGTCTTGGGTGAGAAGGCTACTTCAGTTACCCTGGAATATTGTCGTCGCGTCTTGAAAGCCGGTGGCTTCCTGCTATTCTGTTCCACCACAGGGCGTGGCAAGTTCGCTGGTTGTCTCCAAGGGCGCCTCGTGGACGACCACAAAGTTAATGCTGAATTCGAACGTATCTGGGAAGCGCTGCTTCAGCAGTCCGGATTTTCCGGCCTGGATAGTGTTGCCTATGACACCGGAAATCCCCACTTACACTGCCACTCTCTGATTCTTTCTCGGGCCATGGATGCCTCCCTATATCCTCTCCAGCACCCGCTTGCTTATCCGGATCAAACAACTGAGGCGATGGACGAGGATCATGTCCTCATAATTGGAGGCCACAATGGCATTGGGAGCCAAGGACTGCAAGCACTTCGGGGCCATTTGTCCAAGTGGAAGCGGGGGTTCACCAACGTCGCCTCTCTTGAAGATCTTGGCAGTTACCAATCGCAGAATATTCCTAGCCACGTTCTATGCCTGACCGACCTCGATGCTCCCCTTTTCCAGAACCTCGGTGCCGAACAATTTGCGGCGCTCCAGAGGCTCTTTCAGGAGGCTCACAATGTATACTGGGTGACGCGAGGATTCAAACAAGGTGATCCTTATAGTGCCATGACCGTTGGTCTGGGGCGAGTCGTGCAAACAGAATTGCAGGGTCTGAACCTAGGCTTTCTTGACATCGACGCGGTGGATGAACATGGAATCTCTCAGATTGCAATTCGGTTTGCCCAGTTTGTTGATTATGGCCAACACAGTCATGCTGTCAGCGCTGAAACTAGCCTATGGTGCCAGGAGCGGGAGGTCTCCCTTGAGAATGGCCTACCCTATATCCCCCGCGTGAAGCATGCCCAAGACATGAATGCTCGGTTTAATTCAGCCTTCCGAGCGATCGAACAACCTTTGGGGCTTGATGCATCATTGGCAAAGCAGTCCGATACTGCTTCAGAGCTGGAGGTTGTGGCCAGTGTTGTTGCGCGTTCCGCCTATGCTCTTAAACTCACCAATGAAGTTAACGCGTATCTCTGTATCGTGAATGTCAAGAGTACAGAGAGCGATCGTCTGGGATTGATTATCTCCTCGTCAGCTGAAGAAAATGTTGTGGTATGCAAACGAGACGACATCCTTGACATTGGTCCCCGTCAAAACCACACAATCAGTGCCCCTGAAATATTGAGCATTCTGGTTGCATTGTACATATCTGAGCGCGTTCAGGCATCTCTTTGCTATTCCACTACACTTGTCTTTACGAATGATCTATTGCTACTAAGAGTCCTCGCCATGTCCAGGGAATCCGACCAACGGGCACTCATACTGGCCACGTCCGATGAGGGGGCCATGGAATGGGACAAGTCGATCATATATGTGCATCCGCATACACCAACACGGAACCTCATGTCTATGGTGCCACAAGGCGTGAGCAAATTCATCAACCTAGACACCGAGTTCCAACCTTTGCATGACCGTCTCCTCGCCGCGATCCCAAGGACATGTGCTACTCACTCCGCCAAGGATTATCTCTCAGAGCGAGCGTCAATTGGCCATGTTTTCTCACAACCACAGTCATCTAGTGATGCGCTAAACATGCTCTGGACCCAGTGGCTGATATATTCAGCAGCCCTCAAGAGCATCATGCAGCCCGACACTGTCGTTCCTCGAAGTCTCTCAGCCTGCGCTGTCAAGTCTTACGCCGCCCAAGAGAATCCCCATGTGAGCGTTCATCGGCTAGATCCCAGCACAATCCTTCGCCGCGATGCAACATATCTCCTAGTTGGAATGACTGGAGAACTAGGTCAATCCCTCTGCCGGTGGCTCGTAGCCAACGGTGCACAATATCTAGTCATCGCGAGCCGGTCCGTGAAGCCAGTGTCTTGGCATGAAGAACTACAACGATCAACTGGCTGCCAGTTGATGACTTTACCGTTGGATGTTTGCGATATGCAGGCTCTGCGCCTTGCACATCAAACAATTCTGCAATCTATGCCGCCGATCGCCGGTGTTGTGAACGGGGCTATGGTCCTGGCTGATGCAATATTTGTCAACATGGCGTATGAAGACTTTATACGCGTACTGGAACCCAAAGTCAGGGGAAGCAAGAACTTGGACGAACTATTCTCGCAGAACGAGCTCGATTTCTTCATTATGCTGTCTTCCACTGCATCCCTAATTGGAAATGCCGGGCAGAGTAATTATTCTGCTGCTAATATGGTGAGTGAAAATTTCATCTACAGGACCTCTTGTTTTCACTTTATCTAACAGACTATAGTATATGAAAGCACTCGCCGAACAGCGTCGTCAGCGCGGCCTTGCAGGATCTTGCTTCGACATCGGCATGATCCTTGGCGTCGGTGTAGTCTCGCGGGAACGGGTTTACGAGGAGCCATTGCGCAAGGCAGGATTGATGCCCATTTCCGAGCCCGATTTTCATTGCATGTTCACCGAAGCCATGTGGTTGGGTAGGCCCGGCATGTCTGTGGATTCTTCCCCTTGCTTTTCCACCGGGCTCCATGTTCCCCCGGGCACAATGCGGCCGGCATGGTACCATGATCCCCGATTTTCACACTTTCAGGTTCCCGAAGAGGACGCCAGCCGGAGTCCAGGCGCTAGAAAAGACGCTGCGGTGACCCTCGGGGAACAGCTCCAGGGTACCTCTGAATTAACGGCTGCAGAGGACCTGATTCAGGAGGCTTTCGTTGTGAGACTACAAGGTTTACTCCAGCTTACAGGACCGATCGAGGATATGGCGCGTGCCCTTTCAGAGCTTGGGATTGACTCACTGCTCGCTATCGAAATCAAGACTTGGTTCTTCCAGGAGCTAGGATTCCAAGTTTCCGTGATGAAGATCCTCAATGGCATCTCTGTCCGTGGTGTATGTCGTGAGGCAGCCGAGCACGTCTTCAGGGCTAAAGCAGCGGAGAGCGATGAGGGAGCTTCAATCGTCGAAAGTGTGAAGATTCAGAAAGCACCAGAGACTTCAACTCCTCGGCTGCAGGAGGATGAAGCAACTGAAACGGTCTCAACGGTCGCCCGCACGCAGGAAACCCCTTTCAGTGACACATCATCGCAGACAAGCCACGCCGTTGAGACCCCTACTTCTTCCCAAATTTTGCCAGCCGCTGGCCTGTCCATTCCGACTATGGCGTCAATGTCCACTGAGCAGGAAAAGATCTGGTTCATGTTGCAATCCGTGAATGATCCCGCCATGTATAATTGTACAATCCAGTATGAGCTTCATGGCCCACTGGACCGGGTCCGCTTCCAAGCAGCAGTCACCGAGGTCGCGCAGAGGCACGAGTCGCTGCGAACCGCCTATGTCACTGATCCCCAGGATCAAGTTCCCCGGCGCGTGATTTTGGGCCAGCCTCAGATTACATGGAGGGAGGTCGGTATGAACAGTGATGATAAGGACGTGATCGCAACAGAGTTCGAAGCCCTGCAAACCCGAGCGTTCGACCTCGCTAAAGGCCAGACCCTGGCAATCACTATCCTCAGCCACGGACCTGCGCGCCATGCCATCATCTTTGGCTATCACCATCTTATAATGGACGGTGTGAGCTGGCAAATGGTGCTGCGCGAGTTTGCTGCCGCCTACCAGGACCGTCAGAGTCTGTCGCCAGTGGTCGCTCAATACAGCGCGTTCTGCAGTCAGGAGGATTTGACCAGAGAAGCTACTACATCCGCATGGAATGAAGGTGCATCTTCAACAGTCAAAGACGGTCAATTGGCCGACGATCTACCCTTGTTCCCGTTTGCTCGAACAGGATTCCGCACCCGAACACGCACGAGCTATGAAACCATCCGCGTCAGCTCGTACCTAGGCAAAGAGGACGCGAGTCGAGTGCGCTCCATCAGTTCCCGCACTGGTGCCACTTCCTTCCACATCCACCTAGCTGCCATTCAGCTCCTCCTTCAACAGACCCTCGAGGTAGACCGATTCTGTCTCGGAATTGCCCACGCTAATCGCAATGATCCGCGCTTTGAACAGGTCGTTGGGTTGATGGTTGAGGTCGTGCCGCTGATGTTCGAACCACAACAGGCGCAAGGGTTCGAAGACCTGGTCAAGGATACCCGGTCTCGCGTGCTGGGAGCATTGAGCCAGGCTCATGGTAGTGGAAAATCATCCCGTCCCTGTGATATTGTCGTCAACTACATTGCCGGTGTCACGCACGACATCATGTTTGATGAGGCCGTGTTGAAGTACTCGACATCTGAGGATGCTCGTCAGCCGCATGACTTGGTCATCACCGTCCGGGACAACCCTGACGGCACGACGGTCATTACCTTCGGGGCTCTTGAGTACCTGTACCACGCGCATGATGTTCAGCTCCTCTTGGACCTCTATGTGCGACTACTAGGCTCCGTATCCCTGAACTCAGACCTCAAGTTAGAGCAGTACCGATGCCTGGAGCCGTTGTGTTCCAAGACCCCGAGTCAGCCGCCCACCAGCCAGGCAGAGTTGAGCGCCATTCCGAAAGAGCCTGCTCGGCTTACCCAGTGGATTGCCAGAATCGCAGCAACATATCCAGACACAATTGCACTGAAGGATACTAACGGGGGAGAACTCAACTACGCCGTAATGGAAAGCAGAGTGCGCTCCATTATGGACATTCTCCTCGCAATCGGAGTTCAACCTCGAGCATTCGTGGTGGTGGCCTGCGGGCCGACCATCGACACCGTCTGCGCCATGTTGGCTATCTGGCGGCTTGGGGCAGTCTATGTTCCTGCAGACCTCGAGCATGGTGTCGAGCGGCTGTCCCTCATCCTGAAAGACTGCAGTCCCGCAGCTCTAGTGTGCCGCTCTAAAGCGGGAGTGGAGCAGTTCATGGCCGATCAGGGACCCCAAATTGTGGAACTCAAGGTGCCATTGCCGCCTCCATCTCCTGCCACGCTGGACTACGATCGATCTACCGGGCAGGACCCGGCCATCTTGATCTATACTAGCGGGACGACCGGGGTGCCCAAGGGAGTCTTGCTCAGCCACGATAACTTACTGTGCCATTTTGCAGCAGTGCAACAAGTATTCCCCGTTGAGCAGCCGGTCGTCTTGCAGCAGAGCTCGCACAACTTCGATGCATCCTTGTTCCAGATCTGCGTTAGTCTGCTACACGGAGGCACCCTAGTCATGACCAGCAATCGTCAGGATCCGATGGAGCTTGCCGAGTTGATGGTACGTGAGAAGGTCAGTCTTACTCTTGGCGTCACATCCGAGTACGCCCTGTGGCTTGGTGAAGCTTCCTCCGTGCTCAGAAAGTGCACATCTTGGCAGTATGCCTTATGTGGTGGGGAGATAATGAGTTCTGGCACAGTTCAAGGCTTCTCGGGACTCAATATCGCCGGTCTGAGACTTATAAACGCGTATGGCCCTTGCGAGGCATCTGTTGCCTGCACGATGGGAGAAATTGACTACAAGAGAAATGATCTTTATGGCAGTCACGATTCAATCCCAGTTGGGCAAACACTACCGAGTTATGCGATCCACATCCTAGACGATCAATTGCGGCCGGTAGCCGCTGGATGGCCAGGCGAGATCTGCATCAGCGGGGGAGCCGTGTCATCATCTGGTTATTGGAATCGTGAAGACGAGACTTCTGCCCGTTTCCGCGTCTTCAACGGCATCCGAATCTACCGGACAGGAGATTACGGCCGCATCCTGCCGAACGGTAACCTGGAGTATCGCGGACGACTGAAAGGGGACTCCCAAATCAAGTTGCGGGGAATGCGTCTGGAACTTGAGGAAATTTCCAGTGTGCTTGTCCAGACGTCTCAGGGTGTTCTACGAGAGGCTGCGGTTATCGTGAAGGGTCATCCTGATCCATATCTCGTAGCATTCGTGGTCTTCTCCACCCCTGACTCTCCGGCCAGGGTTGGCTCTTTCCTCGATACACTGCGTAGTAGCCTTCCACTTCCCACATACGCCAAACCCACGGCGATCACCCCTATCGACCGCATTCCGCTGACCACCAGCGGCAAGGTTGATCGTACAGCCCTGGCTAGACTCGAGATCCATCAACAGCACAGCGTATCGCCTACGTCTGGAGCGCTAAACATTATTGAGATGAAATTGAAGGAGTTATGGCAGGAACTTCTCCCAGCGACGGGGCTTCCCATCACACCGCAGTCGAACTTCTTCGACCTTGGAGGCAACTCGCTGCAGATCCTAAGGCTGCAGGGACGTATTCGAGCAATCACGAAGGTCAGCGTGCCCGTGGTGCATCTCTTCCGATGCTCAACCCTGAGTGAGATGGCCCAGTTGATTGGAGCGGCCACAAGCGCGCACCGAGCATCATCCCCGCCTCCACCAGCGCCAACGCCTTCCATCACCATTGACTGGGAGGCCGAAACCGCCATTCCCAGCTCCTTCGACCACCCCATTACCATCCTCGATCCTCACATCCAATCACCATCCACTCCACCCCGAGAGGTCATCCTCACCGGCGCAACAGGCTTCTACGGCACTGCTATCCTTAACCACCTCCTCTCACTACCCACCATAACCCGCATCCACTGCCTCGCTATCCGCCCCAATGCAGACGGATCCCCCCGACAGCTTGAGCACCTTACATCCCCCAAAGTCCATCTCTACAGCGGCGACCTCTCCCATCCGACCCTCGGCCTCAGAGAAGCCGAAGTCACTCACCTCGCCTCCACTGTCGACTGCATCATCCACAACGGCGCCGACGTATCATTCCTAAAGCTGTACTCTGCGCTGCGTGCCGCGAACGTCGGGTCCACGAAATTCCTCTTCAGTCTATGCACATCCCGCGGCGTCCCCTTCCATTATATCTCCACTGCCAGCGTCACATCCTTATCTGGAAAAGACGAGTTCCTTGAGTCCTCGGTAGCAAGCTATCCCCCACCCATGGACGGATCACCTAGTGGACATACGGTGGGCTACACGGCTAGTAAATGGGCCAGTGAGGTATTCCTCGAGAAGGCTAGTACAAGATACACTAATGTGCCGGTGTGTATTTATCGTCCTACGGCTATCACTGGAGAAGGGAACATGACCATCGCAGCGACGAGTGGTGGCGTTATTGAATCTGTGTTGGATCTGAGTAGACGGATGAGAGCTATCCCTGAGACTGGGTCCTGGAGGGGATATTTTGATCTGATCGGGGTGAAGAAAGCAGCTGAGATGGTGGTGAGGAGGGTTGTTAGTGGTGATGATGCTAGTGGGGTTGGAGTACAATATTCGCATGTTTGTGGGGAGAAGCGGTTCAAAGCGAGTGATTTGAGGATGTTCTTGAAGAAGGAGGAGGGTGTTGAATTCCAGCAGGTGGGATGGAAAGAGTGGTTGGATATGGCAGCTGAGTATGGGATTGATGATGGGGTTGCTGCTTACTTGGAGGGATTGAACGGTGATAGTGGTGGCTCTAGGGACTTGTTCTTTTTGCCCTTATTGGGGGGTGGATTGAGTGGTTGTTAGGGGAATGCCTTGTAGCACGTTCATTTTCCCCATCTTTTTTTGAATGTTTTTCCTGGTGGAATATTAATACTGATTGCATGAGCTACGATCTCATTTCAATACTCTAGGTCATGATTTTTATATTGTAATATCTGTTCTCCTATGGTTGCGTGGTTTAAGTGCTTGTTATAGATGGCTTTCGTTATATATATCGGTCCTTTAATAATCGTTACCACTCAAGTGCCAAGATGAGATCAATTCTGACCCAACATAGCGTGAGTAGTCTGTAGTGTAGCGGGAAACTGTCGAGTATAATAGCGAGAGCAAAAAAAGACAAAATCAAAATGTCATTGTAGTCGAAGAAAAGAACATTATTATCAAAAGGAATTTCCATTGTGGAGATTAGTGTTGTTGTTTTTTACTGCGGAAAAAGAAAAACAAAAGAAGAAACTCCGATGCGGGGAATCGAACCCCGAGCTGCCGTGTGAAAGACGGCGATGTTAGCCGTTACACCACATCGGACTTGTTATGTGGGTCAAGCCGTTTAGTAGCTTTATATTCTAAGAATACTAAACGATGTAAACGACTTCGCTGTGGGAGGGAAGACAGCTGATAAATGTTGATTTTAGTTTTTACCATTGAATATGTGGCTTGTTCTTCTGATTGTTGAATAAAAAAAGTCTGTCTGTATATAGTAAGTTATATTGCCAATCATGAGCACAGGCATAACATTTTTAGGACACACCATGTCTAGGGAGAGAATGGACTAGAATATCCAAATTAGAGAAATGGTACTACCAACCCCATAATGACCCGCCCTCATTCTCATTATGATCTCTCATCTTGAGTGTTACCTCCCATGTCCTGCCACACTTATCTTTCCAATTCCATTGCGCGTTGGTAAGGCCCTGCGACTGAGCCGAATCAATCAATCTCCTGACCAGACGTCCCTGATTCTTATGGGAGTGCAAGAAGTCAAAATCTCCCCTGCTCGATGCTCGCTCGGCGGCACGTTTGAATGTATTCTCCACTTCCTGTGCGAGGTGGGCCGGGAATTATAGATGACCCTCATTGTCTCTGAAACTTGCATCGCGAACGAATTCGCTACTGCCTCGAGCCCTTCCATCCCTCCTGATATCCGCTTGAGTAGATCGGCCCTTTCGAGATGGATGGATGTTGAGCTGTCTGATTCTGTAATGTCGGGTTCTGCGAGAGGCATTACGCCGTTGCTCTCTAAGCGGAGGACATGATCAAGCTCAGTAGTGATGAAAATGTCAAAGGCTTCGTCGTCGTAGGTACCGTCGTCCGCGTGATTGGTTATGCCAACCGTGCGGAAGAAAGCATGGGCAATAGGGACCATGATATGGCTTCTATCCTGCGCAGGAAGATTGTATAGGTAATTGGTCTCAAACCCTTCATTCGCAAACACTGTGGATTCCACAGTACCGGATATAATCTTTACAGATCTGCCGACGACGTTGTTAAGCCCATGGAGGTTCAAGCAGCCGTTCATATTCTCGAGGACTCCGAGGATGGATCCAGTGCAGTCGTCATTTTCGTACACTATAACTGAGTGTTGGTCGTCATAGACATTGTCAACCTTCACTAGTATTGACTTTGCATCGGTATAATTGATTTTATTGCACGCAGTAGCTCCTGCAAGCCGATGAAATCCAGCTTCAGCTTTTGTGCAGCGCTTGCCTGTGTACTCCGTTAGACGGTACCCGAGACCTGTAGCAACGAGAACCGAGAAAACCAGCAAACGAAGCATGTTGACGGAATCAGGAGAGGACAAGAGCGATGATTCAAGCATGGATGTGTAAGACATTCTGGGAACAGTCCCTTTTCTCACGGAATCCAACTTGAAGGTAGAGACCCGTCAGAGCTTAATTTATGTATGACATCGCCCAGTTCTTTTTATATCTCCATGCCTGGCGGCTGTGGAGTCCCTCCCTACATAAAATTCCCCTGAAGCTAATGGCCACATGCTGGCACTTGCGGGGTGTTCCGTTCTTCCAACAGAGGAAATGATATTCCTCGGTGTTCTCCAAGTCTCAGCCTTATGAGGCGGTCCTACCCGAGAAAGTCGCTTCGTTCTTACCAGGTCTCGCGCGGCATTACTGCCTGTTCTTGTTCAAGGGAGTGTTCACACTGCAAGGATTGCTTGCCGACAGAGAACTGGTGCATGTTCTAATTCAAAGCAAATGGTTTCAGCCGAACTTAAGAGGGTATCCCAACTGGTATCGCCACTTGAAGTAAGTTGCAGAACCAAGAATTTCCAAGATATAGAGATCAAGGAAGAACTGGAGTGGTTGGGATTCCAAAAGCGGAAGGACCGAGACTAGCCCTGAAGGGCAACAGTGTCTAATGATCTGACACTGCCCGATCGCAATTACTTCACCTTCGAATCAGGGAATTAAAGAATCATGACTATTGCTCCTAGAACTACTTCGGGGCTGGTTGGACCAACGCAACCTTTGGGAATCTCTGTCCTATTTGATTGATAGTTAGTCGGTCGTCCCCAAGACTCCTCCTGTAAGCGGGTATTCCTGGTTCTCGTGCTTTCAACCTGGTCAGATGTGGTTACCATAGGAGATCTTGGATGGTCCGCCTCAATGTCCCTCGTCCCAAGACAGTCAATCTTATCTTTCTGTAGCATTGTTCATATTAATGTGCATGTCATCTGGCGTTTATGGCAGGTTTATTATAGCGAGTCTGGTCCTAGAATTAGGACATTTGCATGAGCTTGTATATTCTGTATAGCTACTACCATTTCGACTGGGCCTATCATCAAGAGACTTTATTCCGGACCCTTCTATAGCTCACCGTAGTCCTAACCCAATACTTCTCAAATGGCGTCACAAGTAAAACATCAAATCAGACCCATTCAAGATCCCCCTGCCTACCGGACTTGGCATCTTACAGACCCTCCCCCCAAGCAAATGGGTTCACATAAAAATGCCCGATATAGTTGTTGGTCATGTCCCAACCCGCAAACGCCAAAGCGCCCTTAACAGGAGTTATGCCCACCTCGTCACAAACCCAGTTTGCGAGACCTTCCCGCGCCCAGAGACTGTAGAAAGCATCCAAAAGACCGCCAACTATCATTGCACGGGCGGTGATGAAACCGAGCATTACCATGGCCTGAGACTCAATGGGAAGACGAAGCGACAATTGATAATGCAATACACTGAATAGGTAGGTCCGTCGTTGGGCTGGGGAAAACCGACCGTGGTCTTGAAAGACAAATCGATCGATGAGTGTCTCATGAGGAGAGCCGCGCACCTTCGAAATCATGAGTCGAAGAAGTGCTGTTGCTATCCCATCTTGGTCTGTCTGATCCTTCGATATGGACTTGCTGGCTTTGTTCAAGCTCGCCTCTATAGACGAGCCTGAAGTAGCAAGTAGTTTATCTAGAAGGGAGGTATCCGATACACTGAGGTAGCGGGAGTTTGGGTCCGAATTTGTGGGACGCACTGCTGTTTCTCTGGCGAAGGCTGATTTGGCGTCTGGGTGCTCTGTAATGGAGGTATAGAATCGTGGAGTCAAGGTCTCGATTTTTAGAACGGGTCTAGGATGGGACGCTGGGGGAATGGGAGAGTTGAAGGTAAGGCGATCGAAGTTTTTCGATCTTGAGGGTATATATTGGATGCACAAGGGAAATGTACAATGGGCGGCGAGCTGAGAAAGATATTCGCGGAAGAATGGTTCCAAAGATCTGTCTCAGTAAGAAGATGTTAGGACTGTATTATCCAAAACAAGGGGAGATGCAACTGACCTTTCGACATTAGTCTCCTTTCGTGGATTCGACCCAGGGTGGACCTCAGGTCTTTGTAGGTACTCCAAATTGCCACGAAAGCGAATTCGCAAAGCCTCCTTGATTATCCGCGGCGTAGATATCACCCCAACATGTGTCCATCGAGCAATGAACCGAGCAATAGTCCAGCCACTGGCCGTAAGAGGGTCGACGGGGTCACCCCAGGACGCGAGACGACTTGTGACTTTCACCTGTCCATCTGGGTCGTTGGAGCTCAACGTGGACTCGAGGGACGGCCCTTGGAGAATGTCCACAGTCTTTGAAAGTATATGACCTCCCACCTTTTCGAAAGGAGAACCAAAAAATTCTTTATCATAATATCCTTTGTAGTATCTTTTCCTCGAAGCGGAGGAGAGAGAGTGGAGAGTTACCGACTCGCTAACCCCCTTGGCTGAGGCTACTATTGTCGAGGGAGGGTGTGGAGGCTCATAAACAGGCATGCCATCCTGAGACAAGCGGAAGAATATGTTTCTCCTCTCATAGAAAGAATTATTGACCTCCATAATCATTGCAGTCAGCTCCCGCGCTGGTGAGTAGAGATACCAGTAGGTTATAACGAATTTCTGCCACCATAAGAATTGCGGGACACTGAGCATGTAAGCGTATGGAAATTCCTTAGGATTCTCGCCCTGATCAAGTCAGTTATGAGATCAAAGAAAGTTTAGAAAGGATCAGATCGTACTAGGTTAGTTAGGAAGATATGCAATTTCTCCTCGAGCGTTAGGTCACTACTCCCCGGCTCGAGATACCTGGCCGGGTCGATGGTGAACCAGCATTTCTCCAAAATGCTCTCCGACGTTGGATGGTTGTCAATAGAGATGAGATTTCCGATGCGACCGCGAAACCCCACTGGAATTCCTACCATGAAGTAGTCATACCAGTAATTGTATCGTTCAACTACAGGGAACCTGCGTGCATGGGACAATTTGGCTGGAAAGAGAAGAGGCCTGCCTAAGAATTCTGGTTTCACGAGGGGATTGTGTACGATCAAGCGCTGTCTCGACAAGGCGGCCATGACTAGTCTAATGAAAAGAAATAGGATGCAAGCCACCACGAGAGAAACTAAGCATCGGAGGATCTCGTGCAATCCAGTATCTGTCTTCGAGATCAGACATGTTGCAACGAACACCAAATACACAAGATTCTTGAAAAGCATGATGCCACAAAAGATGCCGACGAGATGATGAACGAAGACACACAGCTAATTAGTCGAAAGAGGTTTGAAGCGGGTTGGTATAACCGACCGAAGTACTTAGACCCTCCTTAAGCAGCCATCTATAGATCAACGTTGAGCTGAATAATTTAAGAGGTCCCAGCCCGCGACCAGACTGCCAAATATCATCAAGCATAAGTTGCCAAGGAAAGGATATCGCAATCTTGCTCTCGGGTAGATCAGTGCCTCGCAGCTGGAATATAAACATTATTTGGCTAGCAAGAGGGAGAACCATCGCCCCTGTAAGCCCATTAAAAGGATTCGTTCCGTATCATTTGCCACTAGGGTATGACAACTATATCCAACTAACAAGAGCGTACACACGTCGGCAGCTCTGAATGGCCAGGAAATGCCTCCCACACCTTATGGTATGGACTCACCAATTGTCGGAGTTATCATACTTATATCAAGGACAAGGGATAGTAGAGATGTCAAACATAGGTAGTTATCTTTGTCTCCATGTTATACGCCCAGATTAGAGGTTTGGAATACATTCACTGACTGATGTCAACCAAAGTGCATTTCGCAGGAATTTGCGTATTGGTGAAACATGACTTGATGGGTCCTTCAGGACGTTAAAGGTGTATGGTATCCTCAAATGTTTGAAGCAATGACACAATGGTGGGAAGAATGGCATGGGGAGTGTGGGGGACAACGCACACCGCGTAAACGACATGCATCATGCAGCCCAATGAATCGGCAGACATAATTGACAGCCCAGTTTGTATAGATACCTATCAATGTCCGCGGGTTCATAAAAGGCAAGACTTCGCGAGTCGACCATATGCTGTCAGCATCTGGACTCCGCGGAAGACGAGAGTTTTCCAAATAATTGGATCAGCAACACGTAAGTGTGCGCGTGAGACTGGACGGATCGTTCGTTCTGGCGGTGTCCCTTGCTCGTGCTGGGTTACACAGCATAATCCCTATCACAGCAAGAACCCAATCTGTGTTACCACGATGCCTTCCCCTCAATCATGACCGAGTGAAACGAGTGAGTGTTCGTGCCGATCGACTTGGTGCCCGTAGCCGAACCGATAGGTGGGTACGATGGAGGCTGCATCGGAGATCTGGATATCCTGTCGCTCCAGCTTCCCCGCCATGCTAATAAGACTTGGGCAAAAGGTGAGCAGTTCTGATTCATGATTCTGTTCTGGAAGTAATTAGACCAAGTAAGATTGGGCTTAGATTGAAGGTGCTTCAATACCGTTTCCCCCTCCCTCCCACCACTGATCGTGCCCTTGTAGATAGCACCTAGATTAGAAATCATTTTGATGAATTTTATCGTAAGGGATTGCAGTATCGTAGACTATACCTGAGTAGACAAACTGATTAGCTTAGGTATGGGGTTTTTGGGGGCCAACTGCAGTAGGATGTCGTGGCGCGCTAAGCAGTGGTCCCAGCCCAATCCAGTGAGTCAGCTGTAAGCAACAAGTTCCGATAGCAAACGTAATTCCAGGAAACTTCGACTTATTCCCAAAGAAGAGAGCCTGTTGCGAGCCGTTCTGAGTGGTGGTCTGTGGTAGCTGAAAAAATCCTTTCTTTCCCCCTACTAGATTAGTAAATAGTAAATGCCACTACCACCATGATTCCACGCAGCCTAATCCCCAAAACTGTTAAATATCTATATCATACCTCATGCAAGCTCCTCTTCGAAAACTTCCATGCTATTATATCACCCCCCTCTCCCCCCCAGGTGCTGTCTTATCCCTTGAGTAGGGAAATATTCTTCTTGCCATGGCATCAGGTGCTTTTTGTTCTTCTTCCAAGGTCATCATTGTCGGGGCTGGGTTTTCCGGTCTCGCAATGGCATGCCAGTTAAAACGAGAGCTAAAGTGCGATGACTTTGTTATCTATGATCGCGACGACGGCTTTGGTGGGACGTGGCTAGCAAACAAATGTATTGTCAACTATACCTTCAGTTTTTTCTTTACTCACAACGCAGTCGCTGAGATCCTCAGACCCAGGATGTGGAGTTGATATCCCAGCTGCGTTCTACAGCCTTTCCTTTGCGCCCAACCCAAATTTCTCGAATTTTTTCCCGAAGCGCGATGAGGTTTTACACTACATCAACAATGTAGTCTCAAAGTACGACCTGTCTCGTCACCTGGTGGGAAACACAGAATGGATAGGAGCATCCTGGCAAGACGACGATAAGACCTGGTTGGTTAAGCTGAGGAGTACTAGTTCTGGCAAGGAGTATACACAACGCTGTAACATATTAGTATCGGCGGTTGGGGCTCTGACGAACCCTAATTCGTTGAATGTTCCCGGCGTTGACCGCTTCCAGGGAGACATTATTCACACTGCCAGATGGGATCAAAGTGTGTCGCTGCGGGACAAGAATGTAATCGTGCTTGGAAATGGAGGTAAGCTGCCTTTTGCATTATGGAGATCAATCACTAGTTGACACCTTTCAGCCTCAGCAACCCAGCTAATACCAGCCGTGGCAAAAGATGCTCGGTCGATCACTCAATTTATGAGGGTAAGTTCTCTACTTTCCTGCTCTTGTAGGGTGACTTCCTAATGTGTGATGGTCACATTTAGTCAAAACAATACTTCCTCCCAGGAGGAAGTAATGTGGCCATAGACCCTTTTTGGCAAACTATCTTCCGCTACGTACCCTGCGTACTTCTTGCTGTCAGATTCCTTATCTTTCTATACCTCGAAACGTCAACACTCCAGTTCAACCTGACGAAGACTGGAGCGAATATGCGAAGAGAAACAGCTGAAATAAGCGAGCGTTACGTCAAAGAAAATGCGCCAGGTGAGCTACGCTCTGAATGTCGTCTGAGCTACTCTCACCTCAAGTTGCAGAGAAGTACTGGCCGCTCCTACTGGCCGACTATCAAGTCGGATGCAAGGTACATATGTTGAGTAACCTCCACAAAGCATATAGGCTGATCAATTTCCGATACAGCGGAGGGTATTCGACCACGAAGGTTACATCTTTACACTAAACCGTGATAACGTTCGCCTTACCGATGACGAGGTTATCGCTCTTAACGAACGATCGATATCCACCAAATCAGGAGCAAAATACCCAGCAGATGTAATCGTTCTAGCCAACGGATTCTCTCTGACCCAATATGACACCGAGCTGTGCGGTCGCGGTGGGCGCAGTCGACAAGAATACTGGAAAGAAGCCGGTCATATCACGGCTTACCACAGTATCGGCATGTCTGATTTCCCTAACTTCTTCTATATCCTGGGTCCCAATTCCGGTCGCGGGCATACGTCTGCGGTATTATCTATTGAGAAGTCAGTGGACATTTTGAGGCTATGACGTAGCATATCAAAAATTCCCCTGGAGAGGAAACCTTGCTAACCGTGGAATAGCTACACCGACCTCATAATAAGGATCATCAGACCAATAATAGCCGGATCAGCAGTCTCCGTGGAACCCGATATGTTAAGCGAAAATGCATACAACGAGCGGTTGCAGGCCGCGCTGAAAAACACAGTGTTTAACAACACATGCCGCAGTGTAGGAACCTCCCACACCCATACTGCAGAATTAGCCTCTGAATGTCGTTAATGATGCTGCTCTCCCAGTTCGTGTTAACGGCACCGCTGATCATGACCTATGTGTGTAGTGGTTCATCGACCCAAAAACCGGATACAACTGGGTGATATATCCCTGGAGCTCCTTCTACATGTGGTGGACTACGCATATTGCAGGTCTAGAAGGGTGGGTCTACGAGGTGAGTTTGTCGATCTTATTCAGGTAAAAGTATATGTATATCTAACACAATGCATGCAAAGTATCCCCAGACGAAACAGACGCCTCAGAGCTCGGCTTTTGGTCTGAATATGCGCACTGTACTACCCACCTTTGCTTTTTGCCTATTTTTAGGAGGCTATACCTATCTTATCGAGTCATGTGGTTTGTTCGTGAGATGATATGATGTTCTGTTCATATAGAGTTTTGGAATGTTTTTATATACAAGGTTAGACTTTTTCACAAGCGATTTAAGTTCGAATTTTTCATCGGAATTATCCAGCACCCACATTTTTTAATAGTTGTAGATCTAGGCCAATGTTTGAAAAAAGATACAGAAAGTGCAGTACCGCGATGCATAAGCCATGTGTTGCTGCCTTGGACAGCTTATGCAAGGTTCGAGTCAGGTGGTCATGTAGCTGTACATGATTGGCGCCCTTTCTTACTGTTTTCGTCAGTTTGCGTCTAACCTACCAGAATACTCAAAAGAAAGAGGGGAGTCTTTGATATACTTACCCACCTTGGGACAACTCAGCAATGATTAGCTTTCTGCGTGTGCAAAAATCAAATGGTAAATCCGGATTGGCCAGGCTGGCGAACTGATAAGCAGCGTAAATAGCCATCTGATTTAACACAGAAGTTACTCTCAGATAATTTTACCTACTAGCGAATGGTTTTACGGACTATCTGCCAGTGTCCATCCACTGTGGGGCTCCACGATCCCATAGCCTATACTCAATCAGACATTCTGCCACATCCCTTTTTTTTTTTTTTTTTTTTTTTTTTTTTTTTTTTTTTTTTTTTTTTTGCCCTTTTTTTTTTTTTTTTTTTTTTTTTTTTTTTTTTTCTCTCCCAAGAAATCGGACTTTTGGTCGACAGCAAAGTCCCGATGGACTCAAGCGATTGACTATAACTCTTTATACCGCAGGAATGCACAGGAAATTCAGACGCGCAAGCGAAAGGATCTTCGTGGGGAGGGGGCCCTTTGTGCTCCAGGTGGTTGCGTAGCTTGTTTAATCAATGAATATGCAGATGATTGACCTAGCTTTATGGGTGACTTAGCTTACCCTATGTTGACGAAGCTCATCAGGTTTGGCGAGTCGAGGGAGTATCTTCCTTCTGAGAGAAAAACAGTCAATCATGCAGATCGGAAGATATTTGAGAACAGAGAACAAGTCGTGATTTGACATGTACATGCTTGGTATTATGACTATGTGGATGTTGTTGATAATCAACTGTGAACCTTTTGATCCCAGAGACTCTGCACAGTGATGTTACGAGCCCATGCCCCGTTGGTCGTATCTTCCAGAACGTTGAACTCAATCTCTTTTTTCTCCCCTGGCAATAAGACGAAAGCGTTCTTCTCGAAGTATCCCACCACACCCTCCGGGTAGTCGAGCCATGTGTATAGTGAGACGCCGGATGTAGCTTCCACAGTGACAGTTGACTTATTCGAATTGTATCTCAGCTTAAGTCCAGGGTCAACAATCTTCAGATCCTTTGGCCAGGAAAGCGTAGCGTGATTCTCATGAGTGAAGTTGGTGGCCTGGTCTGAGTTCGGAAGACGTCCGTGAGCCGAGAGCGAGAGCAGAAGAATGGCATCTTTGGTATCCGGCAAGCCCAAAGAAGAAACATTTGTGCCATAAATGCGAGTGGTATTCAGTCCTCCTACGGTAAATGGAACCGATTTAGGCGTTCCCGCGTTACCCTCAATAGGGCGACCTGACAGGTCCAACCAGGTCAAGTCCACAGTACCTGCTGCAGGGCTCCACAGGTCGGAAGTAACATATACATCCAATGACCCTGTAGTATAGTTCCAGAAAGGAGAGACGATGACAGGCTGATAGATATCTCTCATAACATGGTGTAGAACCTTCCATCTTCCCCCGTACTCAATGCCTGCCCATGACGGCGCTTGCCAGATATCTTCGAGCTGCCAGTACAGGGAGCCAAGCTGGCGCTCAGGCAAGCCACTTCCTCGACGGTAGAACTGAATTTGGCTCTTATACATATCTGCCTGGAAGAGCTGGGTGGCGTGGCACCAGGCGCTAAAATTGGAGATGTGGTCGGATTTACTCGGAATCGGGTAGTAGCTTACCACACCCATGGTCATTTCGCCCATGCCAGTGGCCGAGTTCGCGTAATTGTCTGTCATGAGGCCGCCCGCGGGATCGTGGTGGTTGCGGAGCATTACCACGCTGCTGTTGAAGTAGAGATCCTCAGTGTCAATAGCTTGCTGCCATGTCTGGAGGCTGGGCATGCTGTGAAAGCCGAATTCGTTCGCAAAGCGGCCTACCGGATAGGAACCATAGTCAAAAGCCACACTAGTGTCGTAGTCATAGTGGTCGGTGTCGCCGTAGTATGAGCCGGAGGTAGTGTTGTCGTAACGTTCAGCCATAGGGACAGGAGCAGAAAGATCAATGTAGAGGTACCCTTCTGTTGTGCTGCTAGGGGAGTACGAGATGGAGCGGGTATTCTCATAGACCAGAGGTAGGAAGAGACTGATGTACATCTTCTCGTACTCTCCCACATAGTAGGCATATGAAGATGGGGCTGCGTCTTTAACACGTGGGAGCATCAAAGATTCAATTTCATTTCCGCCAGCCCATAGAGCCAGAGAAGGATGGTGGTTCACTCGTCGAACATTGTATACTATCTCGGCAGCAACGTTCTCAAGGAAGGGGTCGTCGGAGGGGTATAAGGCGTCACTAAACTCGAACTCACTCCATAAGAGGATGCCCTTTTCATCGGCAAGGTCATAGATGTAGTCATGAAGATATGCGCCGGAGGACCACACACGGAGCATATTCTGGTTTCCTATCACGACGGCATCAAACAGCCGTGACATCTTCTCCTTTGTTACACGAGTCCAGAAACTGTCTGGTGGGATGAGGTTCGATCCCTTTGCGTAGAACTCGTGACCGTTGACTTCGAAGTGCCAGTTTGCTCCAGGAGCAATTCCTTGTGCGCGCTGTGTCTCGGTAATATTGCGCTGGTTGAGGAAAATGGTGCGGAAGCCCGTCCGTTTGGTTACATTGGCCAGAGTCTGGTTTCCGCTACTATTGACGGTAATGGACACGTTGTAAAGGTTCTGATCGCCGAGACCTTGCGGCCACCACAACTTTGGACTGAGCCCATTGAGAACGGTGACACCGGTTATCGAGTTGCCAGCCACAGTGACATTGCTCAAAGTACGTGAAGTAAGGGTCATGCCAGAGCGAGCGTCGCGCACTTCAATCGACATGGTCGGTTTTGCAGGAAGTGGACCCAGAATGTCGATGCTAGCGTTGACAACCCAAGGTTGGCTTTGGTCTGGCGGGAGGTAGTTAATTTGGCCCTTTCTGTATATATCTAAGTCAGTGTTCAGGACATAGACGCTTTGCTTCTTGTCTAGCTGAACGATATATGCAGGTTTCCATGGGCCTGCGGGCGCAAATGCTGGACCCCAATCCCATCCAAAGTCGGACTGCTCTTTGCGCATAAACCACCGGTTTGGATATTCATAAGTGAGCTGGACATCATCAGGCCATTCTACTAAAGATTAGCATGGCCTGGCTTTGCTGGCCCCCCAGTTTGAACTTACTTTGCGAATTAGGATCTTGGGCGATAGCATCGACAATGTTCGGCGCGCTCCCAAAGTTGATGCTCAAAACAGGGTCTCCTTTGCAGGACCCTAGAGCTGTGGAAACATCAAACGCATACTGGCGAAATTGATTGTCTGTGGACGCAATCTGTTGTCCACAAAATGAGATGGTTGCAAAAGTGTCGAGTCCGTCGAATACCAGCCAAGTTGAGTCGTAATCATCCAGGCTATTGAGTTTCAGTACTGACACAGTTATTTCACAGAGCCAATGGCTACTCACAGGCTTTTAATAGGTTGACTGGTATAAGTCCAGTTGGCGGCGGCGATCCAGCGAAGGTTGAAATCGTTTAATCCGTGGTATCTGCAATAGTATTAAGTGTCTCGTTCGGGTCCACGGCATATCGAACCACTTACGGATCATCTATTGGGTAGTCAGCAGTTGTATAATAAGTAGAATGACTTGATTTCCAACAGAACTTACCAATTACTCCGGCCCTTAATAGATCCAAGTGAACCTGCGATGGGAACTCAGCAGGAACCGTTCTGTTCAAGGCTCGACCACTGAGAGTCCATTGCACACTGCTCAAATCTCGAACATATTGGCCCAGCGCTACAGGTAGGGTTGGCGTTAGTAAGGCCGCTGCTAATCCGATGCCGTGGCGCATGGCGTGCAGCTGGAAGAAATGCGATTTACTCTGGAAAAGTAAAACATAAATTCCCACTCAGCAAGGGATCATTGAAGCATATAAATGCGGCAGCAGGAGCTGAGCGCGAGTTCAGTCGTACGTGCGCGATCTTCGCAGTGACACACCGAAGCAAATACTTAGTCAGTGGAGCAGGAGTGTGGGACGCATAGACGGGGATAGTTCCGTGATGAAAGAGGAAAGAAGACGATCTTATGGCACCACGGCAACCGGGATAAGGCAACAGAAGCAGAGCAAATTATGTCTTACACTATGCGGGGAAAGAGGGAATTAATCGGCCAAGTTCAAGGCAAGATTAATTAAGCTAAAGGCCTGAGGAGGGCGAGTGGTCGACGGGAGTACTGATCTGCAGCAAAGGAGGGGTAGACAAATACTAGCTAGACTGGAGTGGCATAGATTGTTACATCTTGGCTCAAGCTAGGGTTCTGGCTCAGGAACGAACGGGATGCCGCGGACAGCCGTGGAAGAGGAACGATGAGGAAAGTAATTACCCAGCGAGCGCTGCATCAGTGGCACTTTCTTACATTCTGTATATCTATTTTTTTTTTTTTTTTTTTTTAAAAAAAAAAAAAAAAAACACAGTGTGATGAATCTTCGCGTTTTCTATTTACCAGATCTTACATTGTCGTCTCAAGAGGCCGATGGCACAACCCGCAGTGTTTGGCCGGGTCGGACTATCTCCGCATCGGCCTTTGCTCAGGTCTCCACCCGGGCAACCCTGAATGCCTCCCAAGTCCCAACAGCGGGCTGGCGTGTTTAGCGCAATGGTCAAGGTCGGACCAAAGCACTTCTTGATTGGAAAAGCAAGGACGCAGAATAAGCACTAAGCCTCTTGCTGCCGCAATATAAATGAATAAATTCTATCTCTTGTTTCCCAGGGGCAATATATTGTATCTCTTTTTGGCGACTAATCATTTAGTTTCGGCGTGCTTTGGCTTCCCGGAATGCTAAGAATACACTTACAGGAATGAGGCCATACCATGAAGAATTCGGCCAGGTGAGAGAGAAGGGCGAGCCTTACCTGTGGAAGTAAATATTGAAGATGAATCTCCAACCTTCTACACTGCACTATTCATTTGCAGTCTATAAAATTCTCCCTTCCCAATCCGGTATTCAATCCCTTCGATCCCACCTTCGCACCTTGCTTCTTCTTTCTCCTCGCCAACCTCCAAATGAAGTCCCTGAAGCCTTGTGGGAAGCCAGCTTATAACGGTACTACCCTGATGTTGCAAAATGCTATCATACTTGATGCAGGCAGTCATGACCCTCAATACTGTCGACCGTTCGGATTTAGAAACTTGCACTTGGAGTGATTTTGACGTGGGTACCTAGCAGTTCCTGCGCCAAAAGTGGAGCGGAGACGGTTATTCGGACAGCGACGATAGAGTTACGATCGATTTTCTGCTGTGTTCAGTTCCTTGCTAACCCACATGATTGACGACGTATGACAGTTACAATATCCATACAGTTTTTGACCCTAGTGTGATCCAAGCCAGAGCGCTGGTATCCATCAGAAGGCGCAGAACAACAGCTGTAAAGCGAGATTTGATACAAAGTGTTAAGGGTTTGAAAGGCATGGTGCAACAATCCACACTGAACGCCGGACAACCCGAATGATGTACCTCTCAAGACAGACGATTGAGCTTTGGACTGGTACGGCAGTAATTCTCAACTTTCGTGCAATGACACTCGATGAAAACGGGTACCTGGCCTCGCAAATATAATAAAGCTGCTCTGGGTTACCTGTTTCCCTAGGGTAGAGCTGGTTCCGCTACGTTTTTTTATTTTGACAGCATTCGAATCAATCCCTATGACAATCTATGCTGTCATCAATACAACTATGATCTTCCTTACTCACTGAAACAGCTGAAATGGAGGAACCGAGACTCAAAATGATGAAAGATGCGGCTGAACAGATAATTGATTGACCGTCGCAAAAGAGGATTTGAGCACACCCGCAGCAGCCAAGACGGCTGTGTTGGGAGCTTTGTATGGGGTGAACGAGCCTGTTTCAGGATAGTATGTGAGAACGAACGTACAGAAAACAGAGCCGGTTGTTCGGTTTTGCTGACTACCTGCAAAGAAATGCTGTAAGTAGGGGTTTTCTATCTTCAAAATTTACATCGAGAGACTTTCGCAATACCTCAAAGAACGCAAAGTTGTTCTAGTGGAAGACGGGGCAAATCATATGCTTAGGGCATCAGCTAGTGTTCAAGAGAGCTAATTTAAGAACAAATCTTACATCTTAGTGAAAAGCACACCGGCGAAACGCCAATGCGTAATTTCAGAGAAAGAAAGTCAAACCAAAGTTCAGCTATCATTGCCACCTTTCCGATAGCCAGTGACAGCAACAGAGGCCGGTTAGTTAGGCTTTGTGATTAGATCAAATCAATTAAAATTGAGAAGATTATGTCTTTCAGGAGAGAGAAGAACATGTCGCAACCAGGAAAAGTTAAATTCAACTAGGGACTTGTTTAGGATTGGTGCTATTTGTGTCAGATCAATATCATTTTCATAAATACTGATATGGCATGTCCCTGAGACTTTGAGCCCAATTTCTATACTTGTGCTTAACGCCCGTTGATCGCAATCGACCTAGGTTTGACCTCTGTTTTTCGTACCAGTAATTAGTTACGCACCATAGAACAGGAAATGATGCGCTATCCCAAGTTGTTTCAATTATTATCATGATCTCGATCCGATCGGTTTGGCTATCGAGATACTAGCCATAGAGGCGCGACGCCGTTTGAAGCAAGGATACGGTTCTGGGCATCACGTAATGCGTAATACGTAGTGCGTAGGCAGATATGCATTAAGGAACCCAAAAGGCACCATCCTACCAAAGGTCAATAACGCAGCAAGGTAGGTAGGCCCTGAACATAAGATAAGCCAAACAGGTGTCACAACGGATAACCCAGTTGCCTGCGAGACCGCATCTTCTGTCAAAGCTCCCAGCCACTTATTACTTGCCACCTGTACCCTCCTGCAGATCTAGTCTGCGTGGCCTTTCCAATGAGTCTAATGGGGTGTAACTATGGCGCGCATTGTCTTCAACGTGCCATAAGCCTATTTGTTCCTATTATAGGTTGGGGTCAGGGGTAAAGTCAACCTGATGAGTTTTCCGAACCAGCACGTATGCAGCATCAAATAGTAGCACTGGACGATTTCTGTTAATGTAAGCTAGAGTTAGGAATACTACTTTGCGTGAGGTTCGAATATCCGTGTGGCGCACCCTCAAACCACAGCTCAAAAGGGTCGGGTCTTGATGTGCCAGGCCGGTACATCTGCGCTCGGCCTCGAGATTTTATCGACATGTTACGCCGTGTTCCTGCCATACACACTGCTAGCTTGTTGCACAACCTTTCTCATAGAATTAATCTCTTCTCCTTAGGCTTGTTGGCATGGATTTCGGAGAAGTTACTGCAAACTGTCAGGCTCAGATTATTGGCCCTATACTCTGTACATTCCAGAACCATGAGCCTGAAGACAAGGCAGCTTACCTCGTAGTCTATACCCCAGCGCATGATTCAAGAGAATTCGAATCCACGACGATTTGAAGTAATGCTGCAATGAATGAGCATGACAGTATGGCTTGACTAGCGACCGGGGAAATATGTAACTTACTTGATACATCGGAAAAGATTCCTTCGGTTTCTGTGTCGGGGCACTTGCATATGACAGCTGTACGCCAGTTGTTCACCCTCACGTGGCCCCGGCCGCTAATCCAGCCCAACGAAGACGAAGATCTCAGCTTATTCCTAAACCCACTTTCCAACAATACCCTCGAATCCAGTTGCTGACTACGGCCGGCACATTATATACTCATGAAAGCTTAGCTGTATAGTCAGATTCGGGTTACCTCTCATCATTCGTCGATTGCAGTTAATTCATGTTGACTTCCATATGCCTGTAGGAACGCCTTCTGCCGGCTAGTCAACAGCTCAGGTACCATTATGCGCCTGATCAATGTTGATACACTCAATCTCGAGGAATTCTATGGATCAGCGCCCTCTTATGCTATACTATCACATACATGGGGGGCCGATCATGAGGAACTGTCATTCCGCGACATCACCGAGAACAGTATCAAAAGAAAGAGTTTACCATTCAAGGTCGCGAAATGCTGCGAACAGGCCAAAAAAGACGGCATTCAGTATGCATGGGTTGACACCTGCTGCATTGACAAAACCAACTCGGTCGAACTCGGCGAAGCCATTAACTCCATGTTCCGATGGTATAATGAAGCTGCCGTTTGCTATTCCTACCTAGCTGATGTGACCGTTGAGGATAATAACCGTTTCCCATTGACTCAGTTCAGTTCATGCCGCTGGTTCCAACGAGGCTGGACTCTACAGGAGCTTTTGGCTCCTGATATTCTTCGCTTCTTCGATTCAGGGTGGCACTACCTAGGAACGAAGGCGATCAGATCAGGTATTATTGACCGCAAATTTGGAATACCGCGTCGGTTCTTGCAAGGAACCCGATTAAGTGAGGCAAGCATCGCTCAACGTATGTCCTGGGCCTCCAACAGAGTCACAAAACGGGAGGAAGATATTGCCTATTGCCTTCTTGGAATCTTCGATGTGACTATGCCGATGATCTATGGTGAAGGGGCCGATCGAGCGTTTACTCGTCTCCAGCAAGAGATCATGAAAAGCTCGAGGGATGAGTCGATTCTGGCGTGGGGTATCTCTAGCCCGGAGCATTATCAGTATAATTCAAACGATAATAAGGCCTTGTCAGCCGGTGTACTTGCCGCATCCCCCGCGGACTTTCGAGGTTGTCAGAATATTGTTCCGCGTATGAACGGGACCAGGTCTCCATGCACGTTCCAGATTGAAGGGGGCTTGGTTCGAGTCAATCTGTCCCTTCACGAAGACAAAAATGGGCTTTTTGGCTTGCTTAACTGCGGTCTGTTGAATCCGGAAACTTTGGTAGCAATCCCGCTTTCGAAAAGCCAGTCGGGTGAATACTACCTTAGGCCACAAGATCATTGTGCAGTTATTTACGACTCAATTGCGACCAAGACACCGGCTCAGCCGGTCCATATTCTGATCGATCGGCATAAGAAAACACAGCGAACAGTTAGCTATAACAATGATTTCTTTGTTGAGGACCCTATCGAAGCAGGGTTGGAACTTATTGAAGTCGAACCGTCAGATCGCTGGTTGCAAGATCGGTCTATTATTACGACATCAAGTGACCCGGCTGATCATGCTGTCCAAAAGCTATGGACCCGGTTCCGCTCCGGAGGTGAAGACTCCAGCGACTTCCTGGTGCTGCTCGAGTATGATACGCAGGGCTCCCAAGCGCAGGCTCGATGTCACATGATGATATCTTCCAGAGCCACATCCCTCCAAGATCTGGCCCAGAGATCCGGCTCTATAAGAAAAGAAGCATTCGGTAGACAAAGTGCCAGTGACGGCACGCTCAATATCCAGGCAAGCGTGGAACGAGACAACATGCAGAAGATATTTGTGGTGATATTAGCCGCCACGGCGAGTCCGCCCAGTGTCACCATTAATGCCACATTCGAGTTAGAAGTACTAACATTCAAGCTTGAAGTGGAGGGCGTCATAGAAGAGGAAGATGAATTGCGCCACGAAACAGACAATCTGAACCAGCATGAATGGGATATAAACTCCTCCTTGAAAATTGCCAAGGCAGGCTTGAATGACGTGGAAGGGGAAATAGAAAGGTTCAATGCGCTGAAATCCCGGCTACTCAACACGATCAGCAAAGCGACACAGGATACAGCAAATGCCAGTACCCGGGCGGAGGGAATTAGGCAACGGAGAGCCATGTTGTCGGAACGCAGACGGTCACTTGAAAGGAAATTAGACGGTAGGCATCAAACAGTGTTGGAGACTGGATATGGTCTACTTCTGTATCAGACTGGAGGATGGGCAGCAGAAACTGAGGCCGAGTTGGCGGAATTGGTGGAAACTAATATTGATTTGGTGAAACACATTGATAATATGTTAAGGTGTGATGCATTCCTTCGACGATTCTTCTCTGATAAATCGAAAAAGGGTTTCCTGGTGTACTTATGGAAGAAGGCTGAGAATATGTATTCCGGCCACGGGTTGAAGGCCCACTATGAAAAACCTATGGCCTTGACAGTCAAGACGTCCATGTACCAGCAAGTGTTTTACTGCGGTGAGTTTTGCCAGTTTCGATCGCTCATCTAGCTTGCTTAACTCCGGGGACCATTTCTAGATGATAGCTCAGAGATGAGACGCGAAAATCGTTGGGATGTCCAGAAAGAACTCGTCAAGCAGTTGGCCAATGTCACCACCCAACTGCTCCCTGCGGGTAGAGGCGTTGGGCTACGTTTTGTTAATTGTGAGGTTAATATATTCCCTAACCTCGCAGTTGACCAGGTGAAGAAGATCTTGGATTCCGCGCCATTGGGTCCCGGTGGCAACACTGCAATTGGCACAAACCTAAGATCTAGGATTCTCGAGCCGCTAGTCTACAGCAAAGTCAGTTCTCAGAGACTTGACAGGCCGCTGCTCATAATTATTACCATTGGCAGTTATCCCGAGTCTAGAGCTGAATCTGAATTTGTGAAAGCTATCATCGAATGCGGCAGGAAGCTAGAACTCGCTGGATACCCCCGTCGCAGTACGTAATGTTCTGCACACCCTCTCTTTCCCATCCTTTTAATTGATAAATCTGCAGCTGTGATATTTATGATCTACCAAATCGGAACAAGCAAAAAGACTTCGAAATTTGTACGACGCCTTAAGGATGATCCAGATCTCTTTCCTATGATATCCGTTTTCTCGGAGTGGAAAGGTAGGTCAACAGCTCATTTCCGCAGGCCAAATAATATGCCATCTAATGTTCTAAAGGTGGCGTCACAATGAAACATCTCAAAGGCAGTTATTTCCGAAGACCTATCTTTGAGGTGAGTCTGGTCTTTCATTCAATATTCCTGGCTTCTCTGCCTGCTTGTCGGATACTTACGAATGTTTCTTTCCATTCAGAGAATGATGTACCCATCCGATTTCCTCCAAATTTCTGGGGCTAAGTCACCTTAGCTAGCTACAGGAGTCTGAAACTGGTGTTGTTTATCTTGTCCGTCACCTGATGTCCATCATAGAAGCCACTACCAACGTAGGTTGTTGACTAAATGTGCCAAAGTAGTTGGTGTTATCATGTTACATTTTGGGTGTCGTTCTAAATCCTTCGTTATGCCTGCTGAAGATATAGCAGAATCTATTGATCAAGCTAAGTCGTGGTCACCATGAAGCTTAACAAGGACAATATTATAGGAATAACTTCAAATCTTCCTAGAAGCCTAATGAACTAGGCGATGCTTCCAATAACTGCAGCGGTGCCCAGTACCATCTCAATAACAAGCAAGTGCATCTCAGTTGATAGTATCAGATGATAAGTCATTATCGGCATCTGTGGCAATGCGATGAAGAATGGCTGACAGAAAAGGTGATTGGCAGCCGCCAAGCATGTGGATGTCTGGCTGCCTGAACTGGCCGCCTGATCCCTGAGCCCAAGGCATCTTGAATCTCTGCCATTATCAACAACGACCAGAAATGTTTCGGCCTCAGTCACGTACTCGCCTAGTATCAAATATACGCGCAAGCCGCATTTCCATATCCTCACGTAATCTACTACCTTTGCGCTATAGAGCCCTACCTAGATCGTCTCATCCAATCAAATGCAGACCAACATCCACGATCGCGTCTACAAACCCAACCATACAACGCGTATTTCCTACATCAGGATCCGAGGTCATTGATCTAACAAAAGAGGTTGAGGAAGAGACTCTACCGACTTACGATGTCAAGACATACTACCCCGTCCGCCTCGGGGAAGTTCTGGATGGCCGATATCAAGTCGTTGCCAAATTAGGCTATGGCGTCACATCTACCGTCTGGCTCGGTCGCGATTTAAGGTAATTCTTTTCAGTCTAGTCGATACTTCCAGCTTCGGGACCCTTTGCTAAACGTGTGGCCTCAGTAATTCCAAGCATGTCACTTTGAAGATCTATGTTTCTGGTACTATGAAGAATAGCAACGAACTCGCCGTATACGAACGCATAAACGCAGTTGAAACAGACCATGCCGGAAAGAATCTCATTCGTCAACTATGGGATCACTTTTTTTTAGAAGGTCCCCATGGTCGTCACATGTGTCTTGTACATCAACCGCTCGGACTGAGTGTCGACCAATTCTTGTGCTTCTTTCCGGGGAGGGTGATGAACCTCGACGCTTTGAAGCCTTGCCTGCGGCAAGTGCTGGGTATAGTTGATTTTCTGCATACTGAGGCGAAGGTCATACACACCGGTAAAATGCTACGCAATCGATCATACAGTTCTTTTTTTCCTTCCGTTACTGACCAGTATGCAGATCTACATTGAAGAATCTCCTACTTCCCGGAGATCCCAAGAATTTCTCCGGTCTCGAAGACGCAGAGATTGAGGCCCCTTCGCCTAGGAAAAAACTCGGCCCTGAGCGCACAATCTACACCAGCCATATTGTTGTCCCCGGAAATGAATTACCATTGCTCAGTGACTTTGGAGAAGCTCGATTCAGTGAAGATGAGCATGACGACGATATCATGCCAAATATTTACAGGGCTCCCGAGGTGGTACTAAAGATGAACTGGGAAAGCAAAGTGGATGTGTGGAGCATTGCCCTGATGGTAAGATATGATGCTTATCGAAGTCCACCCTTCATGTAGCTCATACTAACTTCCATGTAGGCCTGGGATATGGTCTGTACCCGAACACTATTCGACGGCAGAAACAATGATGGTATATTTGATGATCGAGTCCATCTTGCGGAAATGGTTGCGATTATGGGACCACCTCCCACCGACTTTGTTAAGCGAAGCAAAGTAGGCTCGGTATTATGGGATGAGAATAGTATGTTGCCAACTGAACCAGCTATTTGACATTGAAGCCCGGCTAATATATACAATCAGGCAAATGGAAGGAGCTTGCGCCGGTGCCGAGCATGACATTTGAGGAACGGGCGGCTGATATTCAAGGACCTGAGAAGGAAGCATTCTTAAAACTTATGCGGAGGGCATTAACATGGGACCCAAAGGACAGGCCAGCTACCGGAGAACTGATATTTGATGAGTGGCTTATGAAGGGATTGCAGCTTCCTGCTCATCTGTCGAAGGATACCTAGTTGTGATGCGATTTCCTCTGCTAGATCAATTGTAAAGTGTTGGATTTGGCGAATTATACCCCTTATAGCGCACAAGAGGAACTCTTCCTATTTGTATACTTGAAGGCGTAGTTGGGCATTTAGATAGTAGGTGCTCGATAAGTGAAAGTGGAGCCGGCGGAAGAGTTGGGGAAAAAAAGGCCGGGCGGGTGCCTGAGGATCCGGAATCCAGTACGGCTTCCGCATTTGGGATTCTCGTTCTTCTTTCCGCCGACCAACCGTTCATCCAACCTCACCTCAGTCCAGCCATCATGTCGTCCCGCACCGTCTGGAGGAGCCTCCAATTGCAAGCCCGGAGACGATTTATCGTCCCGGAGACATCATACCGCTGTTTCTCCTGCACACGACGTGCCCAGGATCCGCCCAAGGTCAACCAGGATGATCGCATGACCCATTTCGGCTTCCAAAATGTTCCTGAAGCGCAGAAGGAGTCTTTGGGTAGGTTTATCTGGATTTAATTTGCATCGATATACTTGAAGAAAGAAAGTATGTACTAAGGCTTGTGTCAATGTCTAGTTGGAGCCGTCTTTAGCTCCGTTGCCTCGTCCTACGATGTGATGAATGACATGATGTCGCTGGGCATCCACCGCCTGTGGAAAGATCACTTTGTCCGCTCTCTCAACCCCGGATCCGCACTTCCCTCTCGCGAACACGATACGGCCGGCCGTGGTTGGAACATTCTCGATATCGCCGGCGGGACGGGCGATATCGCGTTTCGCATGCTGGACCACGCGACGAACATCAACAATGACCACGAGACCCGCGTAACGATCGCCGATATCAACGCGGACATGCTGGCGGAGGGTCAGAAGCGCAGCGTGCAGACCCCTTACTACAACACAAATCGACTGTCGTTCATGCAGGGCAATGCGCAGTCCATGCCTTCCATTCCGGATAACTCGGTGGACCTCTACACTGTGGTATTCGGTATCCGCAACTTCACGGACAAGCAGGCAGCCCTGAACGAAGCGTTCCGTGTGCTGAAGCCCGGTGGTGTGTTTGCCTGCATGGAATTCAGCAAGGTCGACAATGCCCTGTTCAATGCGGTCTACAAGCAGTGGAGTTTCAGCGCCATTCCCATGATTGGTCAGCTGGTGGCCGGTGATCGCGACAGCTACCAGTACTTGGTGGAGAGTATTGAGCAGTTCCCTAGCCAGGAGGAATTCCGCGGCATGATCCAGAAGGCTGGCTTCATGATCCCGGGACGTGGCTTCGAGAATCTGACTGGGGGAATTGCCGCTATCCACAAGGGTATCAAGCCGCTTAACCGGGCTTAAGAGGGGCAATTGAAAGGATTGGATGGATGAATTGTTTCAGACAGTGTACACTAGCATTATCTTTTCGCCACTGTAATAATATTGATAGTCAAATATTGACATGGAAGACAACTGAGCGTGTCCGGAACGGTAGCGGGGAATGGATCTGCAAGACATCAGCAGCGTTGCGGATGGTGTGATGGCGGATTCCGAATGGCCGGGCGGAGACCGACTAAGTAGGGGTTAGAACTTAGAAAAGCGTAGAAGGATGCATGCATCGGGATCTAGAAGGTGGTGCAAAAGGAAGAACAGATTTCATTTCTAATCGTTCGGGGAGGTGGTCAGCTCTAGCAAGCGGATTGGAGAAGGACATCCGATCCGAGGCAACTTTTCTTTATCTCTAGTACTACATCCGTAGTAGTCTAGATAATCCTATCACCAAAATCAGCCACCCGGACTTTCCCTTCCCTCCTCTCTTCCTCCCCTCCCCCTCCACTTTTTTTGTTTCTGTTTTGCCCCCCACCATCGGATTTCTCCTCCTTTCCCCTCCTCAACTGCGTCTCCAGGTTCGCGTCCGGGATCTTTCTTCCCAGGCTTACCTCCTGGGAGAAAGGCGCCGTCTCACTCTCTTTCCCTCTCTTTCTCTTCCCCACCACAGAATGGTTTCATGACCATGCGGCACCTGAAGCAGCCATTCGCGATCCCGCTGTCGCCCGCCATGCCCCTCCCGGAGTCCAACCCCTCCCTCCACGATGATTTCCTCCTTCCGATGACTCCTCCAGATCCCTCCGAAGTCCCGCTAATGGGAACCAAGGACACCGCGCCCGTGGCTTCAGCCCTGCAGGTTATCGCGGCGGAGCGCGCCGCTCTGGCGCATCTGGAGCACATCTACCAGACCGATCCGTTGGCTCAAGATAATCTCGCGCGCGCGGTGGCTCAGATCGTGCGCACCATCAAGCATGGCGGGAAACTGGTCTGCTGCGGTGTCGGCAAGAGTGGCAAGATCGCTCAGAAGCTGGAAGCCACCATGAATAGTATGGGGATCTACAGTGCCTTTTTGCACCCCACGGAAGCCTTGCACGGCGACCTGGGCATGATACGACCGGTAAGAATGTCCTGGCCTGGCCTATGTTTGAGGGAGAACCACATGCTGACTGAATTTGGATGCACCAGCATGATACACTATTGTTAATCTCTTTCTCGGGTCGCACACCGGAGCTTCTGCTCATGCTCCCTCACATTCCTTCAACCGTCACGGTTATCGCCATTACTTCTCATATGGTCTCGTCGACTTGCCCTCTGCTTTCTTTCCACCCCTCGAATATGGGGATCCTCTTGCCAGCACCGATCCACGAGGATGAAGAGACCTCGATCGGCGTATGTGCCCCGACCTCGTCCACCACGGTAGCCTTATCGCTGGGAGATGCATTGGCTATTGCTACGGCTCGGCGGCTACATACAGCTCCTGGCAGAGGCCCAGCGGAGATTTTCAAGGGCTTCCATCCTGGCGGGGCTATCGGCGCTGCGTCCATGGCTTTGACGCCTATGAGCATGTCGTCCGCATCAAGTTCTGCCGCCCCATCAGACTATATTCCAGCCCAACAGACCACGAACTCATTCCCGCAGTCAGACGGCAAACCCAATCAGCGTCCACTCGTCCGTGACATGCTCGTGTCACTCGATCAAATTCCCAGGGTGTCGGCCTCGGGTAAAATCCGTCTTCTGGACATTCTCCTCACTGCTATCCAGCACCCCAACGCCAAGTCATGGGTTCATCTCTCACCGTCCGAAATCGTGCCCCCAAGGCATCTCCGCTTCGTTTCCCAGAGCAACTATGTAGATATGCATGTTTCTGCCTTCACTGAACTAGGTCTACCTTTCGGAGTCTCCCGCAAGGACTGGTTCCGCCTTACGAGCTCGAGCACCATTGATGACGCGCGCCGGCTGGTCTCCGAGGCCGGTGCATCCTCAGGCACCCCCGTGACCGTGGTAGCCGTCATGGACGATACCAACCCCGACCACTGTCTCGGGGTCATAGAAGCCGACGATCTATGGAATGATTGTGATGACTAAAACATATTTATATCCCCTCCCCACTCTGAAACTCCTGATGATGTATATGAACTCATGCCTGATTTTTATGTGTCCTTTTGCCTTTTTGTCTTATAAATATTCCGTTTCAACCACTATAGATAGCTTTGGGGACATGTATCCCCTACCTGAAATGGGTTTGTCTGCTGGTGGGGTATGTCGTTGTGTTGCAACCTCAGCATGTTTTCAATCTTCGACTTTTCGGGTTGTCTATACTTTTCACTTACATATTACTCCTATTCTTGTGGGGAACCCTGTTGATGTCCATACCCACCTTCATACATACAACTTCAATAACTCCGTGTCCATTTGGATTGAGTATAGAAGAGACTCATTATTCTTACTAGTTAGCACTAGATACCCGATCACTCCGATCATGACAGCAAAAGAAAGTTTTCTTTAGTAAGTTGTTTGGTTGTCCGATTTCAAGTCTAAATCTACCGTCATCTTTTGTAGGTAATCATCTAACGTATCGGTACACATATCTCAAAAGAGCCAGAAGCAAGATAAACAGGGTATAAACATCATCGTGGGGACATGATAGCAGCACACAAAAAGCAGGCCGGAAAAAGAAGGACGGAGGCAGAATATTAATCTATGGTATCTTCAACGCATTACTCGTAACACTGCGGAACGCCCGATATAATCAAAAGGACATAGCATCGAAACATGACTTGAGTTCTTCGTTTTTTGGAAACCGACGTCCACCATTATAGGTGGGGAATAAGGAAGGGGGCAGTTCACGTCCCGCTTCACCGTAATATCCGTGCCCGGTCGGAATCCAAGGGGCGCGGATGTCACTGGAGTGGTTTGTCAAGCACATTTTGAAAGAGGCAGGGTAACAAAATGACGAAGGAAGAGAGAGAGAAAGAGAAGATGTCTATGTTACAGCGGGGGATGTGATAATGACTCTGGCACCGGGCCGAGATATCCCGCGCGGTCTTTGAAGTAGGTATCTCAATGGGTTCATGAGACGACCGGGGCTGACTCTGTTACAATGGATGCCCATGTGTTCTCTCTCTCTCTCTCTTCTGCCTGTGCTCGAGTCTTCCTGTGGTGGTGAAAGCGGGACGACTCGGACAGTTCGTTTCAAAGCGGGGAGTGGAAATCACCGGAAGGCGATTCACCCCGACGATCCGGGTTCTTGTCGGCCTTTGCCCTTGTCGGTTGATGCCGTGCTATCGTCCTTGTAGAGGTTGTGTTGTTCGATGTAATGAATGACAGGGACGGGGATCAGGTATCGGACGCTCATGTCACGTCTCAGGAACAGACGGATCTTGGTGCTGCTGACGTCATTTTGGATAAGTTGTTGAATGACATGGATGTTTTTCTTCCACGTTTGCAGGGCAGCGAGCGCTTCGTCAATGTCGGTTCCGGTGCGTTCCACGATGAAAGTCTGGGAAGATTATTAGCGGAGATCCCAGGAATTGAGAGGAAAAGTAGCAAGAAACATACGCCGTATTTTCCGAGAATGTGGTCAAGATCCTTTTCGCTCCAGACTCCAGGGGTTGACATGGTATGGACCAGATCTGCACCTGCCAGCAGAGCAATCTGGATGGGCTTGCGAGTACCATTACCGGCCTCGATGCCCTGTCGTACAGTGTTGATCTCATGATCAAAATGGTCCAACACCACGGCTGTCGGTTGGTACTCCTTCTGCATCGGTTCCCACGTATCAACCATCAGCCAGTCGGAGGTCTGATCGACGGCGAGTTGGCACATAGCGACACTATCCGAATCATTGCAGTTAGCGCATGGACGAAGGCGGGGTGCGGAATGTACGGTTGGTAAGATGGCAGGGTGGGACAAAGATGTCTTACCGATGTTCAGCGCTAGCCAGACCGGCCTTCCGATAGGCGTCAGACACAGGGGATAGGTAACCCCCGACCAGTTCAAAGTCCGTGCTGAATTTGACGTAATCGGCGGCCATTTCGAACATGCGCAGGTGCAGGTAGGTGATGGGTGAGAAGGAGCCACAAGCCACCAAGAGGAGAGGTGTCTTTTCGGGGTCGTCCATTGTGCGCTTCAGACGAAGCTCCGGGAAGGCGTAGTCGTCCATCGGAGCCGGAGGCAAAGGCGAGGATCGCCGGTGGACATCGTCACTGATTGCGTCGGTCATGGTTGCAGATGAGAGGCAGAGGCAGAATGGTGTCCCAGGGTGGTGGGAAAGGCTGGGAGGGACCAAATCTGGCCCAAAATCGATGGAAATTGGTTGGAAGATTGAGACGGAGACAGACGGAAGAGAGATCGGGTGGGATGGAATGGCGAAGAGAGATAATATGGACGATGGATGAGATTTGAGTTCGCCGGTAAAAGGATGGGATGCGGGCGCAGGGGGGTTAGTCAGCGTGGGGGAAATGCAAGAGGCGGGCGGGGAAGAAAAAACGACCAAGACGGATGTTCGGTGTACCTCGGGGCGCGATCACATCATCAATTTCACCGTATCGAGCATTTACCACCGAGCCCCATCTTACTTACTTATAGTATTGTCCCGCATCCTGGACGCGCAGGCAATCATGGTGTGCCTAGCAGGCTGCCAATCTCCCACCTAGCTAATATGGAGTGTTTGACTCTACAATCTACATAATTATGAGAAGGGCACCCTGTCTTGCCATTCTCCCAAAGTGGTATATGTCCGTCACATATTACCCACATACCCGGTAACCGGCTATCTATCTCTCCATCGATCGGGCCCAGCACAACAGCCCTGTGAGGGGGGTACTTGATGTCTGTCATCCATCCTGTTTCACTATTCTAATCCTCAAGGGCCGGTCTGGAAGGCATCCCTTGAATTAGCCTCCCTGCAGGATTCTCCTCTCCCAAGCCAGTCATCTCCAATCCACACTTCCTATAACAGTTGTTGGCAGACATCCCCCAATTGATTGAAATGAAGTGAGTCACCATCCCCCTGGCGACATCCACTCACTCCGCATGGTTCGGGAACAACTGCTTCGCCTATCTACTCCATACACGGGCAGAATTACCCTGTCTTGCCGCAAGATTTTCCCAAAAGAATCTAGGTCGTTAAGGTGGAGACCAGCCCGACGCTATAGCCGTTACGGCGCTGTCTATCGCTCCATTAGGCATAACTATCATCTCCTCAACTCTTGCATGCATCGTGAATTAACCGTGGAACACCGGAATTAAAGCTGTTCACATATCCGACCGGGTAATGAATCCGAGGCACGCACGCGATAAGATTCAATGAACTCCCCGCGCAGATGCAGTCATCTGCAGTTCTGCACTGGGTGGAATGTCACAGATGTGATGCTCTGATAGGGAAAAATGCAGATCATGGCAGTATGGTGCGACACCAAGGTACTTACCCAGTAGATTTGCCAGCTCTCTGCATCGACCAGGAGGAGGCTTGAAGCCAAGTGGTCTGTTTGCCTATCTGCTATGTTATCTCATATCATACACAAGTACCAGATGGGTATGTTTATTGTGATTATCACTGCCCCTCAGGTAGCCAATTATAACTTATAAATAGTATCAAGGAGTATCAGCAAGGGGCCTGTCACGCTACCCATCTACAGTATGGATTTCATGTGAATGTGGTGATCGTAGGTAATGCTGAAGACTTGGGATGACACCTCAGTGGTAACCTCCCAAGGTCTGTGGATTGCAACATTACTATGACTACTAGTAGTAGGAGATGGCCCAAAGCGGGATATGCATTTGCCCGTTCAAGTCCGACCACAGACTACATCAACTACCGACATAGTTGATGGCTATTGAAGAAACCATATACATTTAGCGGGGCTGTAGCAGATTAATATGAAGACTACCGATCTATACAGCTATTCTAGCCCTTTGGTCCTTGGTTCCTGGGATGAAAATCCATCCAAACCAGTCATGTTATTATTCAGCTTCTACTGCAGATAGTCAACTACTGGACACAAGAGTACATGGAGAGGTCAGACCCTGTTGACCGCGTTGGTCCAGGTGAACGATTTATAAAAAGTGCAGGTTAAATTGTGGTTTATTCCGCACCAAAAACCCCAACAGTTGGGGCTTTATATAGGAAAATGCCGTAACCTCTCTAGTGGTGGTAGATAGTGGTTGAAGCTGCACTTTGGCTGTCTGACGCCTTCCGGACTGGCTTCCTCAGGCCGGCGTCACTCACCACCGCCAACCACGTCAATCATCTTCCCCCCCCCCAAACTCCGTCCTTCACCATCACCTCATCCACCACCACTTCCATTTTACCCCGATTCACGTTCCTCTGTTCTCAACAACGACCCTTACGATCATCTGCACTTTCTGGTATATATTATTAATTGATCACTCCTTTGTTACTAGTGAACACCTTTGTTCTCTCAAGTATCGCCCCCTTCACGTCCTCCCCCGATCGGCCGTCCCTCAGCTACAACCCTCCCCCGGATCGTCGACGGAACCCAATTCGCCATTCTACCCACGCTTGGTCAACACTCTCTAGGGTAACGGATGGCGGGTTAACGGTGACAAGTGACGAGCGAGCCCTCCTTATCTAGCTCTTGTTAGCAATCGACATATGGCCAGACAAAGGCCCAGTGCTCACCGCCAGGACCCTCTTGAGGACTCTTCCACTCAGCCAACCTCTGCTGGACCTTCCGCCACTGCCGCTAGGTACATACTTGATCTCTTTTCCCTTCACTCTTTGGCCCTGTGCCCTGTGACCTGATCTTGGATTCCTTCCCCTTTTTCGTGGTACCTCCGCAAGAGCCCGTTCCCTACAGGCCTGTCCAACTGCCTGGGTGGATGGAGAGCTCTACCCACCAGCTGCGTACTCGACGGGAACTATCACCGTCATAATTGTTTGCTATCTGGGTCGGGTGGGAAATCCCTCATCACACTACAAGCTGTTCTTCTACTTTCATCTTCATTTTGATCGCACACACGGCACTCTCCACCTCTGTCCCACCCACATCCTGGAAGTGAACGTTTTCTCATGTCCTCCAGAATCACTCGCTCCGCCGCGAGAGTAGCTGCAGACTCTCTTCCGTCTACCGACTCTGGTCCCTCTCCTGCGAACGCGGCCGCTGGTTCGGCTTCAAACCGGAAGCGAAAGGCCCCTGCGCGACGTGATCGATCGGTAGACGCCCCGGAACAATCAAATCCCTCCTCCCCTCCCCGAAAAGCCAAGCGACAGCGACGTGCAACTCCCCCTCGAGCGGCACAGTCTCCTGCAACCACCCGTCGCGGTACTCGCAATCGTCCAGCGATGTCCCAATCTGGGTAAGTTACGATAGGGATCTTGAGAGTATGCGGGCTGACTGTATCATGATTTCAGTCCTTCATCACACCCTGCCGAGGATTCATCAAGGAATCAGGCCTCCCCTCCGGCGTCTAGACGGAAATCAAGCAGGAGCGGGAAGGTGTCACAAGGTGAGACTGGAACGGCCGGGTGGAGAAGTTCTCCAACCCAGGGAGGCACATGTCTGCGCCTCCGTGGATAGAACGAACTGACTCTTGCGATAGATAATGCTTCAGCAGCTCAGCCATCGCCTCGTCGACAAAAGAAGCGCCCTTCCAGAGCCAGTCCCGATACCATTATGAAGGAGGCGGAAGAGGAGATGGAGGATCAAGAACTAAGCGAAGAACGGGATTCTTCTCCTCCAAGTGAAAGTCACGAGGGAACCATCCCCTCTGGTCTGGATGATGATGACGACGAGGATGACGGGGACCTTTTCCACAACAGTTTGTTTGGGTCGCGGAGCCCCTTGGGTCTGCAAAGCACCCTCCGTGCTTTGAGCGGCATGATGTCGGGCATGTCTTCGCGTTTGCGAGATATTCTTTGCAACCTCAGAATGAAGGATGACCCGTCCATTCAGCTGATCGCTCTGCAGGAGCTCTCTGATCTACTACTTGTATCAAATGAGGATAATCTTTCCGGCCAGTTTTCCCCAGATCCGTATGTAAAGGAATTGGTCGCCTTGATGCAGCCAAGCGATTTCGGTGAGGAAAACCCGGAGATCATGCTTCTCGCATGTCGCTGCTTGGCCAATTTGATGGAGGCCTTACGTGGCTCCGTGGCCAACGTTGTTTACGGAGGAGCTGTCCCTGTCCTTTGCCAGAAGCTGCTGGACATTCAGTTCATCGATTTGGCTGAGCAAGCTCTCAGCGTAAGTCATTCCTTGATTCTTGCCATCCGTATGCCCCTGTTTGGGTGGGCAGGCTAACTAGTCGCTGCAGACTCTGGCGAAAATATCAGTGGATTTTCCCGCGTCTATCGTTCGCGAAGGGGGCTTAACTGCTTGCTTGACATATCTTGATTTCTTCCCAACTAGCACCCAGCGTACGGCAGTCACAACAGCCGCTAATTGCTGCCGCAACCTTCCTCACGATTCGTTCCCAGTGGTTAGAGATGTCATGCCGACTCTGCTCAATGTTCTCGCCAGCAACGATCCCAAGGTTGTCGAGCAGGGCTGTCTATGTGTCTCTCGCATCGTTGAGAGCTTTAAGCATAAGCCAGAGAAGCTGGAAGAGCTCATCGAGCCTGCCATGCTTAAGGCTGTGCTTCGGCTGCTGTTGCCCGGCACTACCAATCTCATCGGGCCGCACATTCATACACAGTTCCTCCGCGTGTTGGCCATCACGTCGAAAGCGAGTCCGAGACTGTCCGTTGAATTGCTCAAGATGGACGTGGTCGACACTCTCTATCAGATTCTGACGGGAGTATCGCCGCCGGCGAACCTAGAGGACACCGCTGTCAAGATGGACAGTGTTCTTGTTATGCAAGCGCTTATTCATCGCCCCCGCGAACAGGTCTTCGAAACTCTCAATGTTATATGTGAGCTCTTACCGGGTGCGCCGAATCGGTTCTTTCTCTCGGCAGATAGTTTGGCTAGCTTGCCTGCTGAGGGCGATGCTGCTCGCCAGCCGAAATCACCCAAAGCCAAGGAATCGGAAGAGAAACGGCGCTCCTTGCTTGTGGATTGCAAGACGGAACTGAAGCGCTTCGCGATGATCTTGCTACCAACCTTGACCGATGCTTACTCTAGTACTGTTAACCTAGAGGTGCGCCAAAAGGTCCTGACCGCTCAGCACAAGATGCTGCATAACCTAGATGCCAGCCTGATTGAAGAGGCATTACGGACGGTCCCATATGCGTCGTTCTTAGCGGCCATCCTTTCACAGAAGGACCACCCGAGCCTGGTGTCCTCTGCGCTACGCTGTGCAGAGATCCTATTCCAGCGCTTGGAGCATGTTTATCGACACCAATTCCACCGTGAAGGTGTCATTTCCGAGATATTCAAGCTTGCCGAGGGACCACTATCCACAGAAAAGCAGGGGAAGCCAGCGAGCGATCCCTCGCCAACCCAGGATGCTGCTGTAGACGCGAAGCCATCCCACGGTGGAAACGATGCGGTTGGTAGCGCGGAAGACAATGGTGGCGACGATGCCGAGGGAGGAGATGACTATGATGAGCAGGACGACGAAGACAACGACGATATGTCTGAGTCTGCAAGCTCCTCATCCTTCTCCAGTCACGCCCTTTCTGCCAGAATCGAGAACGCTATGCGAGACATTGTTATCCGCGATGCTCGTGCCTTCGTTGATCTCTGCGAAGCCAGCCAAGGAAGAGATATGCGGGACAAGGCGTTGGAGACTTTGAACGAACTTAAGACCCTTGCGGCCCGGATTGAGGCGTTCTATGCTGGCGAAGGTGATGAAGACGGCCTTGCGCTATTCAAAAAGCTTGCAACCTATTTTGATGGCGATGCACTGGAAAGCATCACCAGCTCTGAACTGCTCAACTCTGGTATCATCAAGGTGCTGCTCAATGTATTCGGAGATTTCCAAGGTAAGTTTTGTGCCAGTCTCATTAAAGTCTCCTTGCTCACCAGTCCATTAGCCACTTCCATGCGTGAGGCTCGCGCGGCTTTCCTACAAGCTTTCATGGGATCTACCATTTCTGAAAAGGCCCAGAGTCAGAGCACAGCAACCACGCCCTTCAGTGTTCTCATTCATAAGCTACAGGATCTACTCAGCCGGACTGAGCATTTCGAGGTCTCCACGGTCAGCCATAATTCATTGGAGAATACGCGTAGCAATGCCGCCTACATGCTGGGCAAGCAACTCAGACTCAAGCTGGTGGCAGACGAAGATTCGGATATCCCTCGCACGTATCGAAACATCATGGTTTCCATCCACGCCATAGCAACCTTTAAGGCTCTGGATGATTTCCTTCACCCTAGAATCAGTCTTACAGATCGGCCAAGACCATCACGCACGCGTGAAACAATCTTGAACCAAATCGCTAATGCGGCGCGTCTGCGAGATCAGCTGGCCGGTGGAGAGTTCCCTACCGGCGATGCCGCCGCCACGCCTCGAGCATCATCAAACACTGGGAGACCAGCGCGCCCAGGAGAGACACGCTCAGGTTCCAACGATTCGCCAGCTGAGGGACGTGACCACAGCTCCCGGTCTAGGCGGTCCGGTCGGCATCAAGCTTCAGGTGAACATGAGCACGAGAATGAACCCCTGGAGTGTGCCGATGAACGGCAAATGAGTGATGACGAAGATCCAGAAGATGACGGCGAGGACGAAGAGCTGAACGCCATCGTTGATGACTTGGAGGACGATCTCTCGGACGATAACGTCCATGACCCCACTGCTGTCAACATGGAGGTAGCATCTTCAGGTAAGGTCACTGCTCGGAAGGAAGACGGCACTCGCGTGGCTACTCCCTCGCAAACGACGCCGGCATCCAAATCATCCGCGTCTGCTTCTAGTTCTGCGCAGCATCCCCCAGGTGGCAGTTCGCTGGCAATGGCTGGGCGGCCTTTCGCCTCATATGCGGCTGCTATGGCATCGATTCCGACTGACTGGCATATTGAGTTCAGCGTGGACGGTGAACCGGTCTCGAATGAGACTACCATCTATCGTGCTGTTCATCACAACCGCCAGCACGCTGAGCCCAATGCCCGGAATGTTTGGTCTGCCGTTCATACGGTCAAGTTCAGACGTGCACCAGGTCCGCCCCCACCGGAACCTTCCACGCTCACTCAAGGGACATCTGGTTCTACACCCAAGGACGATAGCAGTGACATGCCTGCGTCGCTCAGTCAAGATCAAACGACGGCATCCATCCTCCAGTTGCTTCGTGTCTTGCATGAGATGAACACCACCCTTGATGATATACTTGCAGAGACCAAAGACCTGGTCGCTCTCACGCCAGAGCCATTGGCACAGTTCATCAATACGAAGCTCACAGCCAAGCTCAATCGACAACTGGAAGAGCCACTCATCGTAGCAAGCAGCTGCCTTCCCAGCTGGAGTGAAGATCTCGCGCGCCTCTTTCCGTTCCTCTTCCCGTTCGAGACACGGCATCTGTTCCTTCAGTCGACGGCGTTTGGCTACTCTCGCGCGATGATGAGATGGCACAACTCTCAGAACGACGACAACCGCAACGATCACCGGCGCGATGATCGGCCTATTCTCGGTCGGCTACAGCGACAAAAAGTACGGATCTCGAGAAGCCGTATTCTCGACTCTGCTATGAAGGTAATGGAGTTGTACGGTTCGTCGCCCAGCGTCTTGGAAGTCGAGTACTTCGAAGAAGTCGGTACCGGTCTTGGTCCCACATTGGAGTTCTACTCTACCGTATCGAAGGAGTTCTCAAAGAAGAAGCTCAAGCTTTGGCGTGAGAATGAGTCCGTCCACGGCGATGAGTATGCCTTTGGCAAGCGTGGCCTTTTCCCGGCACCCATGAGTGAGGAGCAAGCCGCTTCCGAATCTGGCAAGAAACAGCTTCAGCTATTCAAGTGTCTGGGCAAGTTTGTTGCTCGGTCCATGCTCGATTCAAGAATCATCGACATTTCCTTTAACCCGGCCTTCTTCCGAATTGCTGCCAGCTCATCTTCTGTTGCCCCCTCTCTTGGCACGGTCAAAGCAGTTGACCATGATCTGGCGAAATCATTGCTTCTGTTGAAGTCGTTTGCCAACGCTAAGAAGGCCGTGGACGACAACCGGACACTGTCGAAAGCCCAGAAGGCCCAAGCCCTTCAGCAGATCGAGGTGGGTGGAGTCAAGGTTGAAGACCTGAGCTTGGATTTCACCCTGCCTGGCTACCCAGCCATCGAATTGATTCAAAACGGTTCCAACATCCCCGTAACAAACGAGAACGTTGATCTGTACGTCGAAAGGGTGATAGACTTGACTCTGGGTAGCGGTGTCCAGCGACAAGTGGAGGCCTTCCGGGCCGGATTCTCGCAGGTGTTCCCCTACTCCGCGCTTCGGACGTTCACGCCACAGGAGCTTGTCATGCTGTTTGGCCGGGCCGAGGAGGACTGGACTATTGAAAGTAAGGATTCACTTGTACATGTATTTCTGGAGATAGCTAACCGCTTTGCTGCAGCTCTGATGGACTCGATCAAGGCCGATCACGGTTTCAACATGGACAGCCGAAGCGTGCGGAATCTGCTTCAGACGATGAGTGAATTGAGCCCTCAACAACGGCGAGACTTTCTACAATTTGTTACTGGCAGTCCCAAACTACCGATTGGCGGTACGTACTTTGAGTTGTGATTATATTGAAATTCTAAACTAATGAATATACAGGTTTCAAGAGTCTCACCCCCATCTTCACGGTGGTGTGCCGCCCCAGCGAGCCGCCTTACACTCCAGATGATTACCTGCCGAGTGTCATGACCTGTGTCAACTACTTGAAGCTTCCAGACTACAGCAGCCTGGATGTACTCCGCGAGCGGCTGTCAGTTGCCATAAAAGAAGGCCAGGGAGCCTTCCACTTGTCCTGATTGTTGCACATAAGATCTGTTGATCTACTCAGAGTATGCTAAGGAGGATTTCGAATGACGCAAAAAGAACACGAACGAGCACTGATGGTGCGTCGGAACGATAGCTAACTACATACCCTTATGCTTACAAAAGGGGGTATTCATGCAATGCCTAGGGCACTTGTCTTTTTTGGGGGGGGAATCTGCGTTCGGGCCACATTTGTCTGCTTTCTGTGCCTTTGTGGGAAAGGCGTCCCGGGGTGTTGCTTCATGCTTCCATTTAGATAGAAATGCCACTCGTATCCGAGGCCAGTGAGTCTATTAGTCTGCTGATGTATCTATCTGTTGATTACATAGGTCTATAGTCTATCGCACAAAAAATGAAAGGGTATTGTTATCTCTTGTCTCCGCTTTTTTCACACCTCAATTCCGATACAGCGGCACCATGGACTACACAATACCAACCAGTCAGCCATCATCAAACTCAACTTCAAAGGGGGGAAAAGAAAAAACTTACCTCCGCAAACTTCGGCTCCACAAACAACGCCCTCGCCTCCGCCACGACCGTCTCCCCTTCCTCACCCTCCCCACTACCAGGAGCCGGCATACTCCTCATCTCACCCTCCACCCACGCCTTCCTCCCCTCCACCTTAACCGTCTCCGCCTTAAGCACATACACCCGCTCCGGCAACGCCGGCTTCCTAAAATCCACATTCAAATTCGCCGTCATGCCCAACCCACTCTTAAACGAATCCGAGACGCATCTCGCAAACGCCTCATCGAACATCACGCTCAGCAAGCCTCCGTGCACATACCCAGGGTGTCCACAGAGTTGCGGCCCGATGTGAAAGACCGAGATGAGGCGCGCGCGCGGAGACTCCTTGCCTTCTTTTGTTGTTGTTCCCTCCTGGGAGGAGGAAGATTTGCGGTTGACAATCGAAGTGAACATGTACGGCGGCACGGTCACCTTGTTCGCGCCGGAGAGCGTCCCCGCGACGAAGTGGTTTGGCCGGTGCGAGGATTTCATGTGCAGATGGGGACGGGATTCTTTGTATGAGGGGTTCGAGCGCAGGGATTGCACGAGTGGGTGTGTGGTTATGAGGTGTTCGGCTGCTGAGAGCGTCGATTGGGAGGTTGGGGTTGGGGGCTGGTCGAGTCGGTCATGGTAGGAGGGGAGCGTGGAGGGGGATTCGATGGCTGAGGAGGCGGCGCCGGCTTTGATGGTGCGGACTTGGGTGTGAGGGATGAGGTGGGTGGGTGAGCGTTTGGTGAGGAGGCGGGTGAGGGTGGTAGTAGTGCGTGGAAGGGACATTTTGATTGATGTAGTTTGATTCAATGCTGTTGGTATGGTGGTCTTGATCTTAGTGTGTCTTGGTGGTGGTTAGTGTTGATCAGTTGATTGAGACTAGTAGTAGTTTGTATGTATGTGTAGGTTTCATAGACGGGATGATGTCTGTGGTTGCATACCCTTTCCTTAGTTCCACTCACATATATATAGTACCTGGGGGGGTAACTGCTATTGCTCGAATGAAAATGAATGACTGGAATTCTGCTTCTGCAATATGCAACAGGCAAAAGGCCTAATTACGTTCGGGCAGAACAGGGAAAAAAAAAAGATGGAAAAAAACCCTGGCCTATCAGGGAAAGTGGGCCCCCGCCCACGTGGAATTTCATCAACGTGGACTGGTCGGGCCAATAGGAGGATTGGATATGGCGCTAGTTGGGATGGCTTGCAGGGATGAGGCGCCCAACTTGCAGGGATCGGGTGGGTGGGGCAGACCCGGTGTGTTGGGATTGGTTGAGTTTTGACGAGCCGGTGTGTTTTATTTGAGGAACACCTGTTGCTGAGTCGAGGATAGAAAGGTGTTGCCGGTTCTAGGTGGTTTCCTGGTTGGGGAGGTGTCTGGTGGGTATGGTTTTTAGGGGTGAGGTATTTTTAGGTTTGTCACTACGTATATTGTATGCTGTGATGGATGGAGTCGATAGCATCATAGTGGTGAATAGGGGATAATAGTAGGTGGATTTATACCTACTGTTCTATCTCCACTTCTTTGCTCGGTCGAACGGAGTTTATTAGGCTATTGGTGATATACCGCTTTGATGAAGTCAGACTCAACTGACTCGTGTTTTTCAAGTCCCCGACTACTAGTACTAGTAATACTTTAACAACCTCACCGCATGTTTATCCACATGGTGGACCCCTGACAGTTGAAGACGTAACAACATAATCTTACTTTTGTCGAGCTTAGGTGTATGAACGATCTACTAATCCCTATTGACTGATTCTCTCTGCATGTGGTATATGAACAACTCTGTACAACGTAATGGATACAAGCATTAGAAATCCAAGGGATCCACCTGGCCCAGGAATGAATTGTTGCCTTCTCCACGCAGCAACGCCTCAATGTCCACCCGTCCGGACGTGAGGTACCGCTCACTCACTCCTACGTTCACTCGCTGAGATAGCAGATGCTTCAACTCCGCCCGCATAGCCGCCAACTCATTCTTCGTAACTTCACCAGCCTTGCGCTGCCGTTCCTGACGCCCACGTCCGCGGCCGCGACCACGGCCCTGGGCGCTCTCAAACTCCTCGCTATCATACTCAACTCCAAGGTCCTCTGCTGCCTTTTGAAGCCAGTTATCTTCCGCGGAGATCTTCTCCTTCGCGATATTGGAGTCGGTAATCTTGGCGGCCAAGTTCACACGATCACGGACTCGGAGAACGACCCGACGGTCGAGCTCCAACGACTCAAGCGGCAATTTCTTACCGTTGGCCATGTTGGCGTGGACTTTGGCGGCCAGGCGAACCACTCCGACCATTTCCTCCGGAGCGCAGATGATCACACTCTTTCCTGATGCACCCGCACGGGCGGTACGTCCAGAACGGTGGACGTAGGTGTCGGCTGCGCGGGGAGCATGGTAGTGGATGACAAAGTCAATGCCCTTGATATCGAGACCACGTGCAGCAACGTCGGTAGCGACGAGGATGCTGCTGGGATTGGATGTGGGCGAGGAGAATCGCTCTACTGAACGTAGACGCGCTTTCTGGGCCATAGAGGAGTGGAGTGCCAGAGCGGGAAGGCCGAGGTTCTGGAGCAATTGGGTGAGACGGCGGACGGCGGAGATGGAGTTGGTGAACACAAGTGTCCGGTGCTTGGGGTTGTAGAGCAACAGAGTGTAGAGATAAAGATCCTAGATTCGATTAGCATGTAAATGGATTTCTGCAGCGTCTGCACATACCTTCTCCATAGCTCCACATTCGACAATGCCTTCCTTGAGGCCTTCAGCCATCTGCGAGACCGGGTTGACATCAATGAATTTGGGCTTTTCTTCGCGGAACTTCAATTTCTGGAGGAGATATTCCATGGACTCCTTGTTGCTCATGATGTCGCCTCCCGTCCAACGCGCTTTGCCGGCTAGCTTCTGCTGCAAGTCGCGGTGGAATGTAGCGGAGAAGACCAACGTCTGCCTCTGAGCACGAGCGTCCTCCTTCTCTTCGTCTTCGCTATCGTCGCCACCGAAATCGCCATCCTCAACGCGATCGAGAGCACCGAGGATCTCCTCAGCTTCCTTGAAGTGACCCTCACTGAGAAGTCTGTCCGCCTCATCAATGACAAGGAAATTTATGTCACTCATCTTGCGGATCAAACCATGGCCACTGCTAAGCACCTCCCATACTCGACCAGGGGTACCAATGACGATGTCAGCACCAGCCAGCACTCGCTGCTGCTTCTGCACGGACAGACCACCCGTAAGGAGTGCAATGCGTGCACTGGACCCGGGGGCGTGGAGAGCAAGCTCGCCAATATGCTTAGCCAATTGGTGTGCCAATTCACGGGTGGGAGACATAATGAGAGCAATCGGGGCGGAGTCCTTCTTCTTCTCTTCCTTGCCAGCGCGCAATTCCTCCCGTTTCTTCTCAAGATAGTGCTCGAGGATGGGGATGCCGAACGCCAATGTCTTTCCGGAACCTGTTGACGCCTTGCCGATCACATCGTGGCCATCTAAGATCTGGGGAATGCAGGACTTCTGAACAAGAGTCGGTGTGGTGAACTTCATCTTCGACAGACCGGTGAGGATCTCAGGAGACAACCCAAGCGACTCCCAAGCAGAAACATCCACGCCATCGTCGTTCTCTTCATCTTGGAGTGCAGCAAACGAGAGTCCAGGCTTGATGCTCTTGTCCTCTTGGTTTGGTGTAGTCTTCTGCTTTGCTTCTTTCTTGGCTTTCTTCTGCTCTGCCTGCCTTTCCTTCTTGGCCTTCTTCTTCTCCTCAGCCGTGGGTTTGCCGGCTTCCTGCTCGTCTTTCTGGTCTTCCTTCGGTGCAGTGTCCTTCTTCTCGGTCGCTTCGTTGTCGCTGAAACCGGACCACTCGTCGTCGTCGAACTTCGGTTCTTCCTCCTCTGGCGCCTTCTTCTTCAGGATCGATTTCTTGGGTTTTCCATGTGCGGCCTAGATGATCAATTAGCACTCTCCGAACACCGCCAGTTAACACAACATACCTTGAACCGGAGTCCTTCACTTCCACCCTTGATAACCTCTACTCCGTCAATTTCCTCCAATCCAAAGAAACCACCGGCATCCTCAAGCCTATCAGGCAGCGCGACCTCTTTCCAGTTAAGATCATTGACGGTGACGAGCGGATCCTCGCTCTCCTCAGCCGCGGCGACATCCTTCTTCCTCTTTTTCGCCTGCAAATCAGCTCCTTTCGAGCCGCGCTGTCTCTTCTGACCCATAATTGCAAAAATGAACCCCGACCGAATACACAAAATGTAAGATGCGAGGAGAAACAAACGTCCGCAGCGTGAGTTGCAGCCGCCGAAGGGAAGAAAAAAAAGCGGCAGAAAGCCGCCATACCGCCCAGCGCCAGTTAATCTTATCGCCGCCCCACGAGAAAATCCCCCTCAAATCCCTCCTCCGGACCATCCAAAACCTCGATTCCCACCACCATAAAACACACCCCACCCACCGCCACAATGGGTAAATCCTCCAAGGACAAGCGCGATGCCTACTACCGCCTCGCCAAGGAACAAAACTGGCGCGCCCGATCCGCCTTCAAACTGATCCAAATCGACGAGCAATTCGATCTATTCGAGCACGAGAACCCAGACAAAGTCACCCGAGTCGTCGATCTGTGCGCCGCCCCCGGCAGCTGGAGTCAAGTGTTGAGTCGCGTTCTGATCAAGGGCGAGAGTTTCGGTCGCCGCGCCTGGGTCGAGAAGAAGCGCAAGGAAAAGGAAGCCCTCGAACGAGTCCGCAATGGCTCAAACACCACAACCACCTCATCAGAAGACACCGACATGACCGAACTGAAACCCCGCAAGAACGTCAAAATCGTCTCCATCGACCTTCAACCCATGGCGCCCCTCGAGGGCATCACCACCCTTAAAGCAGACATCACCCACCCCTCCACCATCCCCCTCCTCCTGCGCGCCCTGGACCCTGAAGCCTACGACTCCACCTCCACCTCTTCCACTCCCTCCGCCATTCGTCCCCCTCACCCCGTCGACCTGGTCATTTCCGACGGCGCCCCGGACGTAACAGGCCTGCACGACCTCGATATCTACATCCAATCGCAACTGCTCTACTCGGCACTCAACCTCGCCTTGGGCGTCCTCCGCCCCGGCGGCAAATTCGTCGCCAAGATCTTCCGCGGCCGCGACGTCGATCTCCTCTACGCGCAACTCCGCACCGTGTTCGAGAAAGTCAGCGTCGCGAAGCCGCGGAGTAGTCGCGCTAGTAGTCTGGAGGCGTTCGTCGTGTGCGAGGGATTCATTCCGCCTTCCATCCACGCTGGCACGGACGCTCTGAAGAACCCTATCTTCGGAGGCGTGGCTGTCCCGCCTCCTGTTTCGGCGGATGGAAACGTCGGAGTGGAGGTCATCGAGAGCGAGGATGACGAGGCACGCCCCGTCAAGCTGGCCCGCTTTGCTCCGGCCGAGGCGACTCTAGGCGCTGCTTCAGCGGAGTCTAGCCAGACGGAAGTGCGTCTTCTTCACGATGACTCGTTGGCGTCGGTGACGCCTACGCCGTTGGCGTATAAGTCTGCGGGTGAGAAGTTTGCCGTCGAGAACAGGTGGATTCCTAGATTCATTGCGTGCGGTGATCTCTCGGCTTGGGATTCGGATGCTTCTTACACGCTGCCGCCGGATCATGTCAGTTTGGACCCGGTGCAGCCGCCTACTGCGCCGCCTTATCGGCGGGCGTTGGAGTTGAGGAAGGAGAAGGGTGGTGCGTATGGAAAGACGAAGTTGGGTAGTTTGGGACGGGCTTGAAATTAGAAGTGATTATTATTGCGACCGCTTCTAACGATATCTTCTTGTTTATAGTTATGGTTACGAATTTTTTCCTTTTCCGTTTTGGCGGGGTAAAAAAAAAAGTTGGATGTGCTTAGACTAACTACTACTTAGCTGCTAGATGGACAAGGGCGGATGGATATAGCAGATACCCATAGATCTGGAATTTTACGATAGATGATGATTATGAGAAGAGGAATAGATTCATAGAGAAAATGCAAAAGTCTATTTTGGCCTGGTAGATCAGGTGTCTCTATGCTGGTATGCGCTAAACTCAAAAAGGACGGACAGATCATCACATCACATCATGTACAACGCACGGCGCTAGATATCCCCACTCTTCTATGGTCATAACCTTTTTTCAACCTCCTCTTAGTACACCTCAAGGACGTATCTCTCCTCATCCTTCAACTTCTCGATCTCCTTGCGAGAGTCGACCTTCTTGCCCAAGTTCTTGGCCTCAGTGGCGATGGCCTCCTCCAGCACGGCGGTGACATCGGGCACGGGCCATGTGGGACCGCAGAGGTAGAAAGCACCCTCCTCGCGGATGTAGGCCTGGATAATTTCAGGCAGAGTCTGGCGCATGCGATCCTGGATGTAAATCTTCTCAGGCTGGTCACGAGAGAAGGCACGACCCAGGACAGTGATGACACCGGCCTCCTGGTAGGCCTCCCACTCCTCACCGTAGCAGTACTCCTCGCGCTGGTGGCGGGAGCCCATGTACAGCAAGACGGCACCGATCTCCTTGCCCTGAGCCTTCTCAAGAGCACGGTGCTGGACGAAGGCACGGAAGGGAGCCAGACCAGTACCGAGACCAGCCATGATGAGGGGCTGGGTGGACTTGGGGGGCAGCTTCATCACACTGGACTTGACGCTAACGGTGACGGGGGTACCGGGCTGGAGGCGGCTGAGGTAGCGGGTAGCCAGACCGAAACGGTCACGGCCAGTGGGGTCCGACCAGGTAACCGCAACGATCATAAGAGCAACGGTGGTGGGGGTCACCTTCTGGCAAGAAGCGATGGAGTACTCACGACGCTTCAGGGGACCGACGATACGGATCAGGTCGTGGAAGTCAGGCTTGGCCGAGGGGTACTGGAGCAGAATATCCGCGAAAGTAACGGTGTCCACCTCAGAACGGCGCTTGAATTCCACAGCTCCGTCGGGGCCACCGAGGGTAAGGAGATCAGTCTTCTCCTTCTCGTCGTCGGCGAATTCGGCCAGAGCTTCATAGAAGCGCTTGGGCGGGCGACCGAAGATGTCGACGTTCTGGACAAGGGCCTGGTAGACGGTGCGGTTCTCCAGAACAGCGGGATCCTCGCGGCTGGGCACCTCGACGACATCGTCGGCGTTCAGGCCATAGAAGGCGATGAAATCCATGACCTCCTTCGGGTCGTTCTCAGCGTGAACGCCCAGGGCTTCACCAATGTCGTACTTGAGACCAGAGTCACCCAAGTCGAATTCGATGTGGAAGATGTTACGATCGTAGGTGACGGGAGTAAGGCGTCTGTTCTCCTTGACGTGGACAGTGAAGGTCTTGGTAGCCGTCTCGGGACGCAGAGCATTCTTGGTGCCGTAGGCCTCCTTGAAAGCGAGACCCTTGGCAGCGGTCTGCCAGTCCTTAAGGTAGGAGGCAGGCTCGGTCTCTTCCTTGTCGAAGGACACGAAGCTGTTGGGGGAGATGTCCTTGGGGAGCTGAGCAACCTGGGCTCCCTCCTCGGGGGTCTTCCAGGCCTCGGGAACCTCGATCTGGCGGAGAACCTTCTCAAGTTCCTTGCTAACATTCTCCAGGGCCTCGGCATTACCACCAATAGAAGCCAGCTTCTTGATGCCCACGCTCTCCTGAGAAGGCAGAGCCACACGCAAGAAAGCAACCTGGAGGACTGAGGACTCAGAGGCGGTCTCACCGGCAACAGATGGGTCGACGAAGTAAAGGGAGATGCCCCGCTCAGCAACAGCCTGGCGGAAAGCAACGGGCAGCTTCTTCTCGAGCTCATCGTCCTTCACGCCAGGGGCGTTCACGATGACCTTGCCATTGTCCTTGACAGATGCGGCAATGTCGACGTCGCCAAGCAGCTTAACGTCTCCAACATAGGCAGTGTCGGCAGCAGTGATGGAGTAGGGGGCATCGACAATCTTGGAGCTCTTGCGGATGTCAACACGGACGACACCTCCCTGGACGAGGTTATCGTGGACCTTGTTGGTGGTGACATTGCTGGCTGAATCGGCAGCCAAGGCCTGGGAAAGAGTAATGGCGACGTCGCCACCAACGGAGGTGTCAACATCCCAGAAAGTGTACTCCTGGACGGTGGCAGGGTCGAGCAACTGCAGGGGCTCGGACTCGACACCAGCCTGGACAATAGGCTTCTCGTGAACCAGCTGGAAAGCGGCGGCGGTGTTGATCAGATCCCAGCGCTGAGAGCGGGCGTACTTGATATCAATGCAAGCCGGGGTCTGCTCCCGATCGGTGGCGAAAGTCAAAGCAGCAAGGACATCCTCGTACAGAGCAGAGCGAACACCCTGCTCCTGGACAGCCTGTTCGTCAGAGACCTGGCCAAGGACACCAACGGTCTTGACAGACTTGGGCAGAACGCGCAGGAATTCCTCCTCCACAAAAGGACGGTAGACACGGACGTTGATGACACCAACGCGAACACCGTCCTTAGCCAAAGAGCGGGCAATCTGAGCAGTGAGGGATGCCTCGACGGTACCGAAAGCAACCAGAACGGAGACGGGCTCAGCGTGGCCGTGGTACTCAAAGAGGCCATAGTCGGTTCCGAGCTCACCATTCAGGGACTGGAGGAGCTCGAGGAGCTTGCCCTGAGTGTCGAGGTGACGACTGCGGGAGTCTTCAAGGGTCTTGCGGACCGCCTCGTAGGTGCGAGATAGACCAGCCTGGTCGAGGACGTCAATGACGCGGGTCTCTTCCCGGCCGACACGGACACCGTCATAGATGTGGACGGAAGGCAGAACGGAGGACAGAAGGGTGGTGAGCAGAGCCATGTGCTGAGACTCGTGGACAGAGGCACTCGACACCAGACCCAGGCCAAGCTCTTCGGCGAGGGTGAGGGCGGAGGCATAGTCGGAGACAAGGCCATCCTCACCGGCATAGTCGACAGCGGCGACATGGGCAGCAACGGGGCTAGCAACGGAGTACAGGAGAGACAGCTGCTCCAGGGCGGCACGCATATAAGGGAGAGTGGCCGAGGAAGCAACGATACCCTGAGGGATGTGGCGCTTCTTCAGGTCGAAGTCCTGGGAAAAGATGTAACCGAGGGCGATGTTACCGGCACCCTGGCGGGTCTCCATGGCCTTAATTTCAGGAGACTCGCCATTGGCATTGATCTCCTGCTTGGAGGACCATTCCCGGAGAGCAGCATCCAAGTCGAAGGACTCCGGAGAGTAAGAGAAGATCTTGTCGCTCAGGACATAAGCGACTTGCTGGATGAGGGTCTGGGCAGTGACATAAGTCGGACCGCCGAGGGTCGACAAGGCTGGAGATGAGGAGCCCATGGCGGGGGATTCTTGTCTGAAGATGGGGGAATCAGCCAGCCGATACCACCAGGATGAAGACAAGAAATACAAGAGGAGAGGAATCAGCAGCGCCGGATTGGGAGGGGCGATGGGGGGATAAAAAGCCCGTCGCCGCCGCCGCTCTATAGAAAATCCCAGGGGATCTTACCCCATCCGGCTAGTGGCAATCACGCAATTTCTTATCGATAGATCCTGGAGGCGGGATCCGGTGGCAGAATATCTCCGCTTTCGGCCTTCCCCGCATTAGTCAGTCACTGTGGCCTGAGGCAGCAACAGTCTGGACCCGCCGATAAGTGCTGATTACTCATCCACGATAAGTCGGTGGAAAACGTCATCTCATCCTCCTTACATGTAGTTATCCCTTTCTGCACCAATCCTGTTTTGTATATAACAGCTGCTAGTCAAACATGGCCAACGTCGCACTGATCGGCTGCACCGGCATGGTGGTAAGCAATCCATTCTATGTCTACTTTAATCAAACCTAGCCCCTTCAGCACCAGTCAAATCTATCCCTTCGAATCCGCCATGTAGTCTTCGGCCAAAAGCAAAACCATCTAATATACTTATCTGCAGGGGAGCCACATCCTCACCCACCTCCTGGGCAACTCCTCCGTGGCACGCATTGACACTATCTCCCGTCGCACCCCTCAACCCGCCACTGCCGCGCCCCAAGAAAAGCTCACCACCTTCGTGTCCGACGACTCCTCCAAGTGGGCTTCGCAGCTCTCCTCCCTGACCCCAACGCCAGACATCTTCATCTCCGCATTCGGAACCACCCGCGGCGCAGCTGGCGGCTTCGAGAATCAGTACAAGATCGAACATGGTCTGAATGTTGAGCTGGCCCGTGCGGCGCGCGACGCCGGCACCAAGGTCTACGTGCTGATCTCGTCGACCGGCGCTGACAAGAACTCATCCTTTGGATATCCCCGGATGAAGGGTGAGATTGAGGAAGAGGTGAAGGCGATGGGATTTGAGAGGACGGTTATCTTGCGCCCTGGGCTTATTTCTGGCGAGAGGCAGGAGAGCAGGCCTGCTGAGGCGGTGATGCGGGGCTTTGCGGGTCTTGTTGGCAAGATTCATTCTGGATTGAAGGATGGATGGGCGCAGGATGCGGATGTCATTGCGAAGGCGGCGGTTAATGCTGGAGTTAAGGCTTTGAATGGCGAGGTTCCGACTGGGAGTGAGAAGGTGTGGGTGATGTATGGGAAGGATATTATTCAGTATGGGAAGGAGCAGTAGCCTGTTTGAGAAGAGTTGTTGTACTATGAACAGTATTTATATATGCTATCTGTAGTGCTTTAATGAAATCATTCTCGGTTCAGATGTTCTCTAGTATTTCAATGAAGTGACGGTACTAATAGCAATTACTTTCTCAAGCCTGCGAAATATATATCTCCCACTAAGAATCAAACATTGAAGCTTCTTATTGTATCCAATACCATACAGAACCCGACAAACAAGCACGTTCACACTGGACACAATTTAAAAAACCGAATGCAAAGTCTATACAACATCCTCAATCCTTTAATACTTTCTATTCCCACCCCTCACCTCACGATTCTTCTTAGTCCACCCCCTTGAACTCGGCCCCTCCTTTTCAGCATTATGATCGGGACCTCCCTCCTGGGGCGGCCTCGCATGACTGACTTCCGAGTTTCCAGGACTCATATCCAACGGGTTACTCACTTTACCCTGCTGCTCGGACTCCTTCTGCGCCTGCTCGACCTGGCCTTCGGGTGATGTGTTACTAGGGTCAAAGGCTGCGTCATGGCCCGCGACTTCGCTGTCCGTCCCGGTGTAGGAGCTCTCAGATCGCTGAGGATCGAGGACGTTGCGGTCTCCGGATCGCGTTTCGCTTTTTTGCTGGTGGGTTGTGCGCAGCGGTGCGATGGTGCGGAAGGTGCGGGTGGCGGGTTGCAGGGTTCGGATTCGGGGTTGAGTTTGAGTGGTGCGTTGGGCCAGGCGGCCGATTGGGGTGATGCGGTTGAGCATGGTGGCGTGTAGGTTGATGAAATTGGTTTGGTTTGGTTTGGGAGGATTGGGGTGGAATGTGTTTCAAATATTGGGTCTCGTAGTGATGGTGTAGTAGTAGTGGCGGATGTATATAGTTCTGGGAGCAATGGTTAGCCGGTGATTAGATGGGCTTTGGGAAACTGCATTATGTGTCTTCGCGTACATGTTTGAGAGTAGTATGTTGGAAATAAATTCTAGGAGAAGTGATATTGAAGAGGATTACTTGGGGGTTGTGTTGGAACTGTAGAGGGAACTTGGCTGGACTACTATCATCTTGACGTCATCTACTTTGCCAGGGTGCATGCGGTCACGTGAATCTCCGATGTATATCCGGATGTATACCTACTGTTCGCAAGGAAAGGGCTCTGAATTACGAGGGCAGCAAAGACGATAAGTGACAATGTCTTTGCAGATAGTCTGGTGAAAGAGAAATGCGTCTCAATGTTTGGATTACGTGAAGTACAGGGGAAAAGTGGCATCATCCCATAAACCTACCCCCTGGGGAACGTTTCTAGACTAGCGGCGTGATCGCCTCGCTTCAAAGACATAGAGCAAGGCAGAATTCATGTTCCCCCCCTCTCCGATCGTAGGCAGCCTTCCTGGTCGAGGTGGATGCCTTGTGCTTCTCAACGTGCCGGGAAGAAGTACGGTGCTGTACTCATCAGGTCGCCACAACCGGGAAAAGCAAAATGAATAAAGTCTGTTCATCGGAGTGATAGACTTGACACGTCAATCATGCTACACGCGGATGCCGCCTCAATTAAGCCCAGTAGACTGGAAATGCGATGGCACAGTCTCCGTGCATTCGGTAAAGACCGCCTGACGCAAGACTCAAGTATGTAATCACCATGATCATGCAAAGATCCCGGGCTGATTGAAGTTGCCTCGTGGTTCAGGCTTCTGTGCTGGACGTTGATAGTCCCCAAGGCGGGGATGTTTATGGGCTGGGATATGCCCTCACGCATAAAGATCAAACCCGATTGGGAAACGCAGGGAGCTTACGCCGGTCGAGGCGGATCGATGGACAGGATGAAGAGCACTGGGTCAAAGCCACAAACCGACTCGTGCAACATGCAAGGCTGAATGGCTCAAACTTGAGGCCGCAGAGAAATAATTGCAGGTGCCAACGTGCAGATGCGAGGACCCGCTATGATTCTTCCCTGCTCAAGTCAATCGGACTTGTCTAGTCTAGGCGTTTTGCGGGCTAGAAAGCAATGACAGGGGTCCTTTTAGCTGCATATATCTCCCGTCCAGCTGAACCACTTCATTGGCTACGGCGTGCCGACACCGTCGAATATGCTTTCATCCACTGGCCAATCCAAACTCGTAAGCTGGAAACAGAGGGAAACGCTTCCTTACCTTAAATTTTCGAAAGGTCGTTTGACATTCCATTTGTTGACTGCAAGAAAAACATGTATGCGTAGATGCGCAGAGGGCTGCGGTCACGTTACAGTCACGGGATTGAAAAATCCCAGTATTTCGGTGCAATTATGTGGGTCACAAAATCCAATTTCAACGTCGTGGATAGATCACTCGGCTTCAGAGTAGAAAAAACGTAGAGTTTCCGAACAGTTGCAGCCCAAAAGAAACTCACAACCATCAGGCGTAAATCGAAAATCCTGGCAGGTTGGGCAAGGACGATTTACCGTAACTATCGAGCCAAATCCTGGTTACGGAAGTACAATTGCCACAGGCAAGGCTGGACTAGAAACATCCGAAGTAAGACAGCTTGCAAGAGAAGGCAGAGGGGTGGCAAATCGCATCGCGAGTACCGAGATTGAGCAGCTCGTGAGTGGCAGAACAGTTGGTAACCGGTGTTGCCTCCAGGTTGCGGCTGTAAGCCAGAACCGATAGTCGCTGAGTTGGCAACCGACATCATTCCATGCTCGGATTCTCAGCACACAGGGAATCTAGTCGGGTTGACCGACGATCCAATGCTGTGATGGATGTACAGACGCATGAGAGAGTTTCATGCAATCATCTCGAAGGATGTCCGGACAAGCGGAAATTCGGGTACATTGACCCCCTATAGGCCAATGCTAAGGAACTGAAGGCTGCCTTGCTCGAGTTGCTATGGATTCTGTACACCATCTTCTCGTCGAAAACCCCCCTCTTCACCACGAAAGGCCGAAAATTCGAGCACCTCGACCAGACGAAGCGTGCCACGTCAGTGAGTCTCCGAGCTCTAGTGCAGCTGCACGGGTTCGACAGTAGGTGCACCGTACCACAGTCAGTATCTGCCATGGCTGATGTACAGAGCCGACATCCTATCACATTGGCCGAGGGAGGCAGGCAAATGAAGATAAACCCTGCACCCGAGCGGGGACAAATGCGGGATTATTCGTCTGCAGATGTGGGAGATCAGCTGAAGAGAATCAGTCCCTAATGGAATATTGAGCTCATCATGCAACTGCATGTCATGTTGACTCCCGAGGTAAAATCCAAGGAAGCAATGGACGCCAATGAAGGGCTTCTAGTGACGCGTCTTTCGCCACTAGATGCAGAAACATCTGGTTGATATCAGCCAGACGGAAACATGCGGAGTACACGAGATGACCATTGGCACGGGGGCCAGATTCCTGTGTGGACCAGTGTTCGGGATACATGGTAGAAGGAACTTGGTAGGGTTGCAACCAGGTGACAGAACCCTGACCCTTTGGGCATACTAGGTGTCAGGTAAAGAGTTGAGAGGGGAAGAAGTAAAAAAAAGTAAAGTCTAACTGGGCAGATGTCTCGGAGTCACCCTGCCCTCGGCCCAAAGTCCGTATCAGAGGTTATGACACTAGGCCAGTTCGCGAGCGGACTAATTGGTTGTGAGTGACTAGCCACAAGGTGATGGTGGTAAGGCATCTAACAAACCAGACTAAATGATCATAGCCGTAACCACACTGGTCCTGCAAAACCAAACTGTGCTTTTTCCATCCACTCAAGACGGAACACTAGGTTTTTTCCTTGGATGCAGAAGGGGGCAAAAAAGGTTTGGACGGTGAGACGGACGGTCTGACAGCTGGCACAAAATAAAGAAACGGTTTATTTTTTTCATGCAGGAGCTTTGATGCAGTAAGGGTGAGGCATGTCTTCTTCTCGAAGGACGACTCCATACGCAACGGAGACGCAGAAAGGAAGCGGGGATGATCGTTGGAACAACCAAGGCTGCAATGGCAATCCCAGCCAGGAGGACGAAAACCGTCCATATCAAATGAGGGATTTTCGAGGAGTCAACCTGATTCAGGAGAAATGATACCGCCACGACAGCAACACGCATGCATCCGTGAAGCATCCACTGACTACAACTGACCTGATTAGGAAGGTTGTGGATAACTTGTGTCTCCACAGCTGGAAGACCCCAGCATAGCCAACCGGAAAAGCACTGGATGTGATGTGAAAGTGATAGCAGAATGCCGTAGTCGATAAGCCATCGTATGTTGAGGGGTTGATCGACGGTTGACTGGTAGAGTACGAGAACTGGCTGGGCCGTAACATAGAAGCTTCCTGCGAAACATAAATAGGACCCGGGGCCTACCAGTCGATTGAATCTGGATCATTATCCGTTTCAGACTCAGCTTCTTCAAGAGCTATCGCGAGATCTAAATCGTCGTTCTTCAGAATAAGGTGTTTCGTTTTAAAACAACCGGCAACCTTCCATAGGCCTCGTGCAAGCTTAGCCTATCAAACCTCTGCAGCGCGGCAGGAGCATTTGGCAGAGCCAATAGAACTCAAAAGTAGCGACGTGAAACAACAAACTGTATCAGCAACAAGTGAGTTTGACCACGGCTTGATCGGTATTTTAGCTGACGATTGAATGATAGGGATGTGTTTCTACAACCAGAAGAGATTTGCATGCGGAGACTGGAGCTGGACAAGTTTCGCTCACCGCTGCAACTATGAGTACCGCACTGGGGAGACCTGCGGCATGAGGCTCGTCAATATGACTGAGTTTGAAACAACACTATGCCGCTTGTGCGAGAAGATCGAAACCAAGTACCGGCGGCGAAGCGCCGAGGTGGAACGCTTGAACCGATGGAAACGGGAGGGAAGCACTCTCGTAGCGTCCATGGACCGGTCACAGAAACTCGTCATGGAGCTCGAAAAAGAAATTCGCCAACTGCAGCGGGAGCGTGACGAGAGAAGAAAGGCACTTTCATGAAAGAAGGATGGGAACTTTTCAGGGGCCATGCGTTGGGCCACTTGCTGTTGCTTTCGTTTGTGCTTAGGATTCCCTCTTTGGTATTGTCTTTCGGTTTCAGATCATGTTCCTGTTTGTAAATTCTGTGCCTCACAGGGGCTGTGTCACTTGACACCTTTCTTTTCCTAATTATTCTTTTTTTTTCCCCCGTTTGTTTCTGATGATTGAATCGAGGTTGGTTCTTCACGCCAGGCCCACGCAATGGTTGGCGGGAAAAGTGTGAATCAAGGATTCTGCTGTCGAGAATTCATAACATCCAATGAAAAGATTTCATTTGTGCAAATCTGGTACCTTCGTGCAGCTTTCACGAGGAGGTGTTCCACATCATAAGCGCCCATGTCCTTAACGAGCGGCTCGCCAGACCAAGGTAACCAGACTCCCATAACAATTGGAACAGAATTAGGGGCCATTGTGAGAAGCGGGGTTAGAGCCGAAAAGTCGTCAACCCAAAGACCATATCAAGTAGGCCAACTGTACGAACTGATTCCTTTTACCATGGTTGTAACATGACTGTTGATAGCAGAGGCTGGCGAGATTGGGAAGGGGAGATACGGAGCTGAACATGGAATTGTGTACCCCGCGTTTGGGCGGTCCATCGCACGTGATGGCTTCCTCTCCACATCAAAGCTACTGAGTTAGTGATTGCCTTCTGCGGGCTTCGATCTTCTCATTAGAATCCGGAAAGAAAGCTAACACTGATATTTCGCTATTGCAAATCGGTGGGCTTGACTCATCTTTGAGTGATCCTGGGGGTATGCATAGGGATTCTCTCCATAACCCCGCGCCTACGATGCTTCCATGACACGGCCGGCAAACTCGCAAGGAGACCGGACAGGTTGACATCGAAACACATTCACGGCCGGTGCATTCGCTTGGTGTTGATGTGGTTGTGTTGCAAACGAGATACCAGCTTGGATTCTGGGGATTCTTATATGTATGGGGCCTCACAATCTTATTAAAGTTCCGAAACATTCAGCATTTGTTCAAGCGCCCAGGGTGCTCGAGGCCTTGAAGACTACGTGGACCATTCATGTCCCAAGATCAGTGATGGCTTTGGGCATTTCCGGTCGACAGACGCGAGTGTAGACCTGCAATGAATTGCCCGATGCTTAATTCGACATCAAGGCTTGCCACGTCACCCGTGGCCGACGTCAGTTGCGCTTCAGATGCAGCTATAGGCCTCACCCGTTCCGTGAGTGATTTGGAGCGACCTGTCATACGAGTGTACATATACGAGACTGTAGAGAATCTACATCGTAAAAGTTGGGCAGAAAAGTGCGCGATTATTGCACAGGAAACATGTGGGATTATCTGGTCAAGTAGCAAAATCGGGTCGTCTTCTCATTTATTTAATCTCGCCAGCCTCGGGCTCGTCATCAACCTTGGCCAGCCCATGTTCTTTCAGAAGGGCATTGATCTCATCAGCATTCCACAGGTGGTGGTAGATCTTGCCTTCCGGCGTCCTTCCCACCGTAGCAAACTCAACTGTAGGGGCCAGCGCATTAGCATAGGTCACGGTACCGTGATAGCGTGGTACCCATGTACGGGTAACCACGGACAAGGCTCAGTCATGACTTACTCTTCTCACTGCTCAGCTTGGTCGAGTCCATCGTCTTGCTAAGAACCTTAACGGCCATAGCGCAAGCTTCCTTCAGGTCGCAGTCCTCCTTGTAATCTTGCTTCAGCAGACTCTGAGCACTAGCATTGTTTGCTCCCACGCTAGTTGCTTTCCAGCCACCGTAGTTACCGCTGGGGTTGCTCTGGTACAGTTGGAACTCCCGGAGAGGGTCGTAGCCGGCATAGATGAACGAAACACCGAAGGGACGGAGACCACCATGCTGGGTGTATCCTTGCTTCAAGTCGCACAGACGACGGACAAGTTGCTCGCACGGAATTTCTTCGTTGTAGGTGAGAAGATACCGCTGGGCAGCTTGTCGGGCATAGTTGATAAGGATGTTTGCGTCTGCCGTCATACCAGCAACAGCACAGATCATGTTGCTGCCCAAACATTAGATTTCCATCACACAAAAAGACCTGCAAGTCGATGGGGCTGTGATGCATACTCGTTCAGCGTGTATAGCTTCTCCGCAGATGTGTCCTGCTCCAGTAGCTTGCTGGTGACCTTCTTCTCCGCTGCGAGGACGATTCCGTCTTTGGCCAGAATTCCGAGGGCGGTACCGGCATGCGAGATGGCTTCTAACGCATATTCAACCTGATAGAGTCGACCTTCGGGGGAAAAGATGGTAGTCTGTGGACGGACGTCATCGGGTCAGCTAAAGCTCCCAAGGAACGACGGAATTGGGAATCAGGCATACTCTGGAATCGTATCTCCGTGACATCTTGAAATCGACGTCAACGTGGGTAGATTATGGGAGAATATTCTTTGTGGAGGAAAACAGACAGAGGAAAGGGAGGATTGGAGATGAGGAATGAGTGACGGGCGAGCTGTGCAGGAAGGTCGGATGAGCTCCCGCAGAGTGGTGACCAGGCAACTTCGCCCTGGCGCGTCCACCTCTGAGCGTCCGGGCTGACCGTCAGTCCGCCAAGCTCGGACCACCCGAACTCTCATTGCGAAAGCTCTCGGCCTGCGCGATCCCGCTCCGGAAATCTTTCCTTCGCGCCTCAAACTGCAACTGAATGTCTTGTTATACTATTGTCACTTAATTGTTACCTTTTCGCGCTATCTCTCGGATCCTCTGTGGTCGCAATGCTTAAATCTACGTATACCCCGCCCCCTCCGTTACCTCCAGGATGGACCGAACATAAAGCTCCTTCAGGTTTGATTACCAGTTACCCGGATTCCTCTTAAAGTCGCTCTAATCAGACCTAGGTCATCTGTATTACTACAACTCGCAGACAAAGCAATCCACATATACAAGGCCTCAGGCCGCTCCCGTACAGCCTCCGCCTGCAGCAGCACCAGAACCCTCAAATAAAGCGCCATTCCTAACTCCGGATACACTTCCTCCTTTCTCTTCGACTCCTTATGCTCCTCATGGCTTTGGGCATGGCGCTGCACCACACGGTGCACCGTTTGATAATCAGCCACGCGGAGGCTTTCGTGGTGGTAGAGGATACCATGACCGCAAGCCGCGTGGGCCACAGGATAGGCCGAAAACCAAACATGACATTCCTGGCTGCGCGCCATGGGTGCTCGTGAAGACGAAGCTGGGAAGGAGATTTGTCCACAACCCCGAAACAAATGAAAGTTTTTGGAAGATACCCCCGGAGGTCCTAATAGGGGTTCTTGAATATGATCGCTTGGAGAGAGAGGCAAAAGAAAGGAAGGAGCGGGGCGAGGAGATGGAAGATGTCGCCAAAGAAGAGCCGAAAGCTAAGGTGTCCGATCAACCACAGCGGGAAGAAGTAGAAAGTGGTGCTGCTCCGGCAGTTGGGGAAGAGAGCGATGAATATGAGGAGGTCGAAGTTACTGACAGCGAGGGTGAGGAAGAGCAACCTTTCAAGCGACCGAGAACCGAAGAAGGGGACGATCAACAGCCGATGGAGTTTACGGAAGAGGATATGGAATACCAATTGGCGGCAATGGGAGAAGAATATGGCCTTGATCCTGGTGAATACGGCGAACCCGGAGAAGAAGAATGGGAAGAGGGCGCAGAGGGGCTTCCGCTCACGGAGGAGGACACCACGGCCTTATTCCGTGATCTTCTTGACGACTATCGCATTAACCCATTCTCCACGTGGGAGAAGATCATCGAAGAAGGCCGGATCATTGATGATACACGCTACACTGTGCTACCAAACATGAAAACGCGCCGTGAGGTCTGGTCCAACTGGAGTCGTGATCGGATTCAAGAACTTAAAGAACGCAAAGAGAAGGAAGAAAAGAAGGACCCGCGCATCAAGTACCTGGCCTTCCTCCAGGAACACGCCACACCAAAGTTGTATTGGCCCGAGTTCAAGCGCAAATACAAAAAGGAACCGGAGATGAAGGACACGCAAATGTCAGACAGAGATCGAGAGAAGTACTATCGCGATTTGGTTTCTCGACTGAAACAGTCAGAAAGCACGCGAAAGTCTGATCTTTCAGCGCTTCTAAAATCTGTGCCACTACACGAACTAAATCGGTCATCTAATCTGGAGGCTCTCCCTCCATCCATCATCACCGATCTCAGATACATCGCCCTCACGCCTAAAGTGCGGAATCCGCTTATTGAGGCTTACATCTCTACCTTGCCTGCTGCTCCGGAAAGCGACATGACCGCCGAGGACAGAGAAGAGCTAGAACGAAAGAAGGTTGAACGTGACAGACGCGAAAAAGCGTTGGCAGAACGAGAGAAGCAGGTACAAGAGGAGAAAAGAAAGCAAAAGGGCGAGCTTGTTCGCGGTAAGCATCTTTTGAGAGAAGGGGAAGCAGAGATCGAGGAAGCTATGAGGATCAACAGGGGTGGACTACGAAGCTACATAGAAGCCGAAGATCAGTCTTCAAAGAACCAAAGCGAGAACGCCGGTCAACACCCATAAAGAGTCGGTGTGGTAACCTATGTGGTATATAAAGCATACTTATGATTGCAAATGACTGTAAAAATACATTTCCATCCTTTCTGGCTGACCCAGTATACATTCTCTCGCATATAAAAGTTTCATCGTAGATAGTATGTTAAGAGTACAATATGTCGCTGCCCCATCATGAAACACGGGATACCGCCCACGCCGATAAAAAGTGTACTGTGGCCCATTAAGAAAATTAAGAGCAATGGCCTGTGATTTCACATAGCTTATTGGGTATCACTGTAAGTAAGAAAAGTCCGGGACCTCCCTCGTATGAAATGACGCCTGTATTTCCCACACCCGACCCTAAGCCGCGTTAAATTCATTTGAATCTCCAATTGTCCCAGTCATCGTCATAATCATCATCGTCGTCTTCATCGTCTTCATCTTCATTTGCGTCGCCTGCAGGTGGATTTTGTTGGTCCCCTGACAGGCTAGCAGCGGAAGGAGGTTCGTCCACTCTCTGCATTTCTGTATCTTCCATGGTTCTTAATTTCCTCAGCTCTTCACGCTTGTGCTTCAGACGTCTGACGCGCTCTTCTAATTGCTCCATTTCATCAAATTCGTCTTCCATAAACCGCGCTGCATCCTCCCTTTCTCCTTCGACCTCAGCCTCACGGCTTTTCTTGATCGCTTCGGTCTCTTTCTGCTGCTGGGCGGCGAGCTCGTCTGCAGATACTGGCGCTGCTGATATAGTCGCTTCCGCGGCGAGCGCAGCCGGCCTATGCGGCATGCGGGTGGGGGCGACAACTTCGCGCTCGAAAGCGGCCCATTCATCCTCATCGATGGTTTGAGTGGTCGGGGCAGGCGGTTCGGCGGCTACAAGAGACGTATCTGATGGCTGTACATCGGGTTGAGCAGTTGACTGCTCAACTGTGATGTCAGATGGTGGCTGCGGTCCGGCGATGTCTTGCTCTGATCCCTCGATCTCTTCCTCCTCGATAGCTCGTGCACTGGGTGGTTGTACGGTATGCGCGGTCGACGGACCAGATGGCACACTTGCCCTCATCCTCTTGCGCCTCAAATCATCTGCTGGGTCTACCTTGCGCTTTTTGGTCACACGGTTCGTTGCGCTGCTCCCTGCCTGGGATGAACCCTTGCGGGCGGCGAGCTCATTCCGAAGTAATGATCGAACATCTGCCATGATCTGTACTGAGTAAAGGTGGGATAGTAAAAGATTATAGGTATTGATTTGATTTTAAAATGAGCTCTAAACAACACGTCAACTTTGGAGAGGGGGAAGTAGCACGGGCAAGAAGATCGTGAAAAGTAAAAGACAGTCTATGTGGGGATCTGGAGAAGCTTTCGAGGGCGCCGAAAAATAGACGCGACGAGAAGGAGCCGGACTGGCGCCTGCCAAGCCATTCTCCGCGGAGCCGCAGTCACGTGCTCATGACTCAGCATCCCGATCCAACCGCGACAGCATCTCCTCTCTTCCCACCATCTGTCTTCTTCCATCTCCCAGCATCCCCCGCTGCTCGTCGCTGGACGTTCATTTCATCACCAGACACTCCTACGAGGCTATTCTGCGAAACCTCCATCGTCAGCTCTCGATTCACTCGGGGATAAGCCGCCTCAGGCGCTGCGCAGTCTACACGCGACCCCGCTCACGCCAAGCATTCACGCTGCGCGCGACAGCATTCAAACGAGACTCAGCACCACCCAACCGCTTGGTGTGACACCACCCACCGGCGCCCACGCGTTGTCTCTAGACTAAAAATCGCTGGAAGTGCAAGGACAAAGTAATACCTGCGTGGACCGGGCAAACAAACAAAAAGTGCCACTTTCCAGAGCCTTCCTCTGTGTATTACTTTAGCCCTTCTGATGCCGTAGAACGAGATTTGGGTGGCGTGCGCAATCCTTTTTTTCATCCCTCTATCTCAGACCTTTACAACCCCCAAAGCTTCGCGCCGTAGAAATTTGAATACCTTGCTATCAGCTTATATACTTCTATCATGGCCGGTAAGCTATTGTATACCGAAAGTCGTGCGACCATTGTCGGCCTTCCCGATGGGTGGCGACTGGCAGCACACTCCACTTCTCGTCGGGACAGAAAGCTAACTACTAAGCCAGATGAACCACGACGCTCCGGTCGCTCGACCAAGGGCCAGCACAAGAACCTCGACATGATCACCGAAACGCCCGCGAAGAAGTCCAAGGCGAAAGCCCAGCCGAAAGACAAGCCTCCCAAACCCTCCGTCGAACCGACACCTGCTCCCAGCGAAGAAGAAGAGATCATTCGATGCATTTGTGGCGAATATGAAGAGGAGGAAGATGTTGAACGCGACATGATCTGCTGCGATCGATGCTCGGCCTGGCAACACAATGACTGTATGGGCTTGACATACGCGAAGGGGGAAGAACCGGACGAATACTTCTGTGAGCAATGCAAGCCAGAGAACCACAAGGTTCTTCTCGAAAAGATCGCGCGAGGTGAAAAGCCTTGGGAGGAAGCTGCCGAAAAGAGGCGCAAAGAAGCCGAGGAGAAGAAGGCATCTCGACGCAGAAAGGGCAAGAAGGGCGGCCGTAGAGGCAGACCAAGTGAAGCCAAGGCGGCTGAGCCTAAGACAAGCGAATCTAAATCGGTCGAACCTAAGGCCAGTGAACCTCCGACGGCCGAGCGCAAAACGAGTGAGTCTCAAGCAAGTGAGCGTCAGGCAAGCGAGCGCAAGGCTAGCGAGCCCAAGAGAGAGACCAGCACACCTGCGCCCGCTGCAACCTCTTCAACTCCCGCTCCAGCCTCTACTGCTGCCCCTGATGCGCCTGATGCGCCGGCTGCACCAGTTCCTGAAGCCGAGACGCCAGCTCCTGAGAAGAATGGACATGTTACTGAAGCGCAGTCGACAAGCGCACAAAAACGCAAGTTCGATGAGCACCAAGAGGCGCAAGTCGCTGAACCGGTAAGTTCTCGTGATCTCAGTATCATCGGTAGGGGAGGGTTTTGCTAACACTGACACACCAGGGACCGAAATCGAAGCAACAGAAGACGTCACCGCCAGCACCTGCGACGCCTGTGCCAGCTCCCGCTGCCAAACCGGCTCAAGTGAAGGAGGAGCCCAGTGCGCCTTCTTCTCGGAAAAGCTCTGCTGCAGGGACAGCAGTGACTGATAGCTCGAAATCCGCGGACCAGCTTACGCACCCGTCTCGCAAGAGTGTTGCCAAAGCTCTGGTCAAGTTATTTGTAGAGCAGATTACTCAGGCCCAGGAACGAGGATCGTTCCAAATCCCCGAAGGGTCCGGGGTGAAATCGGTGGAGGAATTTGCCCGGCAGCTTTCTCTCTCACTCGAGAGCGCTATGTATGAGAATATATGCGGAGGAACTGGGGAGCCCACAGAGCCGTATAGGTCACAATTGCGGACGATCATGTTCAACGTAAAGAAGAACCCTTCTCTACGGGACCGTCTGCTCGTAGGTAGTTTATCTCCCGATGCCCTCTCTAAGATGAGCACCCAAGACATGGCAAGTGAGGAGCTGCAGCAGAAGGATGCCGAAATCAAGCGGGAAGCTGAACGGCAGCACATCATCGTGCAAGAACAAGGGCCTCGCATTAGACGGACTCATAAGGGTGAAGAGTTCATTGAAGATGATAACCACAATGTCGCCAGCGAGCCCGTGTTCTCTACTGCTGCCGCTCGACGCAGCTTGGCTGATCCTGATGGCAGCTCCGCTGGCCAGAGCCCAACGACCCCTGGCCCCCAGGCTCAGACTGATGACACCCGGAAGGCATCGAAATCACAGGATATTGACACTAAGATGACCGATGGTGTCACCACTCATCAAGATCACTTCCCCGCGCGGGCTCATTCTCCCGGTGGCACCAGCCATGAGCAGGTCTTCCCCGAAGTGTCTGCTCATATTCGTGAGCAGCTGCCAGCAGCCAAGGCTCAGGCCGATGCTGAGATCGATCAACTATTGGGAGACGATGAGCCCGACTCACCCCCCTACTCACCAAAGGACTTCCATGACGAAGGGTCCATCTGGCATGGCAAGGTCGTCATGAATCCGATTACCGAGTTTACTTCCTCCGCGAAGCATGTCGGAGGAGCTGACTTGAGCGGACGCATACCATGGAGTCAGCTTGCTCCACCGACATTGTCCATTGATGGAAGGATTGAGATTGCTCTCGCCAGCGAATACCTTTGCGGCCTACGTTTCAGCTCCTCGACTGATGTGACTGTTATCTCGATCAGCCGCCCCGACTCCCCTAAGGACCGTGCAGGGTTCGACAAGCTATTTAGCTACTTCCAAGACCGTTCGAGGTATGGTGTTGTTGGCAAACATCCATTGCCAGCTGTCAAAGATACCTACCTTATCCCTATTGAAGCAGGCTCCACTAAGAAGCCAGAGTTCATCGAGCTTCTGGAGAACAACGCTCTTGAAGATCCGACACCGGAGCGCGTCATGCTCGTGGTCTTTGCCGTCAAGACTGGCGATTCCAATCCGCCATCCGTGCAGCCTCCTTCGCACTTCCCGAGCCAGGAGCCCGGTGCTTCTGCCAGTCCATTGACTGTGGCAGCGGGGACGCCTCAGCAGGCGCATTTCCTGACTCCTGGACCGCCGCTTGCGTCCCAATTCACACCCACTCCTGTATCATCTTACGACGGAACGCCTCAAACGCAAATACCCTATGGGCATCAAGCTCAGTCACAACACCAACAACAGCCACCACCAGCAGCTCCACAATTCACCCCCTACCAGCCTCCACAGCCCAACCAACCACCTCTCACCGGGCTCGCCGCCGCAATACAGGTCCTCGGTGCGCAAGCCAATACACCCGCTATCCAGCAACTTCTATCCCATGCCCCGAACGCAGACGCCTCCCAGCTAAGCGTGGTCCGGGATATCCTCCTACGTCGACCAGAAGTCAGCTCAAACTACACGATGTTGATAGAAGAGTTAGCAACGGCGACCAGGACCAATGGACACGGTCCACAGCAGAATGCACGGTAGAGAGACAAATACAAAAAAAAATAAAAAGAGAGAAAGGGGGGGAAAGGGTGTTTCAACACTGCCTATTGTACAGTAACATCTTTCTTCTCCCATATTTTCGCTTTCCATCTTCTTTGCAGGGTTATCTCCGGGGCTTGGTGTAATTTTTTTTTTCCCCGCACTACTATTCCCATGTGCTGGGGTAGGGTTTTCTTTTCCAAAACGGGTATTTGGGCGACTTTACGGGCTGCTTATCTATTTGATCTGTTCTCTTTGCTTTTTTGTGCTTACCATGAAACGATGGACTTTATGTACCCCCAGCGAGGTTTGTTTCAACACTGGGTTTGTTATTTTATCCCTTCTCCTTTTTTCTTTCTTTTTTTTCCACTATGGAATTTCCCCTCATCTCATCTTGTGTTTATCCGCATGCTGTTTTACATGCGTTGAATTGGTATGTCAAAATGAACACTATTCTACTACTTCATACCATTTCTTTTCTATGAAGACTTCATATACTTGGTAAACAAATTGGCGTACTGCCAATATGATGTTATCGTAATAGCATTACTACTGCTCAGTCCTATTGCCACAGATCCACATACGGGATTCGGGGGCGAAAGTTGAAAGCAACTGAAGTCGGCCTGTACATGTTTATTATATTTTTATTTAATCCGTAACATCCCAGACGTAGTAGTAACAAAAACGCCTGCGCTATGCAAATCCAGACAAATTACAACAGCATTGCAGAATAAACTCCAAGAAAGAAAACAAGACGCTTCATCAATATTTTACCAGCGAGGACCGCGCTTCTTGTAACCACCACCGCCATACCGAGGACCACGTCCACCACCGGAGCGTCCACCCCAACCACCATCATCGTCATCGTGGTGACGAACCGGCGGAGGCCGTCCCTTAAGCTCCTCGCTGAGCTTCTTAAACCCCTTGCGCATATCCGAGTATCCCATGTGCATCTTTCCGAAGAAATGGTCCGCCAACCGACGATCGTTATCGAGACGACTCAGGTACGCGCCGCAGACATCGCACACTTGCAGCTTCTGATGGCCCGACGGACCGGAGGTATCTTGGAGGTTCTTCAATTCGCGTTCACACGTTTCCTTTTGGTGCTTCGCGGTGCGGATCTTGTGCAGTTCGTTCAGGGCCTGTGCGACAGAGCCGGTTTCGCCCAACACCGAGATCTCGAGGAGGCCCGTGTTGATGGTTTTCGTTAGGTCGGAGATTTGTTTCAGCTATTATTTCGGGGTTGTGGTTAGCTACATGTCTTCTCTTGGCCGCTTGAGGTATCCTGTTGATGGGATGGGGTGGATGCCTTACCAAGTTGTTGGTCTGCCTAATTTCATCTGGAGTCTTTTCCAATCGTCGCTGAGCGGTATCAATACGTCGGTCACAATCATCGATATATTTCTGCATGTCGCGCATATAGTCGTAATCGAATCCCCATTTGGCCTTCTCGGCCGCCGAGGCGGTCTCATACTCCGTCTTCAATCCTTCGCTGTGAACTTTCTGGCAAGGACCCAGATCTTGCTTGGTATTGGTGAAGAGGTCATGCGGACAAGTGCCGACAAGATACGAGCGACAGACTTTCGGATCTGTGATTTGGAGCTGCGCATTGCGAGAAGGGGCGCCGGTACCTATGAGCTGGTCCGCTGGAAAAAGAATTGGATTAGCTGTTGTCTAGAGCTTGGTAGAAGCTGGACATGGGCAACTTACCTCCCATGAGCTGCTCAAGCAGCTTTCTCTGTTCCGCCGCCATGATGGGATGATGCCAGAGGGAGAATGAAGGGTGGGGAGAGCACGAATGGTCAGAGCGTAACTGAGAGATTGAATGGAGATTGCGATGGAGAGTCGAGATTCTGCGGGCGTGGCGCTAACCGCGGCTGGCGCTTATATAAGATGAACCGGAGTCCCCCTGTCGATTCCCGCTGATTTGCGGAGTACAGCTCGGCCTTTCCACCTTACTACTTAGTTGGCGACATCGGTGCCATGATCTGGACACTTTGACGCTTGATATTTCTTATGCAGGCTTGATACTGTCGCGCGGCCCGGTCAGCCTGTTATTCAGCTTTGCTTGACTCAAAACGCAATCGACCGTTCTTCTCCGCCGCTCGGAGGACTGAACTTACACTCCGTGTATGGCTTGCTAGTGGTAGTGAGGTACGCGATAGAATCACTACACAGTATCTAGAACTTTCTGCATCGGCAAGCATGACGTTATGACGGTCCTCTCTCTCCTTACTTTACTTTTCGTTGTCGCGCTCTCTTCGTTCACATCAGCGACTTCCGACTACCACGAGAGCCTATACCTCCAACCACTCCCGCAGTCATCCTTGTTAGCATCTTTCAACTTTCGTGGCAATGAGTCCCAAGAGTCCTTCGATGAACGCCATTTCCGCTATTTTCCGAGAGCGCTAGGCCAGATCCTACAGCACGCTAACACGAAGGAGCTTCATCTACGGTTCACTACTGGACGATGGGATGCTGAGAGCTGGGGTCCCCGTCCTTGGAACGGGAGCAAAGAGGGTGGCACTGGTGTTGAGCTATGGGCATGGATAGATGCACCTGATGATGAAGCGTATGTGTGAACGACGAGGAGAGGACGACGTAGCATGGGCAACGGTACTGATTGGCATTAGGGCCTCTGCGAAATGGATTACCCTGACTCAGTCTCTGTCGGGATTGTTTTGCGCCTCGCTGAATTTCATCGACTCAACCCGAACCACTCGCCCTGTTGCTTCATTCGAACTTATGGGTGACCATCCAGCTTCCAGTAATCTGCATCTGCTGCACGGGACACTTCCTGGCGAGGTGGTCTGCACTGAAAATCTTACGCCATTCCTGAAGCTACTGCCGTGCAAGGGCAAGGCAGGCGTTTCTAGCCTTCTAGATGGACATAAGTTATTTGATGCGTCTTGGCAGAGCATGTCTGTGGATGTCAGTCCTGTCTGTCCTCATACAGGAGAGTGTTACGTGCATGTCGATCAGACCGTGGACATTGTCCTTGATATTGACCGGTCGAAGCGACCCCGCGGTTAGTTTATTGACACCTGAGGTCTGATTACCATATTAATGACTATGCAGGCAATCCCATTCCGCGCCCTGTACCTTCTGATCAGCTGGCATGCGACACATCCAAGCCCTACCATTCCGATGATACCTGCTATCCTTTGGAAAGCACGTCGGAAAAAGGCTGGAGTTTGACGGAAATCTTCGGACGCACCCTCAGTGGCTCTTGTCCTCTCACGGATAATGCTTCTCAAGAGCCGGTCTGCCTACGGGTGCCGCATGAGCGCGAGGTAATTGTTACTCCAGGTGCAGTGGAGACCAAGAGGCCGGATGGCTTCACCCGCTGTTTCACTCTGGAGCCTTCTACTCCATTCGACCTCACCATCCCTGAACAAGAAGTTACCACTCATGTGCCACTTGATGAGCCTGTCCTGAGCGCGGAGAGAACGATTGTTGGTCACGGCCAAGAGCGCGGTGGCATGCGGATCATCTTCGACAACCCGTCTGACTCCAACTCTGTCGACTTCATTTACTTTGAGACCCTACCATGGTTTCTACGACCATATGTCCACACACTGCAGGCTTCTATCACAGGCCGCGATGGACTACGCCAACAAGTACCTGCCTCACAATTTATCCGTGAATCCTTCTACCGACCGGCCATCGACCGAGAACGTGGAACACAGCTGGAGCTGGCAATGACGATACCGCCTGCGTCGACTGTGACTCTCACATACGACTTTGAGAAAGCGATTCTTCGGTATACTGAATATCCACCAGACGCGAACCGCGGCTTCAACGTCGCTCCCGCCGTAATCAAGCTCGATGCAGCGAACGGCCAAAACCACCCGATCTATATCCGCACCACCAGCCTTCTTCTCCCGCTTCCCACCCCCGACTTCAGCATGCCTTACAACGTGATCATCCTGACCAGCACCGTAGTTGCGCTCGCCTTCGGCAGCATCTTCAACCTCCTCGTCCGTCGCTTCGTCACGGCCGAAGAAGCCTCCGCGTTGACCGCGCAAACCCTCAAGGGACGCCTGGGGGGCAAGATAGTTGCTTTACGGGACCGAATCAAGGGCAAGACAGCCAAGAAAGAATAGACAAGGCAAAAGAGCTATCATAAACAATGCATCCATCTTCAATGTTACATACATGCTATATCAATACAATAAACCAACCACATTACTTCAAGCTTACTATCAAAACCTATACTTTTTCTCCAAACAACTCCGCAATCTACTCTCAAATCCCCAATAAGAATCCCATTCAATAATATTCGTTCATTCATTTAAGCATCAAACCCAACCATCCAAATCAACCGAGATTAAACCCAATTTACTCCGGATAAAGACTAAAAACCCAACCCCATCCCATCAGCCCGCATCCCAAAAACGGAACAGCCAGAGCATCAGGAAGGAAGGAGCGGCAGGCAAGCTTACAATCCCAACTTATCCTTCAGCACATTCCAACCGGGCAACGCATCCGACCCACCAGGCTTCGTGCCCATGAAGCTATGATCTTCCGTAGCACAAGTTCCCTCCCGCTCATCATGTCCTTCATCCCACCGACTCATGAACTTTTGCTCGGCGGCTTGCTTTTGCTGCGAGATGCCTTGCAGGGCGGGTGTGGTGAGGATGTCGGACTATCACGTAGATAGTTCTATTAGCATTGTTTTCAGGGGGTTTGAGTGGGTAGTACGTACAGGAACCCCATCGTCCGACGATGTCTGGTTCGCTGTTCCTCGACCTCCTCCCTTGGAAAAGCCCTCGTCGCCCCAGCCGCTGCCTCCGCCGGAGTTGTTGGCTGGTGTGGGTTGGGAGCTGGCGCCGCCGCGGGTGGAGCCTGGGAGACGGTTTTGGGACATTTTGTATATGTATTATAATGTGTGTGATTTGAGAGAATAGATAGGTTGTATTATTGTTCTGGAGATGAATTTCATGTTAGTTTAGTTGCTTTAAACGTGGTTTTTAGGGGCGATGTTGGTGAAGTTGTATATATAGTTCGGGTAGATAGTTGGGGTGATGATATATCTTGATTTGCGTATAACCAAAATGGCAATCAACTTACCTAAATGTTCAACTTGAGTTGAGTAGATAACAATGATGAAGTATCTATGTCTTTGATCGAAATTGGGCGATTTATAGTACTTGAGAATCTCTCATGAAGGGCAGTGATCTCATCATGAACAAACGTCATAGGGGTCTGCTTGATTGGCCGGTTATTGCCACTCGGCTTAGTCAGGATGTTATATCCATGGAAGCTACGCAGAAGAAATGCCACGATTGAGGGCGTTCTGGACTGTATTGATGGGCATTGGATCAATGATGATCGCATAGTTCATGCAGGTGATGTTCTTATTTAGTACGGCTATTTCTTATACCTTAAGGCAATGGGATGAGACTCGCCTCTATTGCGGTGCGGTATAGGTATGTACATCACGTCATAGCTAACCAAGCAGGTATAAGCAAAGCTTTCATCTCTGGAGGATAAGGATATCGGAAAAAGACGCATAGTGATGGGCAAGGCTTTCGTAGGCCATTCAAAAGATATCGTGTCAAAGCAAGCAACAAGTACTGTTTAGGGGAATATGAGTGCAAGTATTCATGTGTCTTTGGCGCAGATTAAAGTTGAAATCATATCACAATGATCAGGAAACCGGGCAGATTCGTAAATGTATGATTACTGAGACTCGACTTGATCGGCCCAGGAAGCTCCCGTCACTGGTGACAAGGAGTCCGACTTGAGCAGATCAGGGGTAGTGGGCGCTTCCTCACCAGCCTTCTCCTTCTCCTTCTTCTCACTTCCAGGTAGAGAAGGGAACTCAGACTCGTTATTGATGACTGGAGCAGATGCTTTAGGCTTGGTTTCACCCGAAGCAGGCTGATCAGCAGCACCATCGGACGCTGCAATATCTCCTCGAGGCCCGCGATGTCCACCGCGGCCACGTCCACCTCTACCACCACGTCCGCGGCCCCGATGATGAGGAGGACGGGCGTCTTCACTGGCTTCTTCACTGGGCTGGGAATCGAAGTCTCGCCGGACATATCCAGACACACCACCGTGCATACCTCGTCGGAAGCCACCCCTGCCACCACGGGGATTGTAATGTTCCTCCTTTTTCTCGGCGTCCCACTCCCTTCCGTTCAAGGCACCCAGTTTGCGCAGTCGGTTACGCTCCCGCTCATTGTCCATGGCCTTGCGATGCTGGCGTTCCTGGCGTCGCTTCTCTTCGGCAACCTTCTCGCGCTCAAGGAACGACGCTTGGTCTGCCTCAGCTCGAGCATGTGCAGCGGCAACTTTGGCAGCATTTTCTTTGGCGGCAGCAATACGACGGGACAGTTCTTCTTCCGTAAGTTTCGGCTAGTAGCGAGTTAGCAAGCATACATATAGACATGGCAGATGCTTCTACCTTCTTCAAACCACCTGTAGCACTTCTGTCTCCGCGAACCGCAGGCACGCGCGGTCCCTCTGCGGCCGCAGCCTGCTTAGGATCCGACGCCGTTGTCTCATCCTTGCCATTCTGATCTCCCTCAGCCGGCGACTCCGGAGTCGAACCCTCCCCATTCTTATTCTCATGCTCAGGAGCACTTTCAACGGGCTTGTTCTTCACAGCCCCATCCCCACGACGGCCTCCGTTATGCGATCCCCGCCCACCACGTCCTCTGCCTCGACCCCGTCCTCGCCTTTCGCCTCCACGCGACCGTGATGATGGGGTATCAGTTCGAGCAGGTGGCGGCGCATCGCTTTCGACAACAGGAGCAGGGGCAGGTTCCGTGTGGACTTCGGCCTCAGGTTGCTGTTCAACGGCGGGAACGGGGACGATCTCATCGTCGAAGAGGTCATCGCCACCTCGAGTCTGCGCGAACTCGTCCATAGCAGGTGCGTCGGAGGTGGGATCGGTCATTATCTTGTGTGACGTTGTAGTGAAAAAGCTAGGTGCGCTCCGATCGCGGGTTTAATGCGACTGTACGCGCTCACGATGCCGGACGATACGACCAATAAAAACGATCCGTGGTAGCTTGAGTGGTGAACCAGCGATCAAGGCTCAACGCTAGTCGCGGGGAGCAAGTCAGCTTATCACCAGGCAGAAAGGAAACCCATCGTGTTCGATCTTCCACCGAGCAGGAGCTCACACCACCTTCAGAGTGTGCAACCACCCCCTGCGCCATCCACAGCAATGTCTCGGGGAGAATAAGCCAGCTAACCTTGCTTCGAAGGTGGCGCTCTGGGGGGAGAACAGCGCAACCCCAGATGCCCGCTCCAGCTGCGAAGGCGGTCTGCGTGTGGACCGGAGACGTTTGCTGCGGGGGTTGCGATTGATGTCTCCGGGAAAAATGGATATTAATGGCTGTGTAGGAATAAAGCACGTACTGTATAAATATTTATTCGCCTGGTCACAGATTTGCTTCAGACAATTGAGGTCGAGATGGAGATCAGCGAGGCTGGGAGGAAACGGCGAAGGGTGGAGGGAGACTGACTGCTGATCGGCGGGCGCTTTTCTGCCGCATCATGCCGCTGTTTTCTGCCCAGTTTAACCCTAAAGGCTCAGGTAGTCCATCTCACCCCTTGTTCATAGTATGCCTGGAGCCTGCACTCTAGGTAGTCATTATCTCTATCCTCAGGTAAACTGGTTTACTTTTGGGTCAATGACATTCATTCCTACAGGATTCACTAGTTACATCTCTTCTCTCAGAGACTTACTGTTCTCTTACACCAGTGTCGGGAGCGGCCGTCACAGTCTTTTCGTGCTACGTTAGGGTGCTACCGCTCATTGCAAACTATACTAAAAGCCAGACTACCTTATAGTGTATCATTTTGAACACTGATTTCCATGCTATAGATATATGACAGCTATAGTATATGACGCCACATCATGCTTGTGACCATGATATCATGAATCAAGTAGGAAATGATCTATGATCAACAATGTCAGCAACATGCCTAGATCATATATAGACCATTGGATACATACATATGGAAACAACGAGTAGCACTATCGCTGCCTTGGGGCTTTGTGCACCAACAAAGCCGATTAAAAGGCTATACACGGGTGTAGGGTATGAGCCTAAGAGACGTCTTGAAGCAGGCACCTCTTCATATCGCTTCGCGGTGTCGTCGACAATTGCCTGCAGGTTCGCAGCTGCGGCTGTTGTTTTATCGATAAGAGCTTGAGAGATCCGCATATTTGTGAGGAGATGCTCTTGAAGTTCATTTTGCCCTAGCTGAGTGCTGCGCAGGTCCTCAGCGATTATTTGAGATCCACTTAGGGCAGTTTCAAGATTACTTAGGCGCTAAAGAGGTTAGCTGAATACTCATGCTCACAGGTTACTGCTAACCTTAGATATGTCTTGCTCTTGCTGAAGTATTTGGACGAACCTGCCCGCAAGCCATTCCTGACCTAGTCAATATCTAGAAATTATATGGGAGGGCAGGGCTTACTAGGGCAGAGTCGAAGTTTGCTACCGTGCCAGACAGCTTTTCTATGTCGCCTTGAACGTCTGAAACCAAGTCACTCATTGCAAGAGCATCCTGTTGTCGAGCGACTGCTTGCTGTTGACCCCATGCCATGCCTTCTTCCTCAACGAGCTTCAAGGTGTGCCGTAAGTCGTTGACACTTTCCGCTGCGTTCGCTATACCCTGCTATGCGTCAACCATAGCTCTAGGAAGCTGTAATCTACTGACCTTGTCGAGAGACGCCGCGCTGCTATGTAGGTTTCTAATAGTGGAAACCACAGGCTCCAGGATCGAGCCAACGTGGACACCCATGTCGAGGATCAAATTCTCGAACCTAGTTTTGAAGTGTAGCTCCGTCTCCTCCATGCTGACCACCAGCTTGCTTCTCATGTCTTCGACTGATTGCAGGAACTCCTTATATTGAGAGAGCCCAGTTGCGGCCACTTTCAATGCTTCCTGAAGACCATGATCAAGCTTTATCGTGCCTTCGATTATAGACCGGTGGAGTTCAATAATTTCCCCCCTTTCAATCTCGAATCTGGCTGCTTGGCATATAACCACGGCATTTTGCCTACTGTTACTATAAGATGTCCACCACTGGGGCCGCGACTCTAGAGAACGGAGACATGACTCTAACTGTCCTTTGGTCACGGTTTCTGCAGCATTAAAATGTGTCTTATAATCGGTGGACAGCCCGAAGAATCCTTTCTTCTGCGGCAGCCGCATAGTTAAAGGATGGCATGAAGTGGGAACTGCAGCACCCGCTTCATTGAGCTCGCATATGGCAAGCCTTACCGCGTAAATTGAGCGGATGTGCTCCAACGTCGTAAATGTGTTTGGGTCCGGCTTGTCAGATCTGCCCCCGATCGACTGGCAGGAAGTAACCAGTTTTGAAACTGCCATGCGATGGCAAGATGGAAGAGTCTGCATTGACTGGACAAGTCCAAGTGCATCTGAGAATAGTACTTCACGCTGGTGGTTTTTGGATGTTAATAAAGAGGCTAGATCGACGTCCATATTCGAATTTCGGTCTTCGGCCGAAAGCACTTGCTAGAAGGTTAGCGTAAACCAAACAAAGGGTGTAAGTAGACGTACCATTCATTGAACTAGCAGCAATTGTTGTATTGCAGATGTTTACTATTAATATTAGGTAGCGTAGCAAAGCGAAGAGGGTTCTAATGCCTGAGCTTCCCGGCATTTTGGCTGTGGTGATATGTCGCAACCCTGGGATGTTAGCGGTAGAATAGCGCAGAGGATATGCTGATTAGAGTAGCAGATAGTTTCAAGCAGAGAAGAGAATGGAATAGCGATTGGATGGTATACAAGTTGGGAGCTAAAAGTACGAAGCAGCAATTAAAACCAAGCAACAGTCATAGCAACAGCACATCTGAAGCTGCAGTACAGGAATGAGACACTCGATGATTACATCAGAACAATCATTAAAACAACAAAATCAACTCAAACTAGGGTTCAAAGAAAACAATCCACAGTTATACAAACAACATTCTGTGATGTGAAGGAAGTAAAAGGGAAGTGCCATCTATACAACCCATCACGTGACCACCCGCTAACCACATCGGGAGTGCAAGATCTCCGGACAAAATCAGTCGGCATCGGAGTTCCCAAGCACTCATCCAGACCTCAAATCCACAATTACCGTCGCCATGTCATGTTACTTGTCTCAGAGCTGCTTTAGGCAGCTTGCGCGGAGTCCTTTGAGACAAGGACCTCTGCCCAACTTCCTCGTCCCTGCCTTCTCTCACCCTCTCCGGACACAACCTTTCTCGACCACGTCCCCGGTACAATCGCGAGTTGGCGGCGCCGCGATCACGGTGCCTCCGGAGGTGTCCCTGAAGTTCATCGACCTCCCTCAGCCCAAGACCAAGGCCAAGTCTGTTGACTTCCCCAACATGGCCGTTGAGGTCAAAGGACCCCTGGGTAAGGAGCAATGGCTACACTTCATAACAGCGGCGTCGGAAAAGCGGAGCGAAACTGACATTTGAGCGCTAGGTGAATTGTCACTGAACGTCCCTTCCTACGTGAAAATCGACTACGATGAAGCCCTTCGCAAAGCTACTCTTGCCGTTCAAGACTCAGAGATCACTCACCAGCGTGCTATGTGGGGTGCGTTACTTCGTTGGAAATAAATCCATTGTTGGATCATAATTGACGATTGCTGTGTTTTCTAGGAACCATGCGCGCCCATCTACAGAACCACATCCTCGGAGTGTCGGAAGGTCACATTTGCATTCTGAGTTTCGTTGGTGTTGGTTACAGAGCTACCATTGAACCCACGGCGACCACCGTTGAGCCCCAATACCCCGGTCAGCAGTTCGTGTCCCTGAAGGTCGGATACTCGCACCCCATTGAGCTGGGTATCCCCAAGGGCGTCAAGGCCAGCACACCTCAGCCGACTCGTATCCTGCTGGAGAGTGTGGACAAGCAGCTTGTGACCAAGTTCGCGGCGGAGATCCGCGAATGGCGCAAGCCGGAACCTTACAAGGGCAAGGGTATCTTCGTCAACGGCGAGACGATCAAGCTCAAGGACAAGAAGATTCGTTGAAATTGGCGTCTATATTTTGGGGGAACGAAACTGTGTTTATTATTTCTGTACATGTATATCCGAGCACGGTTCTTTTGGTTCGCAATTGGTATCCTTTCTTTTTATGTACTTTTAGAGACGCATCTAGCGTGCACGGTCTGACAGAACTGATCGAGAATCTATTACATTCATGATAGAGAATCCCTTAATCGTCACCTAGCCCTTACAACTTCAGGACAGTCTTCACAGCACCGATGACCTGGTCCTGAAGGGCCTTGGGGGCCGCGACAACTCCCTTGTTGGCCGCCAGGGTCCTGCCCTTGCTGAAATCCAGTCGCTGGCCGTAGATATCCGTCACTTGACCACCAGCTTCCCGCACGATCAGGTCACCTGCGGCGTGGTCCCAGATCTTCTCCTGGTAGTCCTTCCGCACCGGCAGACGCAAGTAAATGTCACCAGCACCGCGGGCAATCGAGCAGTACTTGGCCTGCGAGTCCAGACGCACACTGGGGGAGGTGATACCGAGAAGCTTAGCAACGGCGGCGTTATCGTCCTGAGCGGAGTGACCGGCCTCGACACCCTCGCAGAACACGGCCTGAGCGATATCGGGGACGGGGCGCATAGAGATGGACTTGCTCTCAGCAAGAGCACCGTTGGTGAGGGGCCGGCTGATAGAACCAACACCCTGGATGGCGGAGAAGAGGACACCCTTGCCGGTACCGCTAGACTGTTCGGCGCCGATGCCCGCGGACATGGTCTCGGCGTCGTTGACAGGCAGGTTAGGGCAGCCAATGGCACCAACCTTGACATCACCGTCTTCGATCAGACCGAGACAGACGGCATACTGACCACCACGCAGGAAACCCTTGGTGCCATCAATGGGGTCCAGAGCCCAGATACGTCCCTTGGCACCACCAGCGCTCTTGCCCTGGTCGATGATGTCCAGCATCGCTTCTTCGCTAGGCAGAGGGCCTCCCAGGAGGTTGTCGCTCTCGGTGTCCACCAACTTGATATCCTGGACGAGCCTCCAGATCTCGGCGCTCAGCGCCTTGTCCTCGCGGAGGCTGCTGGCCTCCTCCTCGGCGACAATCTCGTCATTGGGGAAGTTCTTGCGGATGGCTTGAATGATCAGAGCCTGGGCGCCGAAGTCGCCAATGGTAACGGGTGACTTGTCATCTTTGGAGACGGTGCCCTTGGCCTTTTCGTTGAAGACCTTCTGGGTGAGGAGAGTGGCCCGCTGGACAGCGAGCTCGGCAATGTAGCGTTCTTGTTGGTAGGACATGGTGGTGGGTTGGGTATAGGAGGAGAAGGAGGGGGATAGGTGGGGGAGGGATGGGAGCAGATGAGGGCGGGTTTTTAAGATGAAGCTGACACCCAGTAGCAGAGTGGAGCAGAGGACCAGACGGGAGAAGATGGAGATAGTACGCGGCCTGCGAATGGAGCAAGGATCTGCCGAATTCGTTAACCAGAGACCCATGGAATTGAGATACTCGGGGTGGCGAATGAATGAGCAACAGGATACGAGCAGTCCGTGTTAATTATTCGAGCAGTTCCTGCGTCAAACGAGGTCCAACCACTGGAGTCAGGATTGCTCGTGGGATTATGCTTGTCCGTTCAAACTCGCAGGAATGAAGAAGCCCGGGATCGGCGTGGGCCATTGGAAGTGCCCCAGGCGCACATCAGGCAAATCAGGCACTGAGTCGGAAAGTTCCCCCGCACTTGTCCCGATTGGGACGGGCAAGAGGGGCAGTCACGAGATCGGGATGGAATCAACACCGCATGACGTTGGAGGCGCCGGTCCAATCCTTCGTCTCTTGCAGTTGCTGCAGCTCAAACGGCTCCAACGCTGCTGGTCTGCGAGATCAATTCACTGCCGAGTAGTCTGCCAATGCAAAGCTACTCCTGTTAGTGCACCAGGTCCTTTTGTACCCCCCGCCAAGGCAGCACAGCGGCTATCCAGTTGGCCTAACACGTCACCGTTCTGCTTCATCCCCGCTGCGCGCTGGATAGATATCTATCTCTCTAAGGCACCGGAAAGGGTCCCTGTTGGGTAAGATCATTGTGGGCTCACTCTCTTGCTTGTCGGCGGCATATAATTGTGAGCACCAAGAGGACAAAGGGGGTTCAATCCACTGCGTCTCGTCTGGCGACCCACCTCTCCTTAACGGGGTCGATCCTCCTGTATGTATTGGTGATAATTCGATACGCATGTGAGAGTTCCAAATATCGTCTTCACATATTTGAATACTTGCGGGGCTGTCATTCTCTGTTGTTGTCATTGAATATCGACTCTATACACTTCCTCATCCGGTGCTTTCACCATGTTTCACTCGTCGGTAAGTCGATTTGGCAACTTCCCGCGGCCTAGCCCAATTGGCATTGAGAACAGTGTCAATTACACAACACTCACATCTATCTGCAAAATCACAGACATAAATGTGGTTCCATCACTCCCTTGTTCGCGGACTAATAGATGTACTCATTTATAGAAGCCGTATTCGGCTGTGACGGTCCAGATCGAGGTCCTCACCAGCGAACAATATGAGGTGGAAGATTCCAGTGGAATCGTGGATCTTATCGAGGCCATTCGCATCCAGGCCAGTGGTCCTACGGAAGCGAGTCGCGCTTTGCGTAAGAAGCTGTCAGTGTATTCAGTTCCTCTGCTCGACAGCGCTCTAACACCCTCCCAGCAAGTATGGCAATCTTCACCGCCAATTGCGAGCCCTTACAATCCTCGACTTCCTAATCCAGAACACCGGCGACCGCTTTCTGCGGGAATTTGCAGATGAGCCCTTACTGGAACGACTACGAATCGCTGCGACCGACCCGATTTCCGATCCCTTGGTGAAAGAGAAATGCAAACAGCTTTTCGGGCAATGGGCTGCCTCATACAAGAACACTCCCGGCATGGAGCGGGTTACAGGTCTCTACAGACAACTACCGAAGCGTAAGCAGCCGGCTACTCAGGCAAAAGCCAAAGTCTTGCGAGATGCGGGGCAATCCGACGAACCTACGATGGGCCATACGGTGTCCGTGTCAGCCGGAAATGGACCTGCTACAGTTCTCAGTGGCCCCAAGCACAAGCACACATCCAGCAAATCGTCCCTCTCATCTTTCAGGAAGGAAAAGAAGGAGAAGAAGACACTAAGCAGGTCTTTCAACCTCGAGAAAGAGAAGCCGGAAATCCTACAGACCCTCGCATCAGCCTCCGTCGCCAGCACAAACCTCCTCAATGCCCTCAAGCTAGTCAATCGCGAAACGCACCGGGTCAGCGAAGATGCCGAAGTCCTCAACCGGTTTGAGACTTGCAAGACATTACGGCGCCAAATCCTGCGATACATCCAGCACGTGGAAAGCGAGGAGTTTCTGGGTAGTTTGATTCACGCAAACGAGGAGCTAGTCACCTCACTTATGGCATTCGAAGTCTTAGACAAGAGTGTAGACTACGACAGTGACAGTGACCAGGACGTCCTGGAGACGGGATGGACCCCTGACCGCGACGACCTGCCCGACTCATTCGCAGGGCTGGTTGTTAACCCCCCGAAACCACCTCGTCCCCCTCGCCCCTTGAGCATATCTGTACCATCCTCATCAAGGAGAGTCTACAATGACAGCGAGTCAGAAACGGAAGACGATGACGACGAGGACAATCCATTTGGCGACCGCAACGCCATTCGCACCCCTGGCATTGAGAAGCATGAACCTACCTGGTAGGTTTGACCCTTACTATTAAATAACTAGATCTACGCCTAATACCCCAGCAGGAGAGAAGTTTAGACGAACACTTCCCTACGCCGCCTTTTATCGCATCACTTGATATCACATCAACCCAACTCAAGCACAAAATCCATTTTGAAACGGCCTGCACTTTTCATTTATGACAAGAGAAAGAAGTATGAACTCCGCAAGGACGGCCTAAACATTTGACGTCGCTCCATTTCCCTTTTCTTCATTGACCTTTGTCCGGCTGGTGTCCGCATGGCATGAGGCGCACGGGGTAGTTGTTAGAATGAGTTTTCTGTATGAAGTAGCACCCTATGATTGATTCTGCTATACCAATGTCACCGAAAGAAATCAGTTAGGTAAGGGGACCGGACAACCCCCAGTAAATACTTCGTATAAGAGAATGCACCTGGCTGCACTCACCTAGACTCGTGAGCGCTTACTAGTACTCTCATCTCTAGTACTACACTTATATATCTCATGAAAATGACACAATGAGAATGAAGTGGGTTGGATTTATGTCACGGTACAATACTACTACTACTACTACTTCTCCTCCTCCTCCTCCTCCTCCTCCTCCTCCTCCTCCTCCTCACAGGGGCCCCGCGGAGTTGTTCGTGAATAGGGTAATGTGAAATATATAGTAGTTTACTATCCGATATGATAAGTCATTTACGGTTGTAATCAGTTACTAACGGAAATATATACCGGTTCATGGGTAATTTACTATTAATTACTACTAGATTTTATCTAGCCCGACGGTTCCCTTTCAGTACTATATATCTATATTAGAATGAACCAACCAATGATCCTATACTTTCCACATATCTATACTAATTCAACAAAAACCTGGCCACATCATCGTGAGAGGTAGTAGTATAGTGGAATCTAGATTTAAACAGATTAAAGCCCTCTTACTACTCGAATGTATTAAAAGTACTAGAGAAGAGTTGCCGTTAAGCTATCCTACAAGGTAGGTACAACAATAAAAGCAACGCTAAATATCGAGTTCATATTCTTCCCCGTGCACGATAGCATGCATGCAATGCGATAATATATACCAGCCCAGGCCCTCCATGCAAAGTAATAGAAGAAAAATAGGTATGAACAGAAGGACGATGGAATGGTAGAAAAGACGCCAGCGGAGAAGAAACGAAGATAATAACGGGGTATTAGAAGTAACTTTCAATGATGTTTGTGTGGATGGACAAGAAAGAAAAGAGCAAGTAGGAAAAAGATTTGAGGTATCTCAACAAGTAATAAAAGAAAATAAACCTGATCAATCACAACACTTTCGTCTTCATCCACTCACTCGTCCCGACACCGAGGTTAAGCCCGTTCCGAGCCCACCATTTGCGGACACGCTCTTCAGCACCCGAGACTGGGTCCGCGTCTTCGAGAGCTTCTTCGATGTCGCAGGTTTTGAATTCGACGCGGAGTCCGCTACGACGCCACCATTCCAGGACATTGTCGTGACCATTCTTGGTGGGCCCGACGAGAACTTGGCTATCGAAGATCATCTTGGCGCCTTTCAGACGGTACCAGAAGTCGAGGACGTGGACGTGGCCGTGTGTGCTGGCGATGCGGGCAACGGATTCGCCATGGGTGTAGGGGATGCCAGAGGCGTCCCACCAGGCTAGGGAAGCGGTACGACCGGATTGGGCAGCAAGGAGGACAGATTTACCAACTTTGAGGGGGATGGGGTTGGAAGGGGGTGCGTTGGCCGAGGCGGCTTTCCACCAGGCGAGGACGGCTACTCGGCCTTCGGCACTGGCGGCTTCAAGGGCGCGCTCGGTATACCGAAGTTCGAGGCCGGAGGTTCGCCACCATTCTAGGACGTCGACAAAGCCGGCGCGGGAGGCTCCGTCCATTGCGTCGGCGATGTATTCTTTGTTGGGGAGGGCGGGAGCATCGCGCCACCAGGTGAGGATGTTGGGATTTCCGTAGATGGCGGATGCGCGGTAGGGGAGGTTGGTGAGTCGGGAGGTGGTCCAGAGTAGATCGAGATGGTTTTCGGTGAGGTAGGAGAGGATGTCGGTTCGAGAGAACTTGAAGATGAGATGGCATACAAGGTCGGAGAGGGGCTTCCATCGTGGCAGGCTGTCAATACGCTTTTTGATCGCAGCGAAGGATCCTCTGAGAATGGTGTATTCCAAGGAGGCTGGGGTCGACATCTTCAACAAGTGATTTTGCCATTCCTTCGGCACGGGCAGATTGGTTGGAATACCAACTGCCTTTGCGATCTCCCAGTCGTGTAATTGGTCCTCGAAGATATTGAGCCAAAGCTCCATGGGTAGTGAGCGCGGGCCACTTTCCGTTTTATTGCTTCGATGCAGGAGGTGTCGCGATATCGTGGACGCCGCATCACCAGGCATCTGCTCCGAAATGCCGGTCGGGTATGTGGAATCTGGAAGCTGGCCAGGCTTAGTGGAGACCTGAGAGAACGATAGATCCAAAGTTCGTTCGAGAACTTCATGTAGTTCTTTTAAGCCTTCCCATGGTAGCTGAACCAGCTCCTCCGGACTGACCGATTCCCACAGCACCGGTGACACCACACTTATCCATGGCCAGAACTCTGCCACCTCTCGGAGTTGCCTTTTACTCAGTGGATGGTGCCATTCCGAAACCGTCATTCCAGGGATCAGCACCACCGGCTTGGACGAGATCCAACCCCGCAGGAGCGCCAACGTCAACGTGTTGGTCAGCCCATAAAGCATCGACCCCAACGCTCCAGCATCTATCGGCGCAACCAGCAGCATGTCAGCCCACTCGCATAATTCCGCCGCCTTGGCCTTGAGCCATTTCCGAGCCCCAGTCTTCTTTTCGAATGTTTGACTATCCACCGTGTCCATATAATGAGGAACCTTGCTTGCGCCCGACAGAAGGGCGGAGGGCTCGTCCGTAATCAATCGTATTTCGATATCGGGATTCTGAACCAGCGATGGAAGTATGTTGTCGACAAAAGCACTCTCGGTGGAGAGGAGTAAGCGTTTCCGACGAGGGGGAGAAGAGCCCGGGGCTTCTTGTATTTGATTATCTATTTGCATGGGGGTCGTAGTGGTATGTTCCGTCAACTTTCCTCCCAGTCCTGTAGTGACCTCCATTTCCGACCAGACACCCTTTGAAACCACCGTTGCGACGCCAGTCGAGGTCGAGGGGAAACTTGCGCCAAAACCGACAGCCATCACAGTGAGGAAAGAAAGGAAAAAGAAATATGTCGTAGGAAACGATCTAAGGCGCAGATCCCGCGGTAATATAGTCCAGTCACGTCACGATTCGATTCGTTGGAGAGGAAAGGGAAAGCGCCCAGAACCTGTCGCCTGCAGGGATTGTGCAGCCAGCAAACCCCGGATTAGTGTTTTGGTGTACCGTCGAAAGGAAGAAATCGCAGCCAGTGCGCAAGAACGGCGAAGGGAATGCCCTGCAACAAAAAAAGTAAATCCAAGCAGGTGACGATTGTATGAATATAAGTCGGCCAGCCGGGGCTAGCGGTCGATCAATTGCAACCCAATGTAAAGCTCTCTCTCTGTCTCTTTCTCCCTCCAGGCCAGACCAGTGATTAGGAAGCCCAAGCCATGCACAGCAAGACGAGGGCAGGAACCGGACCGCACTGCGGATCTGGAAGCAGTAACGTGTTGAGCGACGGGTGGGCTGATCGGACAGGCTAGGGAGGAAGCGGTGTGCCGGGTTGAAGCAGCAGCGGGACTTGCAGGGCGAATTAATTAGTTGTTAATGAAATCCAGTTAGCAACGGAGCTTGGGCGTCAAGTGTCCAAGATGTGTGCCGTCGCCACGTCTGCAGCGCAACTTTCAACGCCACCCAGGTTATCGTCCAAGTATCGATTTGAGGGGACTCGGGGATGATCGGAATGGAGGGGACTAAGAAGAGACGGTGGAAAAATTGGAGGAGAGGGAAAAAAGAAGCGAAGAGGAAAGAGGAGGAGGAGGAGAGTCGTGCCACTGCTACCTCAGTGGAGAGGAATATGTTTCGTCTTTCAACTAATGGAAGATCCAGAGGCTGCGCTGGAGAGGAACTCCTGGTTCGTCTGCGGAAGAGACCGGCGCTTATTGGCGGGTGGGCGGTGGACCCTGCAGCCTTGACCCGATGATGATGTCGCTATTACTGTTCTGTTCGGGAGGAATGGTCGGTAGAAGTAGTAGTATGTTCTCTATCTCTTACGCTGTCTCCAATTTTACACGTCGCCCACAATCAATCGTCAATCTCTTCTTCTATACTTTCCGCTACTCTTCTCTCCGCGCCAGGTTCGAATGCAGCTTGTGCTCGCGCATTCCCATACTGACTACCGCCCCCAGTACGCTGAGTCCCAGCAACGTCAGAAACACGGCGCGCAAAGAGTCCATGTATGAGTCCAATACCCCCGGGATCCAGTCTGTAGGGAGCTTCCTGATTTCCTCGAGGCTATCGCGGATCCGTCCAATCAGCTCGCCAGCATGCTCGCGATCTCCAAACCGAGACCATAGTCCGGTTTTGAGGATATTTTGGAACACGGCAGAGGCAACGGTGATGCCAATGGTGCTTCCTGTGCTGCGAAATGCGTATGATGCGGATGTGATAACTGCATGGTGCTCATGGTCTACAGCAGAGATAAGTGCCACCAACGTAATGGTCAGCATGCTTCCATAGGCGGTACCCATCAGGAAGAAGTAGATGAAGGGTAGCCACGACGGGGTTGTGAGCGACAGCGTGCAGATCAGCACATTGGAGAGAACCATCAGAGTCATGGACACATAGCTGAAAATCTTGTATCGTCCGGTCGACCGCATCAGGATCCCCGATCCCAGTGAGCCGAGAGAGGTGCCAATGGCTTGGGGGATCAGTCTCACACCCGCACTTGTGGCGGACAAACCTTGGACCTGGAAGAACAACGGCAGGTAGAACAAAAGCCCAAACACCGCCATCGTGCTGAACCAATTGGTCAGGCAGGCTGAAAATACTGTGCGATCCAGAAGCAACCGGACAGGAATGACCGGTTCGGACGCGATGTTGGCCTCGACGTAGATGAAGAGGCCAAAGAATACCGCGGAGAGCGGCAATGAGACAAGGATCAAAGGGTGCGTCCATGGGACCTGATTGCCACCAGTATTCAGCCCGAGCAGAAGCAGGACGAGACTGGCAACCAGAGTGAGGGCTCCGAGGAAGTCAACCCGTTTCAATTTGGCGTTGTCCGTGGCCTTGACCGGCACTCGTACTGTGGCCGCTACGAGGATGCCGGACACCACGACAAAAGGTACCTGGATCAAAAAGGCCCATCGCCATCCCAGAGTGTCATTGATCCATCCTCCAAACACACCACCCAGTCCACTTCCGGCACCATAACAGATGTTACCAATCCCCTGCCACACCCCACGTTTCCGTAAGGGCACCAAGTCGGAGGTGACAAAGGTCGAGATCGCAGTTAGCCCGCCGCCACCGATACCGGCGATGACGCGCCCCAGTACAATAGTCCCCTCGGTTTCTGCCAGGCCACAGATCAAGTTCCCGGCCGCGAAGAAGATATTCGAAAAGACCAGACCAGTCCGCCGAGAGAAGATATCAGTAAGACGTCCACTCAGCGGTTGAAAGGCAGCATTAGAAATCAGGTAGGAGGTTGCGAGCCAGGACAGTAAAGTAAAGGACTGGAAGGAAGACGAGATGGGAGCAGTGAGAGTAGCGACAATTGTAGTGTCTAACACGGTCAGTTCCAGCGGAAGAGGCACCTGTAGTAGGACAGGTCATACCCAAGGCAGCCAGGAAGACTCCTACCCAGATACTTCCCAGGACGAGGATGAGCTCTTTCGAGCTGGGTTCATCGGCCAAGGGGACCTCGGAGTCTCCCGAAGGCACTGGTTCATTCGGCGAGTGATCCCCAAGGAGGGGCGTCTGTTCGGACACCGGCTCTCCTTGAGGTCCATTCGAAGCCGCTGTTCTGGATTGATCAACACGCATACCTGTACCACCAATATTCTGGTCGGATATACAGCGGTGGACCGGTGGGTTGTGTTTAGGTTGGTGTGCAACGCAACTTGGCGGAGCGGCGGTAATTCGGGCGGCGCTCCGATAAAGAGCGGGCGATAACGCGACCGATCATTTGCCGCTTCCAAGCTTATCCAAATCCACCATGACGGCTCGTCTCCCCTTCGTAGCTTTCGGCAGACTGAAGCTCTCGACGAATCCCAGGGCACTGAGAATGGGGCGGTCGGACACTTGCCCTTCCACGGTTATTGCTGAACCTTGATGTGAGCTATCCTCGACTTTCGCGGGTTTCCAACCATGGCTCTTCAGACCCGGTCGTATTTACGATGGATCAGACTTGAGCAGACTCTTGGTCTAGTTCCTTACCTCCCCCCTGATCCGATGAACAGGTCTGAATCTCACAATCACTTGAGGCAAACCGGCAAGTCCTATTTTTGCACTCGACCTATCATTCTATTTCTGGCCTGGTCAGTCATGTCACCCAGTACGGAGTAGACAACCACTCATTCGTCACTGGACATCAACTGCAAGCATGAATGAAGCACCAATGGACGTGACCTGGAATATTAGATACAGCTGAAAGCCAGGTTCATAGCCTTAACGAGCGCTGCACACACCATGTCGGCCGACTGTTGAACAAAAGTCTACCTATGGACTGGCAAACGGCGCGCTGCCAAGCTTGTCACTGGCTAACGGGCGCATCGTGCATGCAGAGATGAAACAGACTAACATTATACGAAGATTTGACGGAGTCAACCGGACCTTCCAAGATAGAGTGCTCCAGCAATTTCCAACCCTCAAAACCAAAAACCACCACGGCGATGTGAGTCCATTGACCTGAAGTAGGGCAATTTCCGTGCCCTATATACAAGGTCTCCACTCACGGCAACCCAATTCATCTAATAGTCCCAAATAAGCGCAGAATAAGGATTGTTCGCGAAAGTAAAAGTGGGGCCGGTGATGGACTACTAGATCCTCGTACATTTTCTCTGTCGGGGTTTTATTGACAGCGCTTGGTCAATCTCACGATAAGGGTTGCCCCTGAAAATAAGGGCCATGAGGGGGGAAAAGAAAAAGTCGCTTCCAGGAGGAAGAGAAGCAGAAGATACTACTAGAGTCACAGTCTACTATCAACTCCTGACTCGCACTCTTCATGCACCACCCCCTGGCGCTTGGACAGAAAGTACGATGGTCTCCATAATTCGAGTTGCTAAGTTGCTATTCTTGAGCAGCAGCAGCCACCACCACTGCAAGAACAGGATAGTCGAGCCGGGATCAACTGCTCCGTTGGCAATAGATGCGCGAACCGAGGGTTACTAACGCGGCGGGGTGCCGATGCACTTGCCCATCCCTCGTATAGTAACTCCCTAGATAGAGTAATTGTTTGGATAGACCCAGGGGTTAGCTAGCTAGAGAACTAGTTAAGTTGACATGACTAATAGGTAAACCTTTAGATGACGGCGCCAGTGGATCAGCAGCAGTGGTCGGCGGGGACATGAAAGAGGGGGGTGGGTGGGAGATGAGGCAGGATGTTACTCGGTAGCTAGTAGGAAAAAGGGTCCCTGAAGCGAGAAGAATAGGAGGCATCGAAGAGCAGACTAGATTAAGGGCGCTGGCGATCAACATCAGGACCGTGCCCCCCGTCACGTGGAGGACACATAACTACGGCCATACGAAGCCTTCTATTTTTTTTATTTCTTTCTTGTCCTTGTCTTCTGTGTTTTGAACTTTTCTTTGTTCTCTATACTACACTTTCCTGCTTTATCTCACCGTTGTGGTTGTTGATCCTTCCTTTCATCATCCATCATCTACCTACTCGAGTATACCGAACTTCCCCTCCTTATCTACTCCTACTACCCCTCCAACAGCCAACATGCCTGGTGAGTGAAACCCCGCAGATCGTCTTGCGTACGCGCGTATGAACCTGTCGCTAACCCTCGCATCCCAGCCTTCCTCAAGAACATCAAGAACAAGCTCAAGGCTATCTTCAAGAAGAAGAAGACTGCCGAGGAGAACCCCGAAGGTGCTGCTGCTCCTGCTGAGAACACTTCTGGTACGTTTTCCCCCCCCTACAACTGCCACAGGTTTCGCCACGACCACTTACTGACCATGTCATAATGCAGCCGCCGACAAGCCCGCTGAGCAGGCTCAGACCGAAGGTGTTTCCGCCGCTCCCCCGACCCTCGAGGTGACGGAGTCCCCGGCTGGCGAGGCAAAGCCTGAGACGGAAGCTCATGCGGAAGCCGCTGCCGGTGCATCTGATGCCGCTGCTAAGCCCGCCGAGACTGTTGGAGACGCAGCTGGTAAGTCGAATAGCCCCCTCGCCAAATGCGACGAGACGATCAATTGACTGACTGACTGACCCTGCGCAGACAAAGAAACCAAATAATTGCCCTTAGGCTTCAGCTGATGCAGCTCTCATTGCGTGCATCATCCACTCCTTCGCCCGTGGCATCATTTTCCTACCCTTTGCATCATCTTCTCATACCCCAGCATAGACTGCGCTGATTTCATTCTGTTGTTGCTCTTCTCTTGTTGATATCCACCTTTTTCATATACCCTGTACTGCTTTCAATAGCCATGCGTATTCGCATAGTCTAATAATTCAGTCTGTCCGCGTCAAGCAAGTATCTCAGCTCACTCGCAGTGTATTTCGTAAAAACTAGAAAAATCTGATCAATCAAATCGATGATTCGATATCAACGTGGGTATCATAAGCCGAAACTGAGCTAGAAGAACATACATACATCCAAGAACCATGATTGAAACCCCCCTCAATCACTACCCTCATCCGAAGACACATCCACATCCATCTGACCAGCCGGTGCCTCACCACCAGCAGCAGCAGCCTTAGCCGCCTTCTCCTCTCTCGCCTTCTGCCTGCGCTTAATCTTCTTCTCGCGATTCTTCCGATTCCGCTTCTCCGCCTCCAACAGCTTCTTCTCCTCCTCTTTCTTCTTCCTCTCCTCCGCAGCCGAAACCCTCTTCCGCAACTGAATCCGGCGCTTCTTGCCAGGCTTCTTCAACGACGTCGGCGCGCGTTCCGCGGGGTCCTTCGCACACGTCACCGCCGCACCTTTACTCTTCTTCTCACTCTTCAATGTAACGACCCTCCAGGGCAAATGGCACCCAGGCTAGATAAAGCAAACAAAGTCAGCAAAACACCCACTAAGCCCCTCATGACAAACAACCCAAGAACACATATAGAAAGAATAGAAGAACCTACCCACGAAACCCCCGAAAACCCCACAACCTGCACCCCAGAAACAGCCACATCCTCAAACTGTCTCCTCTTCTCCCTCAACCTCTCCTCCTCCTCCAGTCGTCGTAACCCATCCTCTTTTTCCCCGGCCATCATCCCCGGCGCAGAGAAATAATACCCCCATCCTCGAAACGGATTCACAAAGCGTCCATCTTCCACGCCCACGGCGCCGGGTGTCGGCGAACGTACCCGAATACGTAGTTTCTGGGCTTGGGTGGTTGTGCTGCTGGATGATTCGACGGCTGCTCCTGCTCGTGCTGCTGGTTTGTCTTCGTTTTTGGATGAGGATTTGGCGGGGGCGCTGAACAGTCGGAATTCGAATTCTTGTTCTTCTTCTTCGTCCGCGTTGGTGGTTGAGTGTTGTGGTGTTGGGTCGTCAGATGGGGGCGCGAGGAGGGAGTCGATGTCTAGGAGTGCGCCGAGACGTTGGTGCACGTCTGTGAGGGAGGATTCGGGGGGTGGGGAGGGTGAGGGCGAGGTGGATGTTCGGGATAGGAGTTCTTCGCGACGGACGCTGTGGAGTGGAGGGTTGGTTAGTGGGATTGGAATTGGAATTGGGGTTGGTGGGAGGGTAGTGTAGTGGCGTACCGCTTCGCGCTGGGGAGGTCGAACATGTTTGTCTGCAGTGCCTTTTGTGTAAGGGTTTGGGTTTGGTAGAGGAAAGTGGTGGATGATAGCTGAGGGTTGATGGTGTGGAGTGAAAATTGTCGGCGGATGTTGGTGAGTGGTTATTTCCACGGGCGGGTGTCGTGCGGCCACGGGTTCGGAGGATTGATTGGTATCTCTGTGCCCTATGGAGTATGGAGTAGAGTCGTTGATATGGACTTGATACTTTATTGCTTTTGTATTCAAAGATTAGCATCTATGATATATAAAAGAGAGATTTGACTACTATCATAGCAGAGAAAACCTTTTTATTCTGTAGGACCTGATTACGAACCATGCAATTGGGTTTTCTGTTCTATGGTCAAAAGCCCCGGTTTAGAGGCGCAAATGAATGCATGCGACCAGTAGCCATTGATATGATATAGAACTTGTTTAAGCCTTGGAAGAAATGACTATTAAGTCAGGATACATAGTATAAGCTGTTGACTCTGAATGTCAAAGATCATACGACGACATGATTGTTCCACCAGGCATGTGACTGTATAACCCAGTAACCACAGCACTTCCTGGCGTGACATTCAACGGAGCATAAATCCAGCCCTTGAAGCCATTGCTACTATTTAGAAGTCTAAGTTGGCTGATAGAGAACAGTGTCGACATCAATGGACGACATTCAAGGCACTCATACTACATCTACCCGATTCCGATGACATCGGCTCGCACGGGCCACTCCCAACCCACCGAATTATCCAAACCGGCACTCCCTTCAAGTCACCCAAGATCTCAATCACCTAACCAACCAACCACGCATTCCACCTTCGCAAATCATCTTCGCTTGAGCACCACCGCCCGGCGCGTTTCTACTATCCAATTCAACATCCAGACGCTCATTCCAGTCATTCTTTCGCCTTGCTATTTTTCACCACGACCCGACACTTCCGTCTATAATCAAGCCGTTCCAACCTCCACCACCACCACCACTACCGTCATTGAACATCTCTCCTGCGCCTCCACCTCTAATCCGCCGATCTGATCAGCACAAATGGGTATCTGCGCCTCATGTCTAGGACGTAATCGTCGGGAACCCCACGATGTAAGTCCAATAATATATTCTTCTGCCGCAAAAAGAGACAAGCGCACGCAGCCAACACTCCTCCCTCCCTTTGCGCCCGACTCCACCAACCCTCTTCCCATCCATCATCTACAACCTCATAACTAACCTATTTCCCTCCCTACAGCCCAACCACCCCGAATCCTCTCGCCTCCTCGATGAAGACATCTACCAACCCGGCTACGGCTACGGCGCTCTCAATCAAAGCGCCCAAGGCAACCACCCCGACCCTAGCTACCTGAAGCGCGAACGAGAAGCCCTTGAAGCAATCTGTCAACGAACATCAGAGTGAGCCACTCCTCACCAGTATGGCAGATATCGAACCCAAGACTGACAATGTGCAACAGCTCCGTCATCGACATCTGGTCCCTCCAACCCCAACCGCATCTCCAACCTCGCGCCACCCTCCCCAGCACCGTCCCCCCTCCCTCGTCCTCTGATGGCGATGCGCCACCCGTCAAAGTAATAACAACTGACTCGCCACCGGCTCGCTCAAAGAAACCGTCCTCCCCGGCTGCAAAGGCAGGCGGCACAGTGCCGAAACACTGGGGCGAAGTGGTGATAAATACGCGCAAGAATCGGTCGCGGCCGGGGTCGAGTACGGATGAAGACGGTGCTGCTAAGAGGGATGTATTCGGAGTGTTGAAGGTTACATGATTATTGTAACTATTTTAAAATGGGGGGAAATCGGCAGATGACAGCAAGTCATATGTGATAGGTGTATCGAGGGGCTACTAGATGAAACACGGCAGTGGATGGATGGATAGATGGACGAACGTGACGGACAGACGTGACAGCACTTATCGCACTTGACTTGACTTGACGTGTTTGATTGATTGTTTTTGTTACCCCCTTCTTTTTCCTGTGCTGCTTTTTACTCGTTTCCTCTTGCCTGCTCCTTTAACATCTCCCCCTTAATACCCCTTTTCTTTTCTTCGCGCATCGCGATGGGTCGCCGGCGACGACGGGGTCAACTATGTTGTTGTTTTCTCTCCCTTTTGCCATCGGCGCTTTTCATTACATTTCTCTTCTCAGCTTTTTCTTCTTCTTTCATTTCTATACCCTTGTTCTGTGCCTAGGCTGCTGCTGAGGCTTTACTTACTACTTCTGTTCAGATCTTTCATTGTGCATTCATTTCCTTTGTTCGTCCCTGTGTTGTCTAGTTGGGTTGGGTTAGATCGCAGATCGAACTCAACTTTAGTACAGTAGTACTGCTAGGACTAAACAGCTGAAAAATAAACGCTTGCTGTATGATATGATAACATACAATACAATCAAAACACGACGCTGTCCTATTCTATGCTATGAGACTACTATAGTAGGGTTAGAATATAACAATAATGCTCCATTAGCGATATACAGTCTTTATGTTGGAACATTTGCGAGAGGTGGAAAGTAGAACAGACCCCGCGGAAGTCATGCTGCTGTCGAGGAGATACGGATCGGGCCTGGACCAGACCAGACTAAATCCAACAATAAGTATAGCAGCCGCTAGACTTCCTGCACTTGCACCACCTCCACGTTACATGATCCGATCGCCCATTAGCTACCTCCTCTTGCGACCGTCATACTAAGTCGATTGCTGCACCTTGTAACGACAGAACTCCGCCAGAAACGCCTTTCCGCCTGACACCCAAGAGATGAAACAGCAATAGTAGATAACACCGAAAACAGATAATAGACAACGATGCCTATGCAATATACTGGTGTGAAATGTCCAAACCAAGACGCGAGTGGTCTAAGACAGACTGAACTGCGGCAGAACTAGACGTCGTCCATTGTACCGGCTGGCTCTTCGCCGCCGGACTCGTAACTGCCTGCCGAGCTCAGTTCGTCCTCCGACTCTGTGTCTTCTCCGGCTTCGTCGACGGCCTCTTTGCTGGCGTACTTGGCTACATATTCTGATTACAGGTCAGCTAGGATGAGAGTATGTTGCAAGTGGTGTGATGACGTACCCTTGACCTTTGCCTCGTAGCTTTTCGGCTCCCGCATGAGCATAGCAGCTGCTTCACCGTTCAGAGGGTCTGAAGGGTTGGGGTAGCGCAGGAGCTGAGGAAGGAAGACTTCGAAGATGTTGATCATATCGTACATCGGCGACCATGTTTGGTTTATGACATCCAAACAAACGGAACCCGACCTAGGCAGCTGACGTTAGCTGGAGGACATGCAAGTTGTCGAGACTGTCTTACAGCTCATCGATGTTCGGGTGGAAAATCCGGTTCACAAACCCGATACTCGGGCTCTTGTATGGGTACTGATCGGGTAGTTCGACGTGGATCTTCCAGTGGCCACCGGCGAAGGGTGCTGGCTATGTCAGCAGGTCCGGTTTGCAATAGTCAGACCTTGTATGGATCTTACTCTCTTCCGGTCCCTTGAAACGCACGTAGAACTCTTGCCTAACAAGAAGAACAGTCAATATCACTCGGGTATCCAGCAATGGGGGGGGGGGGGGGCAAGCCGGGTCTGCATACACTACAATTCAGAGTCAGTATCCAAAAGTCGGTGGCAAAAGGCTGTGGGCACTCACTGTTATCATTGACCAGAGTCACCTCATAATCACTCATCAACCTATGCGGAACATCAGCACAAGTCCCCCTGAAATCTGTTGATTTGTCCCATATGCGAAATCGCGTTCTCATTCCAACCCCAGTCGAAGGGAATATGGTAGGTGCCGGATACGGGGAAGGGTGCGTACATCCTGCCAGAACGTCAGTCAGTCATCGATAAGGCATGAGCGCAACAGCGGTGCGAGGGCGTACTTCATGACCTATAAGTGGAAGAATCTCAAGCGTTAGTCTCCTTCCGCCACCAGTTTCGCCGCAAGGGCATGAGGGGTATCGAGGGGTACTCACATCTGTCTCAATTCTCCGCTTAGGGCTACTCATCTTGAATGACTTGCAGATAAAGCAGGTATGAAGGTATAAGTAGTCCTCGAGTCCGTCGACACCGAGATATCTGGATTCAAAGGCGAATTGCGCAAGTGGGTGGAATCGAAACTATCCCCAAGGTCGAAGCGGGGAAGCAATGAGCGGGGCGACTCTGGGTAGAGATAGGGCAGATCAAAGGAAGCGGTAAAAGTGCGGGCGAGAGGGATCGCAGTAAGGAGGGTATAATAAGACCGAGGAAAGAGAGAAGAAGTGAGCAAGGCTGGGACGAGAGACGGAGTCGCTTGATCAGACGGAAGTGGGCGAGTTGTTGAGGCGGGAGGATTGGGGGGAAAAGGGAAGAGAGGGAACTTAAGAATGGGTTGTGGTGGTGGTACGTAGTATGACTGATAGCGGGGACGGGGGGGATGAGGTGACGGGCGCTGGTAATGACCGGTAACAAGTGGTCACTGGCAGCGCTTCCACCCAGTCATTCGGCGCGTATCAATCAGTGTTCCAGTCAGCTGGCCCCGGAGTCACGTTCGCAACGTATTTATAGTTCCCGTACGTGAAAGATCCTGTTGTCATGTTACTAGAGATCCCGAAATTGATCACTCTGCCCCGTATGAACAGTCAAGGCACTCTCCGACTACCAATAGTTCTCTTGTCTACGCATTGACAGGGCTACCCGATGCCCAAAATTCAATCTAGCGGCCGGGAATGGATGATCGTCACTAATGGGTCCCCTAGCGGAACGCCGGGGAACAATCCTGATCTCAATAGTGAACCTGCTAGTTATCTGATTCAGGAACAGTGTTGCTTGGTTTCTCCAAATTCACACCCATTCTGCATCTACTGTATTTGTATGAAAGTCGGAAAGCCTTGTTCGGTGCAGATTGACCAAGAGTCAAGATAACACGAGTGTTCCAATGGAGACAAGGGCCCGATGATATGCATGCATCATCGCTACCTCATGGCACTAGAGTCGAAATTCACAGTGGGTCTTTCTCGGTTGGCGCTTGACAGATGTAACTCTGCCCGAAAAAGTCTTAAATCCGCTTTTCGGGGTAGTGATATTGTGCTATTGTAGTGCTAAGCAGATAGTCAAAGAGAGTAGGAGTGTTGCTTGGTTGAATGGGAGCATACCTCTTAAGCGATAAAGTATCTGGATTGGCTGACAGTCCACCCCTGCTTATGATGTACCGGTGGTATCTGGATCTTGGCAGCCCTGAAGATCGCATTGTTCTTCATATTCGAACTTACCATGGTAGAGAAAGCGTTGATGGAAGGATGATGGGGCCTGCCACTTGATTGGACCACTCCCCTGCCTCAGGTGTCCATCGGCGCCTAGCCAAGGGATTGGAACATCAACAACTCGCATCAACCTCACCATCAACACCAACATCTTCTGCACACTCTTTCTTCACATTCCTTATCATCTCTCGCTGTTTCTACTCATACTATATTGTCTGCTGCTTTATTCACTCATCTAACCTCGAGAACAAGTTGCGCTACCCAGCGTTAACCCCTATCGCCGAACATGGATTCCCCATCACCCCAGGGCCCCTCGGCCCAAAACTCACCCAAACCTGACCAAGCCAAACTCGCTCACAGACCAGCCAATCGTAAACAATCTTCTGATTCTTCCTCGAATACCCAAAATGCACCTATACCAGACGGCAAGCACGGTGCCGATTTGCCTATGACCATGTCCGCCTCGGTGGTGCTAACCAGCTTACCCCGCGATGCCCATCAAGCATTGGCGGACGCTGAGGCTGTCGATACGGGAAAAGGCAAGTAAAACTACTACCAGTACTACCACAACTTTACTGCCCCAATATGTTTCAAATGCTCCCTCGTTTACAATGATGACCCTGTTTCGGGCTTCAGACTGGCCCCTCACTGCTAGCGCCTATATCTAATAAACGTCATGCGGCTTATCGGGACAAGCCATACATGTTGTTGACGGAAGACTAACCGTGCAGCAGTTACCGTTCGCTTTCAGCCACTGCCTTCAGCTCCCATCCTGAAGAACCGCGTGTTCAAAATTAGTGCCTCGCAAAAGTTTGAAACAGTCGTCAAATTTCTCAGAAAGAAGCTGGACTGTAAAGAATCCGACTCGGTTTTCTGTTATGTCAACAGTGTGTTTGCTCCTGGCTTAGACGAAGGTGTTGGTGGTTTATGGAGGGTAAGCCGTCTGGATACGTGGATCTAAGCCACTCGTTTACTGACAACATTCAGTGTTTCAAGACTGACGAGCAACTTATTGTTGCCTACTCTATGACGCCCGCTTTCGGCTAATGATGAGCAAAGGTTGATGTGTATTAATGCAACAGCTGTCTTGACTATTTACAGGTAATCTTGCTGAACCAGATACATCTCAACAAGCTGACATGAAATGTGATTAGGAAGGCAACTGTGCGCAAAACCCGTCAAAGGTAATCTGACACTGTATGAGAATTATGGACATGAACATGAAATACCAAGGTATCACTGAAACGACTTGCTGGACATGATATGCATGATATGCTGCTTCAAAGGATTTGATTCAAACAACGCTCGCAGCATGAGACACTAGGACTCGGTGTGAGTTCCTGAGCATTTATTCTTTGTGAAAATGCTCGATAACCTTTTCAAACTCGGCCAGTTCCTCCTTCGCAATGGGGTAGGTGTATTCTTCGGAAGGATACGCCCGGCTCTTGACTTCTTCACGGTATTGTTGAATCCCTTTGATAGCCTCTCCCCAGACGTCGCCATACTTCTTGACGAATTTGGGAAGGAATCGGCCCGGGGGATAGTTCCCGGTCATATCGATCTGGACCAGGACTTGTCCGGAACATCCGTTTCCAGCACCAATGCCAATTGTGGGAACACGCAACTTCTTCGTGATGAGGGCGGCAATCTCAGCGGGCACAGCTTCCAGAACAATCATGAATGCGCCAGCCTCTTGGACAGCTAGGGCATCCTTCAAAAGCCTCACTGCGCTGGCGGTCGTTTTGCCCTGAACCCTGAATCCTCCAAGAGCATGTTGACGTTGAGGCGTAAGCCCGATGTGACCGCAAACAGGAATACCAGCTTGCGTGATACGTTTGATGGACGGAGCCATCTCAGCACCACCCTCGAGCTTTATAGACTGGACGCGACCCTCCTTCACGATGCGGATAGCAGACTGAACAGCCTGCTCGGGGGAAACTTCATAAGATCCCATGGGGAGATCGGCGACCTACACCGGAACCGCACGTTAGTATGAACCTTCTCTCAAGAAGAATGGTATGAATACGAACCGTGAATGCACTCTTGACAGCACGTGCGACACTCCGACAGTGCAACAACATCTCGTCCATAAGGATCTCACTTGTATCCTCCATGCCGAGGGCGACCATGGCCAAGCTGTCACCGACCAGGACCACGTCCATCCCCGCCATCTCCGCAACATGGCCACTGGGGAAGTCATGCGCCGTAAGCATCGTAATTGGTTCACCCTTCTTGTAGAGGTTCCGTAACGTCTGCATGGTCACCTTCTTCCGGGGATTGGCCGAGGTGGCCCCCAGCGGAGAATGAGAGCTATACCGTTTCTGAAGCTCCGTTGGAGCAGGAGTGGCGATGGCATGTCGGCCGGCGAGAACCGAGAAGACGGGAGCGGATGCAGCCCGACAGCGAACGGACGACCTTGCCAAAGGCACTAGCAATTGCGCCGAGAATCTCGAAGCCATGATGATAGCAAAAGCGAAGTATAGATATGAAACAAAGCAAAATTCGTCTTCGAAAGAGAAGAGAGAAGAGCGACAACACCAGTCGCCCCTGAAGAGGCAAATCTAGGGAAAGCTGGAGGCAAACCGCAAGAAGCCGAAAGCAGCAAACACGCAGGTACGCACAAGCACCGATGGGCGTGGAAAGACCGAGTCGGAAAACGGAGCGACGGGCCAAAAAAAAGGGCCTAATGTCGTCACTACCCGGGGGGCAGCAAACTAAAAAAAATAAAAAGGGAAGGGGGAGAAAAAAAAAAGTTCCTTCAGATTCTGGATCGTTATCAAAAAAGGAACTTATTCAATACCCCACATAAACCCTGGCACAGGCACAATGGTTGACACCAAGAGAATACACAAGGGTTCACAAGAAGAGTTCAGTACAATAACATCACAATAAAAGTTTCCTTCCTACCTACCCGCCACCCCCACGACCCGTCTCTCTTATATAACCCAAGCCCTGGTATAGATGATGCCGCGTAGTCCGGATCATCCACCCAGAGTGAACATCAAAGTTCCAAAAAACCTTAGCTTAGTCAATAAATTTAGTGCCAATCCCCCAACATTTCGTCGGCATTATTTCACGCTTTACCCGATACGGATGAATTATGCCCGTCTTAGGGCGTAGTGGCTGGCGCTGTCATTGGTTGTTAGTTAACTTACATGCAGGTGACTAGTTTCCACTGCTTTCTTTCTCTTCTGTTCTTCCGGACCGAGGACTTGCGGAGTGGGCCGAGGTTGGGCGCGAGTCAGTGATACAAGTTACTCTGTAGATTGAAGAACTGGGAGATTTAATGTGGTTTTTTTTCTTGCTGCATGGATGGAATTAAATTGGATGATGTGTGTGTGTGTGTGTGTGTGTGTGTGTGTGTGTGTGTGTGTGTGTGTATGTAATAGTAGTAGTAGTAGGTTCCATTTCTATGCCTAGTAGTATAGTGACACACGATGTCCTGCCAACAAACTGGACTCATTGTGAGTCACGACATCAGAAAGAAACAAAAAGGTAAAAGGAGAGAAGAAAATAACCACCAAGCTCGTAAGCAGTAAGCAAACAAATTAAAAAAAACTCAACATCAACACCAGTCCAGACATGTACCGCCATGTCTTTTGTATGCAACCAACCACCCCCTCGGTTTGTTCGAATACATCCATCCATCCGCCCATGAAGGTATGGTAAGAACAAGAAAAGGCAAAATGCAAAAAAAGATACTATATAGGAAAAGAGAGAAAAGAAAGTAAGGGAGAGAAGAAAAAATGTATGCAATCCTGGACACCATTGAAGAAAAAGCTTGTCTTCCCAATGCGCGCGGTGTGTGTGCATGGATGCATGCATGAATGTATGTATGTCCTGGTTGTTGATGAGTCCCATGTGTCACCTGCCTTCGTTCATTGGTTCGTTTTGTTTTTTTGTTTTTGTTTTTTCCTTCCCGTTTCTCATTTCCGATCTGATTCTGTTTCTTCTTTTTTTCTGTACTGATGTGGGGTTTCCAAAATCTTTTCAAAAATTCGTCGCTGGCGAGGCCGTTAGATGCTTTTCATTCATCAGTCAACAGTATGCAGGGATATGGCATGCAGAATCCAAGGACGCCGGTCGTGTGCACCAATTACAGGAGGGCCGAATTGTGAATGGAAATGGTGATAGGAAATAAGAAAAGGGGAGGATGAAGCAATAGAAATGCAGTATTTATCGAATCGTCTGTCGATAGTTGTACGTAGGCTTGGACAATGATTGAATGACGGGTGTATATGCCAGTGTTATGGAAAGACGAGCTGAATATCTTCACATATTAACATGACTGAGCGGCTAGCAGATCATCTCCGCGGGCAACGCTGCAGCCAGTTCAGTCCGGGGAAATAGACGAGCCGCAACGAATTTAATATCCTTTCCTTTCACTCTCGAACGCACGGCCGGCTTATAACCCTGGGACTCCTTCCGCACCAGATTTCACAGGCCTCTCCAGCTGATAGAGTAAGGCGTCGAGCTCGGCCCAGTTCGCTCGGTTGGTCGCAAAGCGGCGGTGTTTTCGGGTCACGATGTGCTGCCAAAGGTTAGCATTGTCGTCGCTGAATCTAGAGCTTCCAGACTAACCTCTTCAAAGTCGTCGAACTTGTCCCTGCAGTTCTCACAGTAGCCTGGCTTGGGGTCTCTCCGTCTCTCCTTCTTTTTCGGTATTATTATGGTTTTTCGATCACCGATCCGCCGCTTAGGAGCGCCGCTGTTCTCCAATTGCGTTGATTCCTCTTCCGGGACGTTTACAAGCTTCTTAGGTGGTTGCATATTGCCGAGGCTGTTCTCCAATGGCTTCGTCTTCAGCGGTGCGGATCCATCTACGGCGTGGTGTGATGGAGGCATAGTGCCCGTTGCAAGCCCTCCGTTTCCTTTTTCAAGCACCTTTCTCTTGAGTTCATGAACTTCCTTGCTCAGGCCAGCCTTGGCACCGGGTGCCGCAGCAGTCGATGAAACCATTTGCGAACGAATTGCGGACGTAATATTCGAGGGTTGTACACCTGATGCGGCAGGTTCACGGCCATGGAAAAATGGCCCCTTCCGTTGCGGAGGCGGAGGCACGAAGCTCTCAGAGCTTTTCCTAGGCGATAGTTGTTTCGTGGACTGAGTGTCCTGGAGTTCAGGCTGGGGCTCAAGGGGCGCCTCTTCCGTTCGGCCCAATTCGGGAGTTTTATCCTCGGGCTTTGTACCCTTCCTGTGAGTTTCTGGTGCATTTAGTTTCGCGTCTGGAATGTCTTGTACAGGAGCAGCATTAGCAACAGCTCTTTCGTCCCTTTCCTGTCTCTCCGTCCTCTCTTTTATACGGGCGCGTTGGCGGTCGATGTCTTTCTGCGTAGGGGGGTCCTCAATGAACGGACACTTTCCGAGGCGTGCACTTCGGAATTGTGGCCATATACCATCCTGCCGCCTTGCAACTTTCGGGTATTCTCGCACCATTACAGGGCGCGTCTTTTCGTCCATGTCGTGGACATATATGAAAGGCCCCTTGAACATAACCAGCTCCTTCAGAACCGAGAGGGGATTGCGATCCGACGGGCCATTCAGCTCATTCTGAAGCACCTGCGAAAGATCGTTTTCACCCCGAGCCCTAGCATGGCCACCAGTAACATTGCTGTTTCGCGTCGCGTGGCCATCATGGCCTCCGACATCGCCATCATTGATCGCCGTAATCATGCGCTGCAGTTTCTCAATCGCCCAAATCTTCATTCCCATTTGGCGGGCTCTGTGTAAAACGTCCATGCCCTTCTGTTCCCGTCGTGCATCATTTTTCAAGGTCATATGAAGGTGTGTATCGGCGCACTTCTCGAGCAGGGATGGGTTTACTGTCTGTAGCGAACCATCTGCCGCCGCTTGCTCCGCCGACTCCGCATTGTAATCAGGTGCATTCGTAGGACCGTTCTCCGGAGGAATAGGACGTGACGTGACGACGTGGGTCACTAGACGCGAGAAGAATTTTTCTTCACGCTGTGACGGATGAAGTCAGTAAAGTCACGCAGTCGTATAGGAATTACCTCCACCATGGACCGGTGGGGCATCGTGGACCCTCCTCACGCAGTTCCTTTAGGGGATCATAAAGTGCTGGAGAGGTCAGCCAGACGCAAACTTACCGCTCCCAATGCAAGCACCTGTCTAGAGCTCTTGCTGCGAACATCTTCCGGGATGCTATCAAAGTAGAAAACAAATTGAGGAAACGCCTTGCGGTAATGCCTCTGCCACTGCCGGATGGAATCGAGAGTCTCCGCAGACGGTCTCTCGTGCCTCGTGCCTTTCATTTGTGCCTGTCGTTCTTTATCTCTCACAGCGACCAGTTTCCTTTCGAATGCACTCGGCTGAGCATTATTCGTGCGCCGCAAGAACAATTTGGAGTCGGTATTTTGGTATGCGGACGCCCTGGACCGGGATGGGGAACGAGCGTCCGCCTCCTGACCGTCCACTACCTGCTTCTTCGGGGGAGGCTGGCCGTAAGGGATGTCGATCTGGTTACTCGTTGGACGTAGACGTTTGGCAGGCACGAGGCCTGACCTGTGAGGGGAATTGGTAGCATTCGGCACGTTGGCAAGTGGTCGGCGAGTCGACATATTAAGCGAAGACCGAGGCGAAGGTGGTACGAATACAGCTGCCATGTGGTAACAGAATACAAGGCACTATATGAGCGTGAGTTGCTGTGAGTTGGACACCAGCAAGAGAGAAGAGAGAAAAGGAGGGGCACTGGAGGCGAGCACGCGATGCGTTACACGTCTCGACGGGGGGTGATTACTCGGTTAGAAAAAGGCCATTGTCGACGCGATAGATGAGCAAATAAAGAGCGGCAGTGGGAGTTAGTGAGAGAAGCAGAAAGCCATGCCCTAGGAGAAGGGGAAGCAATGCAGCAAAACCCGCGAGAGTGTGTGGGGGAAGGAAGACAACAGAAAAGGGTCTAGGGGAGACACAGATTGAATGGGTGGTGGTGGTGATGATGGAAAGAGAAGAGAGACCAAGCCCGACTAGACTAGTAGAGAAACGACTAAGCGTGTCAGGGAAGGTCGGTGGAGCCCCGGCGGGTTTGTTTTGGCTCCGGGATGTGCGCCGGACAACCACCGCCCGGCGCGCAGCATGAACCATTCTTTCTTTTCCTTTCATTCATTCCTCTCTGGGGCTTGCTGGGGTTACCCTTCAGAAACAATCTGCACCTATATCCCTTTTCTTAAGTGAGGGAGTCTCTAAATGATTGAGTTTGCTGATTGTGTCTTTTGCAAATATTGGCACGTCTATTCCAACCTCCTCTGCTTCCTCTATACTACGTCGTAGTACCTATATCCACGCCCCACGCGTCCACGCTTAAGTGCTGACTGCTGACTGGTGACGTCTACACGAGCCACACGAACCACCAAAACCGGCTTGTCTCTTGTTTACTTCTTGCTCAACTCGGTCATGTTGTTTGCTATACCTCAATTTTCGGTTCACTATGTTATATATGTTACAATCTTATGCAAGGGTATCTAGCTTTACACAATTTCGGCCCTCGTCCATCTTAGTCACGAAGGGCCTCGATATCATCGACCTAGGTAGCAGATTTATCGGTCAGCCCAATAGTTCGTCACCACAACCACGGAACACGTCTTTACTCTACTGGGAAAGCTCGCTTACCTCTTTAACTGCCTCCGTGGTCAATACAATGGGACTGTCATCTCCAACACACACACTGTCTTCAATCCGGATACCAATGCCCCGGAACCGTGCCGGCCAGCGCTCATCATCCGGAACGTAGATGCCACTGCACCGATTGTTAGCATGCTCAACCTCACAGAAGGGCGTCGATACATACGGCTCCACAGTGATACATTGGCCTGCCTTGAGATTGTATCCCCGGGAATACCCGGAGCAGTCGTGCACGTCCAGACCAATATAATGGCCCAAGTGGTGAGGGAAGAGAATACCCATGGCCTAATCTTGGTTAGTATTGAAAAGAGCTTGCGAGAGACTGGAAAACCTACGCCTCCGGAAACATCGAATCCAAGTTGTATCAGCTGGTCTCGCAGGCCAGTCTCCGCAACGCTATGCAGTCGGTCCAGGCTGAGCCCAGCATCTTCGCGACACAGCGAGACACAGCTGCGATGCACATTTAGCACGGCATTGTACAAGTCGCGCTGAGGGTCAGAGAATTTGCCGTTCACTGGCCAGGTTCTCGTGATGTCGGAGATGTAAGTGCCTGCCTCCTATGAACCAGTTAGTCTCGGTATCGGTAAACGGGTAGGATACACGTACACCACCTCCGTCAACCAGGACCATGTCCCCGTCCCTGTAATGTGTGAGTATTGCAATGACAATGGCTCTTGCGGCACATACCTCAAAACGTCATCATTTCTCGTGTAGTGGATGCTCAGGGCGTTCTACACACGTTAGTCGCAGGATACCAATACCTTCCTAATGAGTTACTTACAGAACCGCCTGCGACGACTGGAACAAAAGCACTGTTATCGCAGCCATTGCGCTTGAAGTTATACTCCAAGAAAGCAGTCAGGTCCTTTTCCATGGAGAACGTCTGCCTCATAGACTCCGTGAACGCTCGTCCAGATGCCTGTCCAACACGACGCAATTGCACCACCTCGTCCTCACTCTTGAAGACTCTCATTTCATTAAGGATGGAGCGCAAAGGCTTAACCTTGCGGTGGTCGACTATTTTCTTGAGCTTTTCAGAAGCTCCCGTAGGACCGTAGAGGTACCGATGCAGAGACGACCTTCCGGGGTTGAAGGCGGGAATGTCGGTGTAGATTTCTGTCGCATCCGCAAGGATCTTAGGAAGAAGGTCCCCAATGCGTTCGATGTCACCAGACTACCAGGGCAGTGTTAGTCGCCATCAAGGAAGAGTAATAAAGTAACCTCTTACTTCATCCGCATTGAAGACGTCGATCGCCGCGCGGGTACCTGAGCGGGCTCCGTCCCAAAGCTCGGCTTTCGCATCCTTCTCCCTGCAATAAAGGTGGAAGAGATGGTTGTTCCCGGATCCGTCGTTCGCTGCTTATAATGAGCGCCAATTCCCAACCCGAATGTCGTAGTTAGAGCTCACCGATGACAGCCAGCGCATTAGGTTCGTTAAACCCTATCCATACAGAGCTATGTCAGCGATGTCTGTTGCCTGTAAACAAGGACACCATGTACCACCCACCGGTCAAGTAAAAAAAGTTCGAGTCCTGCCGGTATTCATTGAAGATGCCCGAAGCCCGGTAGGTAACCTCAGCAGCAGCCAGCACAGCGACGGCATACTTGGGTAGTTTGTTCGCGAGACGAGATCGGCGCTGGGCATACTCGAGAGCCGTTATTCCGGGTGTCACTTTAAGATGCGTTAATACCGTATGTAATATGCGTCATTGTAGTCCGCGGGAACTGAAGTGATGTTACGCACGCTCTCCCGGCTCCAGTATATGGGGGTGTGTCTCGTGAAGCGGTTGTCCGAATTTGAGCTCCGCGGCGGAGATCGAAGCGTAAGTACGGCGAAGAGCAGGCTGTTGGAGCACCGGCCGGCTAAGATGCGAAAGGGAGATTCGAGGTGCCTGGCGACGAAGGCAACGAGGCCATTGGCGAATGGCTGCTTTGCATGTCGACATCGTTATAGCAGCACCATTGAAGGTGTTGGCAAGCTTTGTCGACTTCAGGACTGGCTATCTGGCCCGCGTTTGGTTCGGAAGGTCGGCGGTGATTGCGAGACCTCCGAGAGTCCCTTGGTTTGGCCCGTTCGCTGGATGCCTCAGGCTGGCAGCCTCGGTCGGCGGCAGTGACCAATCAACGCCGAGGAGTTTGCGATAGACTCGCATACTCCGCTTGTCTGGATAGGCTGGAAGCTGCGATTCCTTCCCACCTTCTTTCTTATCTCGGTCTTGTACAGCGTACCACAACCACGAGATGTCGGAGGAACTTGGGCCAGTGCAGTACAATCCCAAGGGTTGGGTTGTTTTTCGATGCAATTACTCGATGACTCAAGTTGGCCTTTGAGTCACGTCAATGAGATGCCAAGGTGGAGTACAAAATATATATAGTAGGAGTAAACCCCAAGGGTCCAAGCACAATTCGTTGCTCACTCGAGTGCCCCATTACAACTTGAAGTTATATGCTAGAAGACAGTATTTAGTAGTCAGTTATTCATTGATATAGTTGTTCGACTCGTCAAATTCCCAGCATCAGAAACAATGGGAAGGACCTTAACATACCCCAAGCGGCCCTCGAACACGGTTAACCGCTACAAGCATCGAGGTATACTTCACTTCAAACCCCCTACTTTACGACGAAGGACTTTACTAAGGAAACAGCAGCAACATATGACCTGGGGGCCATTCATGAAATCATCAACTCCACCCAAGTTCTCCATGTATCCTTCAGCCCCGGACCGTCGGAGCCCTTCCCTGCAATCCTGCCTATGATCGGACAAATGGGATCATTCGACTACCCTTCAGCTAGCATCGACGAGCCCCTTGACTGTTATCTTCATGGCTATGTCAGCTCCCGAATTATGAACCTAGCTCGAGATGCCGAAGGAGAAGGACTACCCATCTGCGTGGCTGCTAGCAAGGTCGACGGGTTGATCTTGTCTCTGACACCGAACTCCCATAGCTACAACTATCGATCCGCGATCCTTCAGGGCTATGCCAAGTTAGTCATTGACGAAGCTGAGAAGCTCTACGCCATGGAGCTAATCACCAATTCGGTGCTCTCCGATCGTTGGGCGCACACGCGTGTGCCACCAGACCGTGCTGAGATGTCCTCAACCGTTATCCTCAAGGTTAAAATCATGAGCGGCAGTGGTAAGATTCGAGATGGCAGCGTCTCGGATGAGAAGAAAGATACAGGCAGTGAAGAGATCACGAATCGAGTTTGGACTGGTGTTGTCCCTGTTTGGGAGACATTTGGCGAGCCGATCCCTAGTACTGGGAACAAGGTTCCTGAAGTACCGAGCTACGTCAAGTCATTCGTTGCTGCGAAGAACGATGGAAATCGTGCTTATGCGGAGAGGGCAGTGGGGATTGAGCTGCCACGAGAGGAGCAACATTGATTGGTGAAAAGGGATAATGTGCGGGTGATGTACTTATAATGCTCTGGCATTTCTGCTTCATATAGTTGACTTCTGCTATTCTATTGTGGGGAGAAAGTATAAATCGCCCAGCATTGGACCCTGCGGGGTATCGTAGCCTTGCTGCCGTGTCATTGCAACCTTTGATCTGCGCAGCGCAGGGATGGTACTAAAATACATAAACCGTTTGTCCCGTATCTGACTCTTATTTAAACAATAGTAAATTTATGGATTAGCTAAACGTATTGTTCGGTTCACTTGACGAAACAATTATACAAAGTATAAGGCACGATTGCATAGTTTTAAGGCGACCCCACGTCATCGGTACCATTAGCGTAAGGCCGACTCCGCAGAACTTCAACTTAGCTACAACTTCTCCAAATGACTGACTCGACACACAAACGTTCCCTTCTGTGGGAAACAGACATTCTCTCCCACACATACACACCAGATTAACCTTGAGATAACACATGATTATCCTATATCGAGTGTCGTGCCCAGTCTAGAGTCTCTCTCCAATCTCTAGCCCGCCATGGCTCCTCCGGCTATCCCCGCAGCAGATCTCAGCTCATTCACCACCTACCTGAAAGGCTGCAGGCGAGTGATTGCGCTATTAGGAGCCGGTATATCTGCATCATCGGGACTTCCCACTTTTCGAGGAGCGGGTGGTCTATGGCGATCATACGACGCGACAGACCTCGCAACGCCCGAGGCGTTCGATGCCAACCCAGACTTAGTATGGCAATTTTATAGCTATCGGAGGCACATGGCCCTAAAGGCACAGCCCAATCGTGCGCATTATGCTCTGGCTGAACTTGCCCGAAAGAACAAGGACTTCATCACGCTGAGCCAGAATGTTGATGGTGAGTTGGAATCATGTCTTGCCCCGAAGTGGTACTCGACTAATCAGTTGCTTGGCTTACTCAGGTCTTTCGCAACGAGCTAGACACCCGCCACATCAGCTTCACCTTCTTCATGGCTCCCTTTTCACAGTCAAATGCACGTCTTTCTATTGCAGCTACTCCCGCGAAGACTTTACCGACCCGATTGTTCCCGCTCTCGCGCTGCCAAAGAAGCTAGAACCATCCGCAACAGATAAAACGGGCGAAGAGGCTTCTCGATCCGTCTCTAGTGCACTAGGGAACAATGAGGATGTGGAGGTTGATGTGTCGGACGAGCGTGTTCCTCTTTCCGCAGTGCCTTATGAAGAGCTTCCCCACTGCCCGAAATGCAAAGACGGGCTTCTACGCCCTGGGGTGGTGTGGTTCGGAGAGAGTCTACCATTACATACGATTGATTATGTAGACGAGTGGTTGAACAAAGGGAAGGTTGACTTGATACTGGTGGTAGGTACGAGTTCGAGGGTATACCCTGCGGCAGGATATGTGGATAAGGCTCGCAGTAGAGGAGCTAGAGTGGCAGTGGTAAATATGGACCGCAACGATGTTGGCTCTTCCGGGTTGAAGCCTGGAGATTGGTTTTTCGAGGGTGATGCAGGTACTATTGTTCCGGAAATATTGAAGGGGGTGATTGGAGATATATAATGAGCTTGGCTACTATTTCTTCTATAGCTGAGCAGAGTACAGCGAAATCCGATATATCTTATAATAGCTTCAAATACCTTTTACTGCGCAGATCTAGAATTACTCGTACTATATAGGACGACTGCCACTGATAGCTTAACATTCCTAGTGTAATGTTTTGCAGCGGGAAGGAATACAAACAGCCAACCTCAGTTAATAGCTACTGTGACTCACCCTTCTTGCCCGAGCTAGTAAAATGGGACTGCGGATCTAGATCAATAATTTTCGCACATAAGCTCCAATTTTTTCTCCCAATGTATCTCGTGGGGGTGGGTTGGTACTTGCTGTGTGTACCTGAAGCTGTTGTGTGACCTGTCACCCCGCTGGGTGGGCGGTGGTTGCTGGGGCAATGCGGGCAAACCGAGCGATAGCGCTATCGATAAAATGTGGCATGCCAGCGCTAAACAGAGCCGATCTCCGTCAACACGTCCAAAGCCCCTCCCACTACTCCGGATCTCGCCCTTCCTAGCCTCTTTTGCAATGTCATGACCTGATTCAAGTAAGTAGATATCTCATATATCCTCTCCACTTCCATACCGAGATAGCTGTCGATAGCGAGTGTCTCTTTGCAACCCCGCGTGACGTGATGTGCTGACTTTCTGCCTCGCCTACAAGAACAGAAAAGATCTTACTCGCCATAATCACGATAGAACCGCTATATCTATGCAACCTAGATCTTGATCATACAGCTTCTGATACCCCCCACTGTGTCCCTCGGCACACGACGATTAGCCGCCACCACCTAGCTTCAGAAGGAAGTTTCACCAGAATAATACACCATGGCCAAAGAAAGCGACGCCCCCGCGGACCCCTTCACGCCTAGAAGGCCGCAAGAACAACCCCATCGTCCTATGTCACACCATCCTGAGTTTGGAAAGCCATCTCCTATTCGCCCAGTGCATCATCAGAGTCACCACTCTAGCAACCCCTTCAACATCCCCAAACCGAACCAGCAACGTCCGGAGCATCACAGACACCAGCCCCGGCCGCAAAATCCTGCCCACAATGGTGCCCCGCAATACCGTCCCCCCACTACTCCAGGACCTAATAACTTCTCAACCCCCAGAAGAGAAGGGTTTGACCCATTCAAGCCCGTTAGACCGTCCGCGTACAACAACAACCGCTTCTCCCGCCCGGTCGACAGTGGAGCTGTTGAGATTCGACGCCCAGAGAACTTCACATTCAATACACCCCGTGCCCCCAAGACATTCTTCGCCTCGAAGCCCTCTGCCGTTAAGATGACGAACGCGTCGAAGAACTTGAGGAACTTTGTCGACTTGACTGGTGAGGGCGGGTTCACGCCGAGTGCGCGATCTCGGGGTCCGGGATTCGGCTCTATGGATGTTAATGGTTATGTGGATACGGCCAAGGCGAATGAGAATATCAAGGCTCTGTTGGAGGGTGCTTTTGAGGATGAAGATGAAAAGGAACCCAAGTCGAAGAGCAAAAAGAAGAAGGACAAGAAGAATAAGAAGAAGAAGAACAAAGAAAAGAAGCAAGACAAGTCCGAGAAGAAGTCCCAGGAGAAGAAGTCGGACGCCGACATCGATGATCTTGCTGCCCAGTTGGGATCTGTAACTGTACAGGAATCCAATACTGCGGATGAGAGCACTGATGAATCGGAAACCGAGTCCAACAAGTCCCCTGTAAAGCAGAAGGTCAAGGAAGTCGTGGAAGTCAAGGAGGTGGCAGAGAAAGATGTTAGTGAAGTTGAAACGGAGAATGAGGAAGATGATGATGATGAAGAAGAAGAGGAGGAAGAGGAGGAAGAGGAAGATGATGGGACAGTGGAAGGCTTGAAGGTCAAGTTACTGCCTCATCAGCGGGAAGGTGTCAATTGGATGTGCGACAAAGAGACTGGCCGGAAGAAGACCAAGGGAGTGCTTCCCAAGGGTGGAATATTGGCAGACGACATGGGTCTCGGTAAAACTGTTCAAGCTATTGCTCTGATGCTATCCAACAGAAAGCCCGCCGATGGTCTTAGGCGGCCCTTGTCTGACGACGAGGACGAGGATGCGAACAGTGACGATGAAGAGGAGAAAGAAAACCGCAAACTACCGGCTGGACTGAGCAAGACGACTCTGGTCGTCGCTCCGCTAGCCCTGATCAAGCAGTGGGAATCTGAGATCAGCGACAAGGTCGAACACTCGCACAGAATGCGGGTCCTAGTATACCACGGAAACGCACGGGCTAAGGGAACGGACAAGCTTGAGGATTACGATGTGGTTATTACCACGTATGGCACCTTGACCTCGGAGCATGGTGCTAAGGATAAGAACAACAAGAAATCCCCCATCTTCTCCGTCTACTGGTACCGGATCATTCTGGACGAAGCCCACACAATCAAGAACCGCAACGCGAAAGCAACACAGGCTGCCTACTCTTTGGATGCAGAGTACCGCTGGTGTCTTTCGGGAACGCCAATGCAGAACAACCTTGATGAACTGCAGAGTTTGATCAAATTCCTACGTATCAAGCCGTTTAATGACTTGGCGGCATGGAAAGAGCAAATTATGAAGCCTATAGCGAACGGCCGTGGAGGCCTCGCTATCGAGCGTCTGCAGATTTACCTCAAGATCTTCATGAAGCGACGCACGAAGGATATTCTGAAGCAGAATGACAACCTCAAGCCCGGCAAGGACGGGGAGAAGAAGTCGTCTGGCTTCCACATCGTCAAGCGAGAGGTTATCAAGGTTGAAGCAGACTTTATGCCGGGTGAGATGAACTTTTACCAGCGCCTAGAGCAGAGAACAGAAAACAGTCTCGAGAAGATGATGGGTGGCGAGAAGGTCGATTATGCTGGCGCTTTGGTGCTGCTGTTGCGTCTTCGGCAATCTTGCAATCACCCCGACCTTGTTAAGAGCGACCTTGCTCAGGATAAGGACGTTCTCCTGCAAAACGGGCAATCAGGCAGCCAGAAGCCCGCCAAAAATGATGAGCTGGACAGCATGGCAGACCTTTTCGGGGCACTGAGTGTTGTGTCCAAGAAGTGTGATATCTGCCAAATGGATTTGAAGAAAGAGGAGGCATCTGGCGGTAATAGCAGGTGTAAAGAGTGCGAGGTTGCGTTGAATGCCGACCTGACTGATACTGGCAAGAAGAAGAAGAGTGACCGCAGGTCAATTATCGATCTAACAGAGTCCCCATCGGCCCACCGCGGAGAGCCGCAGGTCATCCGGCGGAGAAACCGACGAGTAGTGCTAGACAGCGACGATGAAGATGAGGACGACGGCGAGTGGATTGTTCCAGAAGCTCAGCGCGGAAAGTCGAGCCTTGGAACAGCTGGAGGCACCGATGATGAAGACGCAGAGGGTGGTGGTGAATGGTTGAACTCGGACGATTCAGACAGTGACGACGATGGGCCTGAGTCTCCCTCGCGCAAGCCAACGGGCATCAGTCGCCGTAGCCCCGAGGTGGAGTCTGACGATGACGACATTTACTTGAACGCCGGAGACGATGATAACAAGATCCTGCCGTCGACGAAGATCCGGCGTCTAATGAAGATCCTGAGGCGTGAGTCATCAGACCACAAGTTCATCGTCTTTTCAGTCTTCACCTCCATGCTTGACAAGATCGAGCCATTCCTGAAGCGCACCGGAATTGGATACGCACGATATGACGGAGGCATGCGAAACGATCATAGAGAGGCCAGTCTCAACAAGCTGCGGAACAACAGTGGCACCAGAGTTCTCCTCTGCAGTTTACGCGCTGGTGCTTTGGGGCTGAACCTGACTGCAGCAAGTCGAGTGGTCATTCTAGAGCCCTTCTGGAATCCTGTATGTTTACCACTTTCCCTCGATAAGACATATGCTAATCCCTTTTAGTTCGTTGAAGAGCAGGCCATTGACCGAGTCCATCGTCTGAATCAGACAGTAGACGTCAAGATCTACAAGATGATCATCAAGGGTACTGTGGAGGAACGGATTATCGATCTGCAAGATCGCAAGCGCGAGCTTGCCAACGTTACCATTGAAGGCAAGACTGCTGCGGCCAAGCTGACGATGAAGGATATGATGGCTCTGTTTGGCAAGGACGCCGAAGCACGTTACAACGGCGACCCCGATCTCGACCTGAATCAGACAACGAAACTGCTGAATTCTGGTGCTGATAGCGCCTCGGGCTCAACATACGCCAGTGAGACGCAGACCTCTGGCTCCCGCGATCGAAGCCGCCAACAGGCGAAACGGAGTTCTCGCGGTGAAGACTCGGTCTATGGTAGACGGTGGTAGCATGAACTACCGGTGTAGCATGATTCGGAATGAGTAACATTGGGCGTTAGGCTGGGAGGACAAGCTATCGGTTGGACATTGTTTCAATTTCGGGATTCACTTTTCTACCTTATGAACAGAGATTTCGGGCGTTAAAATGCATACAATCCTACTGTCATATTGTGCTAGCTGCTGGCTGGTTACGGCATGGACATATGAAAACGATATACAGTAAGCTTGACCTGAATCGTAGTTCTCTAACGCTTCAGAGCCTCGGACAAGTGTCTGCCAACACTTCAACTGAAAACAGCATACTTCAAGAGAATCCACAACACCACCTATAAATACCCTAATTAACTAAAACCCCACTACAAAAACCCTTCTAACACCCCCATCCTCTCCACAACCTCCCCCTCAGCCCCCTCTCTCGCCCCCTCCCGCGCCTCCTCACTCATCCTCCCCACAATAAACTCCGCAGCCAAATGAAACGGACACACGCACTGCTCCAACCCACGCCACCGACACAGCACCCCCATTCCACCGATATCACTAGGCCGTGCCACCCCCCGTTCCGCCAAACAAGCATTAAACGTCTTCCCAATCCACCATAGCTCACCAGGAACATTATCATCGCTAAAATCCCCAGAGAGAAGAGCCTGCGCCAACTTCCCCTCTGTCGGATCCTCCCCATAAGGACCCATTACATTACCGCCTAGATCCTGCAGCGAGACGAGGAACTCGTGAGCGGGGTGTGCGATGCAGGCGAAGTCGAAGTCGATGAGGGCTGTGAGTTTGCATGTGGTGGGGTCGATGAGGATGTTGTTCATTGCTTGAGTATAAGTATCATGTTAGTTAGTATCTTAATGGGTAGATGGGGTGGTCTGTAGGGTGGGAGGGTTACTCAGGTCACCGTGGATGAGGACTCTGGTATCAGGGTCTGAAAGACCAGGGAGGGAGAATTTGTCGATGAGGGAGTCAAGCCGATCTCGGATTCCGTTGCTTCGCCATCCGTTGATGATAGGGCTGGAATCAGCGTCGTGTAGCTCGTGCCGTAGGCGTGCCTTGAGAAGCTCCGCATATGTAGACCACGGTCCGCCATTCGTGGTGGTCATCTCCGCACTGATGATTCTGCCGTCGGTGGAGGATAGACCAAGTCCACCGTAGGTGATCCCCGATGGGAGTGGACATTTCCGGAGTCCGGCGAGTATATCTGCGACTTGCTCGATGATGGATTTCTTGATTGTCTTGGACTGAGAAGGGAAGAACTCGTCTAGTGGTATGCCGGATTTGTATTCCATTAGTGTCCACGGTAAGTCATCTGGATGGCTAGTAGGTTTCGAGCAGAATGTATGTATTCTGGGGATGAGAGAGCCTGATCCGGGACGATGGGACTCGAGTCCCTGACGGGCGAGAGACATGGCGGCGAGTTCGTTCTCGATCCGGGAGGATAAGGGGTTGATGCCCATTGCTGAGGGGTTGCTCATTCGGAGGATGTAGGTCGTTGTTCCGTCTGGTGGGGAGGTGGTGTAGGGGTTTGGGGGATCGTCTGGGGTGTGGAATGAGGTGCTTGAAGGGGGCTGGGATAGTTCGAGCTTGTAGATGAAGTTGTTGTAGGGACAGGGGCCGAGTTCTTGGTATGCTATTGGGGTGATGGTGGTGATTTGGAGGGAGTGGTGTTGCGCGATGCGCTGGATTTGCTCGAGGCGCGTGTGGTAGGTTTGGTGGTTGATGTCGGACATGGTGGGGGTTGGTAATTTTGGTGATGGTTGGTTGGGATGGGATGTGTTGTGCTGGTTGGGATAGTGGTATGCTTACTGGGTTATCTATGGTTGTAGTTATACGGATGTTCCAGAGAAATGGGGGATATCAGCATTGCCTGCTTATCTTTGAGCGAGTCTTTCGTATATAGAAATGCCAGGGGTATAGGGTTAGCTCCGCCGGAGTCCGATATGAGCCTACGAATAGAAGGGTAGTCATTGATTGCGATACCGAAAACAGACTATCTAGTGTGACTGCCGGGGACCTGTGATTATGATACTTGCGAAAATATTATTCGCAGCAAAATTCCTGATGGTGAGCGCTATTACTGTCGATGTAATAAAAAGTCAAAGCAAGGACTGGGATAGGCATCTCACTCAACTCATACTCCTAATTTATGCCCTAATCGGGCCCATCATATAAGGAAAACTCGGGAATGGAGGGGAACAGAGCATAATTAACCCATAGTATGAATGTCTTTTCACCAATCTACCCACACGCATTCTGTTGGTATAAATAAACGGCTTGCTCACGGTTCAAAATCCAATCAGCGGCGTCCAGCAAGTGGCACAGGGCTGAGTTGGACGAGGTAGCACGGTATCACATATCAAATAACATGAAAGGATACCGTAGTACTCCGTAGTCTTCTCACCTAACTCGTAGTGTGCTTTCTCTTGCTTATCAAGCTCGATTTCGATTCAACGTATCTCCGCCCGACCTCTGTAAGTGCCATCATGGCAAAACTGCCTCTTTTTAGGATTTATGTCTCATTAAAACCATATAATAATAAGGCACAGTATAGTGATCATCCGTTTGAATTATATCATCGAAACCCTTTGCGATGTTCAAAACCGCACTGGATTGGAAAGTATATCTTTGGTATGATGGTAGTACTATTACTGCATGGACAGCCGGGTGGAACCTACAAAAGCGGGCCATATGCTAAAAGTGGATATCCTTGACTGCTGGTCTTTAGTACCGTTCTTAGGGCTGTTTTCATTCCTTGTCTCGTTTGAATTGATAGCATCTCTGGCTGTAGCCGCACATCCCGTTGCATCGGGCCGTTAAGAGTACCCAATACCCCTCACTCAGCTGAACCTCTCGCGTAGCCTAACGCCCCCAAGTCTTAATAACACGACCGATTATTCGACCGGCAGGATATAACCTTCAGGATATCATTCGATGCAAGAACTGACCTGGCAGTGCTTGCTCACGCACTATGAGCGACCCTCTGAGTATCACCGCAAGTGTAATAGCCGTCCTTGAACTGGCAGCCACCACAACCCGCTATCTCAGGGAAATCAAACATGGAGCAGCAGACCGACTCCAGTTGCGGGATGAGATACGAAGCACCACCTACCTGCTCGAAATGCTTAGAGACCGTATTGATGATGCTGAGGACGCGGCCGTAACTTTAGGCATGGGAAAGTCCATATTGACCGAGTCTCTTGTGGGTCTTGATGGTCTCCTCGTTCTTGTTCAGAGTGTGCTGCAAGACATCATCTCTCGGCTCTGTCCGCAATCAAAGTTCGGTCAACGATCGTTGTCTTTGACATGGCCATTCACAAAAAAGGATATCACGGAGAAGCTGGCTTGCTTGGAGCGACTAAAGGGTAGTCTCAGTCTCGTCTTACAGAATGACCTGATGTACGGTGTCCTGTCTCACAAGGTTCTCGATCGTCTTCAATATTTGGTAAAGTGCTAATTACAGGACGTTAGAAAAATGGTGCAGTCATCGCATAGAGAACTTACAGAAATCGGACAGAAGGTCAGCCAAACACAATTGAAGGATGAGGAAGATCTAAACGAGAGGATCTTGCTCTGGCTTAGCCCATTGCCCTTCCGCAAGCAACATGATGCAATCCTAGAGAGCGTGCAGGCGGGAACTGGTGGCTGGTTTATGAAACACGAGAGAGTATGTAATTGGCTTGAAGGAAATACCAGCATGCTTTGGTGTCCAGGCATACGTAAGTACTCGGAGTTTTACACTATGGGGAAGCTAACTTCAGGTTGCTAGCTGGCGCTGGTAAAACACGACTAATGTTAGTACATTGACTAAGTATTTTATTTTTCCATTTTCATTCATATGTATATCTATTATTGTTCTTTGATTTGCTTGGAATATGTCCCTTAGATGTTGCATTGACAGCTAATGCATCGTATCAGGTCCATCGTTGTTGATACGCTCGAGCATAAGCTGGCCTCGAAAAACGCTCTCTGTACGTACATCTATTGTAATTATGGACGCCGAAACGAACAGACCCTTGTTGCTCTTATTTCAAGCTTGCTGTTGCAAGTACTTCGACACTCGAAAAGCGGGACAGTGCCATCTGAAATATCCTCGCTTTATGATTCGCATAAGAAACTTGGTACCCGCCCTACCTGGAAGGAGTTATTCGATATATTCACCAAAATGACCCTCGAATATGCAACGACCTTCATCGTGATCGATGCTCTAGACGAATACAGCGAGAGTGAGAATGACGCTTTGTGGTTTCTATCCACCATTAGTTCCGTTAGCTCAAACGTTAGAATTATGTGTAGCTCACGTTTCTCCACAACCTTTGACGCATATTTCAATTCCTTTGAAAAGGTAGAAATCTCGGCTCGGGACGAAGACATTGAACTATTCTTGGATTCGGAAATTGCACGGCTCCCCACGCTGTCGAGCCTATCCAAGCATCTTCGAGCCGAGCCAGACTTGAGAAGACACATCATTGTTTCCATCACGGGGGAGTGCCAGGGAATGTATGCAACCAGTAATATAATACACCGAGGACTGACGACGTTAATATGTGGATACTAGGTTTCTTCTCGCTAAGCTACACCTCGAGTCGCTTCTCCCGAAAATCAATCGGAAGGCTGTGCGCTTGGCTTTGGCCTCTCTTCCAGGAACTCTGAATGATACTTACTCAGACGCCCTCAAAAGGATCCGGGACCAGCCCGCCGAGATGGCGGAGCTGGCAGAGCTCGTACTGCTCTGGGTTATCTGCGCCCGTCAGAGCTTTACAGTTATGCAGCTTCAACATATGTATGCCATGCAAGAGCTATTGGAGGACATGGCTCTTGAAGACGACGACCTCCCGGACAGAGATGTCCTCACCGCAGCTTGTGGAGGTCTCATTACGGTTGATAAAGAGTCGCAAACCATCAATATCATCCACTACACCGCCCAACAATACTTTGAAATTTCCCTTGCGCCGAAGTTGATGACTGCCCGAATCAGTCTCACAAAAGTTAGCTTGGCGTATCTGGTGTTGCCGAACTTCTCCACTGGCTTCTGTACCAGTGATACCGCTATGGAACAGCGTATGAGAGAGTATCCCTTCATTGAGTATGCCGCCAAGCATTGGGGCTCAGAGATGAACCTCATCGATGCAGGCGAGCTTTTGCCAGACCTCGAACGGCTTTGGTCTAATCCTGTGGCGGTTGAGATGACTAGTCAAGTGTGGAGTCTGTCAAATGCTCGCTATCCCAACTGGAGCCAGGAGTTTCCTCGAAACTGCCCAGCTCTCGTGCTTGCCGCGGTTTATGACCTTCCAGCTATCCTTCGACAAATGATTGCAAACGGTCATGACATTGAAGGTAGGGGGTCCGATGAAGAGACTGCCCTTATCCGGGCCGCGACATTTGGCCAGGTCGCAAATGTGCGCACATTACTAGAGCTAGGAGCTGAGGTCGATGCTCAAGACTACATGAATGAAACTGCTCTACACAGAGCTGCTAGAAAGGGAAATGAAGAGATTATTCGTGTGCTAATAGGTGAAGGTGCCGGAGTGAACAACAAAGCGTCCAGCAATTGGACAGCACTCATGCTTGCTGTGTCCTGTGAGAGTCTTAACGCCGTTCGAATACTCGTCGAAGCAGGCGCAGAGCTAATTTCAGAGACGGAATGGGGGGACACAGCCTTGACTATGGCTTTGAGAAGTGGACAGGAGAATATCGCTGTCTTCCTTGCCGATCATGGTGCTGTTTTGCCTCGCGGCTTGGCGGGGCGTCGAGCTTTCACCATAGCTTGCCAGAGAGGATTACAACATGTAGCACAGCGCCTAACACTTGATTATGAGGCGGTTGCTGGGAGATCTTTACAGCGGCAATCCTCGCGACTTATGGGTGGCCTACCTCAGATCGTACGTGAATTACCGCAGGGAGAGGCAACTGCTTCTGGAACAGAAACCGAACCGAGTGACGAGGTCTCGCTGGGAGAGCTGATGGAGCAGTATAACATAAAGACCGGGTTTGATCAGCGTTACAAGATAACGCAGAAAATTGGGAATGGCCATAGTGCCACAGTACACCTCTGCACCGACAGAGTGACAGGGATGGTTTTCGCAGTCAAGGTTCTCGAAGGTGTAACTCCTGGAAATCCCCTGAGAGCAAAGGATTTCAAGGGGATAGGCGGTGAAATTCAACTGCTACGCGAGCTCCAGAAGCACTATCATCCAAACTTAGTGAGGATGATAGATGCATTCGCAAATTTAGAGGGGAATGATTTTCGCCTTCTCTTAAGTGTCGCGTTGAAAGGGGAACTATTTTACACTATTACATCGAGAGGAAATCTCAGCGAAGGTGAAACACGGCATATATTCACTCAGTTATTATCTGCCATCATATTTCTGGCGAGACTTGTTCTTTGACACTAGACTACGCTGGTCCAAGCTAATACATAATAGCATGAACTTGGATGGGTCCACCGAGACATTAAACCCGAGAATATCTTGATATGCGACGACCACCTTTCAATCCAGTTATGTGACTTTGGTCTCGCGAAAAAGATCGGCGCGAAGTCAGCTTCTGATGGATTGACAACAACCTTGTGTGGAACTCCCACTTGTATGTATCTTAGTCCCTGGACACCCATTGAGGCGATTGCTAATCTGGCTTAGATGTGGCACCAGAAATAATTGTAGAGACACCCCACCGCCGATATGGATTCGAGGTAGACATATGGTCTTCGGGTGTAGTTTTGTACATCTGTCTCTGCGGATTTCCTCCATTTGCCGACGAGCTTAAAACCCCGGAAAACCCATATACCCTGGCACAACAGATAAAGATGGGTAGATTTGATTATCCATCACCTTACTGGGATCCCATCGGAGATCCTGCATTGGATCTCATTGATCGAATGCTCACCGTAAACGTCCCTGACCGCATTTCAGCTCGAGATTGCCTTACTCACCCCTGGATGTGTCAAACCTCCAATTGATGCAGGAAGGTTAGTTATCGCTAATAGCTTCTTTAAACTGCCAAATAGTGCAGCAAATCATCGTTGAGAAGCCAGTCCGCAGCGATCACCTTTCCCATTTACTGAGTTAGAGAGAAAACATACAAAGACTAGTAGAATATATATACTACGTTTTATAGGATTTTATGTTATCGTTTGTTACACAAGCGGTCTGGAGTATTCATCGGCTAGATAATCAAAATGGGATTTGACAGAATGACAGAGATACATAAGCTCAAATAGACGCGGAAGCTATATAATTCAGCGCCACAGAAACAACTTAACCCCTAAACATCAGAACCTGGTATTTTGCCATCACTATAGATTGCCAATTGCATGATGATATTAACATCACTCAATATTCCATATTCACTCTTGCAGATCAAATTTCATTCAATAATGACCTCACCAATTACCGGCTGCCTGATTCTTCCTACTCATCGTCACGCTAAATTCTCACCTCCAATCCTTTTATATACGCCCACGTGATCCAACCTCATCACTGCTGCCTGAACAGCATACATAAAACACCCAGAAAGCAGTTATCGTTCACTTTCCAGCTTCAATACCTTAAATCCATAATAACCATCATGGATATCCAACCTAAACTCATTATCTTCCTGCTCGCGGCTCTAGTAATTGCCAGCGAATCCTTCCGACGCTATGTCAAGCGCCGCCAATTCGCCCGCCAGCATGGCTGCAAAACAGTCGCACAATCCTTCAGCAAAGACCCGTTCCTAGGCTTGGACACCATCTTGAGCACAATACGCACAAGGAAAGAGCACCGTATTCTTGAGCGAGGCTGTAATCTATTCCGCACATTCGGAAACACATTCACCGTCAAAGAACTAGGCCGTAGTGCAATCTTGACCATCGAGCCCGAAAACATCAAGACAGTCCTCTCCCTCAACTTCAACGACTACAGTCTCAAGCACCGCTACGAGGCAATGAAGCCACTTCTGGGCGAAGGCATCTTCAACACGGATGGTCAGCACTGGGCCACATCTCGCGCGCTTATCAGGCCGAGCTTCGCCCGCGAGCAGGTGACTGATCTGCGTTTGCTGGAAGAGTTAATCCAGGATTTATTCGCGTTGCTTCCAAGGGATGGGAGCACGGTGGACCTACAGGAACTATTCTTCCGGTATACGATTGACTCCGCGACGGAATTCCTGTTCGGACAGTCGGTGGGCGCGTTGAAAGAGGGTCACTCGGAGGCTGGGTTCGCGGAGGCGTTTCATTATGCTCAGATGGCGATCCCGATGCGAGGAATGCTAGGTCCGCTTGGTGTCATCTTTCGTGATCGGAAGGCCGAGGAGTGTAACCGAATCTGTCGGGACTTTGTGCAAAGGTTTGTTGATGAGGCTGTCTATGCGGCTGCGACGAGGAAAGAAGATGAATCGTTGGACACGAAGCGGAAGTATATTTTCTCGCATGAGCTGGCGTCGCGGACTTGTGATAAGCAGCGCATCCTGGACGAACTGATGAATGTGCTTCTAGCGGGGCGAGACACGACGGCCAGTCTTCTTGGGAATATGTTCTTCGTGCTGGCGAAGAACCCAGCTATTTGGGCGAAACTGCGCGCGGAGGTTGAAACGCTGCAAGATCGGCCACCGACGTATGAGGAGCTGCGCGGTCTGAAGTATGTTCAGTGCTGTGTGAATGAATGTATGGATACCCATTACCTGTCTATTCTGCTGGATGTCACTGACTTGAACTAATAGCATTGCGCCTTCACCCTGTCGTCCCACGCAACGAACGCGAAGCAGCCAAAGATACTGTCCTCCCTGTAGGCGGAGGCAAAGACGGCCTTTCCCCCGTCTTCGTCTCCAAAGGAACCATCGTCGGCTACAACGTCTACGCCATGCATCGTCGACCGGATATCTACGGTCCAGATGCAGAGGTATTTCGCCCTGAACGCTGGGAGGATGGGAAACTGCAGCCGCGCTGGGGCTATTTGCCGTTCAATGGCGGACCACGGATCTGTATTGGTCAGCGCTATGCCTTGACGGAGGTCAGCTATGTACTTGTGCGGATGGTGCAGGAGTTCCGCGGCCTGGAGAGTCGGGACCCTGGACCATGGGTGGAGGGATTGGGGCTCACGCTTTGTTCGAGGAATGGGGCGAGGGTTGGGCTGATTCCATGACATGCACATTAATCTAAATGGATAGTAATAAGATGAGATATGCAGTAATCAGTACCATACAGGGTCCGCGTCTAAAGAGGAATAGGTCTGACCCGATTGTCACGGTGCTTATCGCCGTCTTACTACCAACCTCTCGCCGATGTGCCTGTACTTTAGCGAAGCATCATTCTAGCTTCAGTGATAGTAATAGAAACTGCTACGACTGCAACGCTACAAATTAGCGCTTATGGACATTAGCGTTGTTCTCCCTACTCCACTTTGGGGTAGACCAATTATACTAATTTCTGACACGCAGAATAAGAGGGGTTAGATAGACAACTGACAAGCCGTACAATTAGAAACGGAGAGGGGTGGATAACAAATTTTAACACGTTCCGTTCAATGTGCCCCTGGCTGTGATGTCCTCCCATCGACAGCAGAGAGAACCGTCTCCAATGCTTACTTCAACGGCGCTATTGAAGCTAATGCATGTGTCGCTAAAACCGGGTAGATCGGAAGAGGGGACAGATATGCGACCCCGTAAGTCTCTCCTCACTTATCCTAAATTGAACATTAACTAGCTAGTCTTACTAGCCAGTAGCTCAATGGCCAATTAGGGTGTGTCCTGCAGCATGGTATATCGATCTAATTTAGCGCTCGACGGCCACTTCCCCTCCATTGTGAATCTACCAGACAATGGTAAGTCAATGTAACACACCCATTATATACTAATTGATGACTGCATTAATTGGGTCACAGGATAATAAAGACACTGAGATGTCTGTAATAATCTGGTATACTAAGCTGGCTGGCTGGAAATAATCTCGTCCCGTCGGCCCTTTCCTCCCACAGCCTCCGCCCGCCTGCCCTAAATCTGTCAGGCCCACTTAGATTGGACGCTCGGGGACATCCTTAGTTCATCCTTGGCGATGGGCTGATAACCGAACAGAAGGAAGAAGTACGGCGTACTCGGAGCTAAGCTAGCTTCCAAAAGTGTTTATCCGCGGAGTCTAGTTGCTTGGGAGTTGTCTGTTCCCGTTGGTCTTAACGAGCCTCAGCCTTCTCCTGTTCCTTCCCACACCCCTCCCTCCCTTTCTCGACTGGCCAGCACACCAAGCAGGAATCTCCACACCCCTGGGCTCCCTTCTGTGTCTTGTGCTTGTTGTCCTCCACTACCCGCCTCCTCTTCCTTTCACCGGCCCACTGCCCCTCACTAGGGGCACACGCCTTCCAGTTGTGCCTGTAGGAAGCGGGAGGATGGATAAGCAAGAGGACAACAGGAACAAAGCATTTTATTTGCCAATGCAATCGATCATATCCCCATATCAAAACCACAAATTGGACTAAATAACCTTCGCGAATTCTGTTACATTCCAAAACAACATTGCACGCAGCTAAATGCACACCCGATTCATCATAAATACATCTATCTACTCCCACTGCTTCACCAACTCCAAAATAGTCTTCGTCAACTCCTCCGGAGCAGACAATTGCGCACTGTGACCCGTAGCCAATTCCCTAGTAATCCACTTAGCCCCAGTAGCCTGAACCATAGCCGTCTGGGCCGGGTACGGCACCGCCCGATCCTCAGTGGTGTGGATGTAAGCAATTCTATCCTTGAAGGCCTCAGAGGCCCAGCTCGCCTCAGGACAAGGACTAGAGAAGGAAGTGAGGCCCTGACTGAGGGAAGTCTGGCAAGCCGCGTCGGCAAGGGTGGGTTCAACGTCGTAGAAGAGAGGGGGCTTGGGCTCGTCGCATTTGAGGAGGTTTTGCTCTTTCTATTCATTCATTGCTTCTCGTCAATACTGAAAATGGTATGTGGGAAGGAAGGAAGGAGCACATACATCCATATACATATGCGGAGGCAGATTTCCACCAAAAGAATCAATAACACTCAGTCCATCACCACCACGAGGCAGAATGGTCGCGATGAAGATCTGGCCAAGCACCGAAGTGGACTTGCCCTGAGCGGCACGGTCGGCGGGTCCGAGTCCGCGCGCCGCCGCGCTAGCAGGCATTCCACTGTACGAGTGGCTGATCAGGATCACATCTTGGTTGCCGACGTCCAGGAGAGGGAGGATCAGTCGGTTGCGCACGTAGTCGGTGTCGTCGGCCGCCGTGACCTGTCCTTGGGCGCCAATGCTGGGGAGGAGGCCAGTGAAGGCTCCGTAGCCGGCGGATTGGAGGAGGTGCAGGAGGTGGGCGTAGTGGGCTGGGTTTTGGGAGGCGCCGGGCACGACGACGAGGGCGGGCTTCTTTTTGTCGGTGGGGACGGTCATGATGTTGAGTGAAGTAAGTATATGAGGGATTGGAAAGGGGGGTTATTGAGGTGAGTGAGTGGTAGTAGGGGAGATTAGTTCGGATGCTGGGAAGAGGGGGTTTGGGAGAAGTATTTATGCCTGTAAAGCGAGTGGTGCCCTACTTCTCCTCCGAAGGCCGGCGCTTACAGTCTACTTTAGTGTTGTAAGATGTTCTTTGTTCATCGACCTAGTGGGTGGAATAAAAACTCGATTGTTGGACGGAGTCAGCCAGGGTGAGTCTGTCTATTGCTAGAACGGGAATGGGTAGCTCGAAGCCAGTCAAGTAGTCGGACGCGAATGACCCACTGTCCGCAACCACCCCTGTATATTCCCTCAAATAGCCACGAAGAAGGGACAGCTGGCACAGTCACTCCTCTTCTTGGTTGAGACTGCTGCTTTTCAGTGGGGGTCTATTGCTACTACTAAGCCCGCCTTCGAAATGAGATCAGTGTTGCTCCAGTGATACTGAATAGGTTGGGCTGAGGCGATGTGACTACAATTCAATCCACCAGATTTCATAACATACACTAACACTACATATTTTTAAGGATGATGATAGCGGCTTCAACGATTGTCCCAATTCAGCATTACGCTTCACACCTCCAACAGTTCCACCTCGCTCGAGGTACTTGGTGTCAGTTTCTTCTCCTGCCCACGCTGATGAGAGTTTGCCGACCGCATATGTGACTGAGGGAGGCTGCGTGAGTCATAGAACTTGGTTGATCCTTCCTTCTTGCTGCTGAGAAGCCGAATCCATTGCTTGGGCCCTCGCCAGTTACGGAGCAGAGGTCCTAGGGTAAGCATGGAGCCCACGACAATGAAAATGGGTGGCTCAAGAAGCGCCCACAGAATGTTATAAATGAAGGGTACTATCAAAGAATTGAATACGTCGTCAGCAAACGCGTACAACAAGAATTGATAATGCGATGGAGCCCGGGAAAGCATACCCTCAAACATGCTACTGATAGTCGCTGGTTCCTTAGTCCACTGGACGGCATAGTATAGTCGAACAAGTGATGCCGCCATGCAGCTATCGCAACCCCAACAATTAATCATTTATCAGAAGGACCAAGGAGGTCAGGACTACTTACGTGCTTCCCAAGACAAAGATCACAGACATAAACAGCTTCTTTGACTGATCCATCTGCAATTTCTGTACGGCAGCGATTGGAAGGGCCAGCGTCAGAAGATCGAATAGGCTATTGCCTGCAACGTAGCAGATAAGGATCGCCGACGCGTTAATATCATAGGGGGCAGTTGGATCCCATTGCAGGTAGACCGGCCATTTTGAGAAGATAACTGCCAGGACAATCGCCAACGTGAAGCTGGAAATCAGAGCAATGAGCACATTGCTCGCCATGACAAACGGACGGGAGATGCCGAAGATCCGCCGGTAGAAGAAGAGCAAAGAAACTTTGATGACCCCCATTGTGGCGATCTGAGCATTTTCGCAAGCGAAGTTTACCTTCAATGCGAAGATGATCGCCTCCATGGTTGGCTGATACTCAGGGTCTCCGATGCCGGTAACAGCATCGGTGTAGTCGATGATAATGCTAATCCCACAAGAAAGAATCTAGTGGCGAACATTGAATGTTAACATCATGAATGATGGGATGGGATGGTGATAGGACGTACCAGGGCGAGGATAATTGTCCAGTCATCGGCACCCAAGTAGAGCTTGGAATATATCCGGGCGTAGACACGGAGTGCAACCGCCAGAATGGCCAGGACGCCTAGAATGGTGGTCACAATAATGATCGCCTTGGCCGTACTGGTAATACCATGACCTTCATAATACAACATCTTGCCGGATCAGTTTGCAGACAAGCGGTATGGAGAAAGAGGGGGTTAAGCCTTGATGATGGCAGAGGCGCGACAGCCAAAAGCCATTCCCTTATAATAGCCCGGAAGGGAAGAATGCATGTCTCTCGGCTGAGGCGTGAGGGCACAGGAGACAGCCAGGCTGAAGAAATGCAAAGTTAGCCCATCATCTGTCTGCCACCGTCCGTCTGACTGTAGCGACTGTATAGCCCCCATGCGCCAGGATCGGAGGCACACCACGTCTGCAACAGGGACGTCGACATCGTCAGGTAAATCATACTAATGGTGGGGGCGGAAGGATTCGCCTGCAAATACGTGACAATGGCCTGTGAGAAAGGCTGCAGAAATTACAGTGGCCTTGTCAGGCTAGGAAGGATGAATGTGGAGGGAGAGAGGGAGGGCTGCGCTGCAGGGTTACAACTCCTTCAAGGCAGCGAAGCTAGTGTATTGCACTGCCCATCCGGCTTAGGGTACTCGAAGACAAATACGAAGGATCATGGTGTCTCTGGGTCTCCAATAGAAATTGCCAAGAAAGCTACTAACTGAAGCATTTTCTCGAACAGCATTTGTCAGGCGGCCCGAGGGAAGTCCACTATTCTTAGTTTCTCATTACTCCGGGGAAAGGATGGGTCTAGTGCAGCGGCGATTTCACCTTATTCGATGGTCTGACTACGCACTAGGAGACCGTGTCAGATTAAGTAGTGGGAATTCTTCAAATCGATCTGTTTATAGACCCTGAACTAAAAGTACTATCGACCGATTCAGTTTCCCCCGCACACTAGCCAGTTTCCACAACAACCCCTCTTTATGGCGCAAACCAGTGGCTTTAGCTTGCGTGTCTGCAGCCCGGAGGGTGAAGCCTGCTTACTACCTCGCTTAAGCACTGTGCCCATGTCAGTACACATATTGACCGTGCCAAGAAGGGGATAGAGGGACTTACGTATCCTCGTAAGTGATGAAGCGACTGTTCAGGACAGCCGAAGGATCGCGTTCCTCGACTTTGTCTCTCTTGCTGACGGAGTCCTCGTACGTAATGAACCGACTGTTCAGCACAGCAGAGGGATCACGCTCTTCCACTTCATCTCTTTTGCTGATGGCGTCTTCGTAGGTGATGAACCGGGTGTTCAGTACAGCGGAAGCGTCACGTTCCTCGACGTCATCTCTCTTGTTGATGGCGTCCTCATAGGTTATGAACCGTGAATTAAGCACTGCCGAGGGATCGCGTTCCTCAACCTCATCTCTCTTATTGATCCCATCCTCGTAAGTAATGAACCGCGTGTTCAGCACGGCAGAGGCATCACGCTCCTCAACTTCGGATGGAGCTGCGACAGGAGCCGCTCTGACAGAGCTGGCCAGGGTGATAAGGACCGCGAGTGCGCCCAACGCAGTACGCATATTGAAATAAAGTGGGAAGTCAAAGACTAAGGAGGATGATAATTTGGAGTTCAAAGAGCTTGGAGGGAAGAGGAAGCGATGGGTAGAGAAGTTGATTGCATCCGCCAGCACATAAGGACACCACAAACCTGACCTCGAACCTTATATATTCCGTACTCCCTGCCTTATTGTATGTTCTCTGGTGTACGCCTGCTTGCCAAGGAGGTTCCATACCAACCTCGTCGGATCTGGAGTCCTTTGTGTTGGCGCCGGGCCAAGGGAATCGTGAGCGGCTGCATCGAATGCATCCATCCTCACATCAGCCCATCGTAGACGTGTTCGGGCATTCACTCCAAAGCGGGGTTAGCGTAGTATCTAGTTAAAATCTCACTGTTCCAGGATCTCGCAAATGAAGATGTTTAGGGCCTTCGACTTCGCTGCTGATGCGGCAGGAGCGGTTGGTCAAAGGCCAATGATCACACCAAATGTCGAGTAGTCAATTTAATCATGCATGATTAACTCTCGCCAAGTACTTCCAGGCACTCTGTCGTTGCAACGCGCGGAAATTCGGCACCATTTGGCCCCCAATGGTGATATTAAGATCAATGATGAGGTGCATTGATGTGAGTATGGAAGGGTAGGGCGGATGAAGGTCGAGCTCGCTCCGAGGATAAACGCAGTCTTGGCTAGTTTGTGGACACTCCCCCTCCACCTCCCTGTTACCTCTGCATTGCATTCTCTCCAAGGCAATCCCCCACGATTTCGTGTGTAATCTACGGAACATTTTGTGCCGAGTTATCCCCTCCGGTGCTCTGCCTTCTCCCACCATCAACAATCTCTGCGTTTTGCATCTTCCTACTCCTTCCTACCTCCACCGCACACAGCCATTCATCAACCCATGATATCGTCATGGCCGGAGCCAGGATCGAAGACAGACAGAGCGAAGAACGCCTCATATCAAGTTTTGACGAGGAAAACATCCTCAAAGACAGTCGAAGTCCTTCCACGAGAAGACCACGAAGGTGCCGGTATCACCCCAGTGGGACTTTGATTCTATCTTTGTGGACTTTATTTCTGTTCATAGCTTCTGCCTACCTTTGGTCAACAATAGCTCGTCATCGAAAGACAGCTGCCGCATGTCAATGCGATGACTACCTACCCATCGATTCTCCAGCCTTAGAGGCCCTCGAGAACACAGGTCATATTGAAAAGTTCGACGGCAGCTTTGCAAAGCCCAATGCTTTCAAAGGGCCACCAAGTCCTGCTATCGATGCTGCCTGGGACGATATAACTTATGCTTCTGGTGATTTATCCCGAATGGACCCAGATAGAATGAACACGAGGCTTACAACCCGTCTATTTCAGGTGGCGTCATCAATGTTGATGAGCAAACTCTTCAGAATATCAATGCTTCCGAATACTCAGTTGGACTGTCTCACGAACTTGGTGGCGGTTACATGGGCTCGGTGGAAGTTTTGCATCAGCTACACTGTTTAAATATGCTCCGCCAAGCGAGTTACGAGGATTATTATAGGGACAAGCCGGGTCCGTGGGAAGATAGCCCGCAGATTCTACGGCACCATCTTGGTAAGTCATGAGTAGAAGACGTCCGAACACAATGAATGATTGAACAAATGTTGACAAATACCTGAAAACAGATCATTGCATTGATATCCTACGACAAAAGGTAAGCCAGAAGGGTGTCTTGTGTAGCATCGCCATCATTGACACTCAAAGGAAGAACTGGCTAATTGTTGTTATCTGCCAAATAGTTGATGTGTGATGCGGACGTTGGTATCCTGACATATGTGTGGGTGAAGGGGCATAAAGACCCATTTCCAGACTTCAATGTGTATGAAGCTTCCCCCCTTCCCCCCTTCCCGCCCTCCCGCGCCCCTTTCCGCCCATCAACCTTCCGATACACATAGCGTGCTTGAAAGAACGGAAGTATACAGGTACAAAGCTAACATTAAGTGGCATTCGCAGGCACCATAAATGTCGCGATTTCCGCGCAGTGAAGCAATGGGTCGGGCAGCACCAGCTCTATACAACACCCGAACATGGCATTGAGCGCCTTCCTGGAGCAAAGGAGATGCCTAGTCCACCGTAGATACTTGAAATTTACACAGACTACTATTTGCTACGAATATTATTGGCACTTTGATATCCACAAAGTGGCCGCCCAGCAAGCAGTAAGGGGCAAATTCACGGCGTCTATTATCTCGAATGCAGGCTTTGTCAATGTACCTCCTAAATACTGAAGTTTCGCTACATCGATCAAACGAGCATGTTCTGAGGATATTTGGTGCAGAATGTAATTCACTAGTTCAGATACATCTCCAACACCGCCAGATCATCTCTTCTGCGCCACAAGATGAGGAAAGATCCCACCCATTCTGACATGTTTACCCTCGATAGTCTCACTAACAGAAGTCTTCAATTTACGCAGTTCATCCAATTCTATTTTCCCGACATTGCCGTTCTCAACTGCAGTTCCATTCTGAGACTGCTGTTGTTCTATTCTGATGAGTGCAGAGTGCAGAAAAAGGTTGACAGAGTCTGTGAGAAGGTCTGAAAATTGCAGGCAGACGTCTGGATCGGCATCTTCCTGACAGAAACCTCCGGGGCGTAGATTGAAATGAAGGACATTTAGGGCACCTTCTCCATTGGAACCTTTGAGTGAGAGAATCCTTTGCAGCATGAAATGCGGCAGGCTGAAGAAAACGAAGAAGTACACAAGTAAGCCGATGTGATTAGGCGACGGCAGAAGTGAGAGAAAAGCAGTGAGTAGGTAAATACTCACTAAGGTACCAGATCACGAGCCCGTCTCTCAAGATCAATGACCTCCAGTGCTTTGAGCATATCTGGTGTTTCTGGGAACAGTTTGAAAAGTCGGGCTTCGCTTTCCGTCCACTGGAGATAGCCTCCTGGCTCTGTACAACGGAAAAATAAGATTCTAACCACGCGAAGCATACCAAGCTGGTAACTAGCAATGGAGTAACAACTTACTCAAGAGTTGCAATGCATTCTCGAGCGCTCGAGACAGCTTCTCCTCTGTGATAGCGTAAGCAAGGCCACGGATATTGACCAGGTCGAATTGCTCATGATAGCGGGGGTCAAAAGGTTTAGTGCAGTCGTGCTGCACAAGTTGGATTCCCGGGGTGGGGTTTTCGGGGAATGCGGCTGCGTTCAAGTCAAAGCCAACAAGAGACGGGGTGGGGGTTGCAGAGGCCCCAGTTCCATTTTCAAGACCTGGTGATGATAAGAACTGAGCTACTTCCCGCAGCCAGATACCTGTTCCGCAGCCAATATCTGCAACTCTACCCCTCAGTGACGACAAAGGAATGGAAGGGTGGATGAGCTGATTATTGAGAAAGGTCTGCTGGATGAGATTGTGCTGTCGGTTCAGACGCTCGTGTTCTTCTGTTTGCTTGGAACGGTGGGAGAGGACGTATGTCCGGTCTTCAGACTCCACAGTGGAAGGCATATTGAAGAGAGTAGTACAAAGTGAGTTAAGGCTGGTAGGCTTCTGCTTTTGAAGAAATAAGGGATTGAAGAGACGCAAAGGCAAGGTGGGACGGCGAGGATTGCTCCCTGCTTTATATTGGTAGCTGTACGCCGTCACACACTAGTGCTTATGCATAAGTAGAACGATTGAAGGTAGTCACTTGTCTAGTACCGCGTAATTATGTTCCCAAGTTATGATAGCATCTGTACTAGTCGGACCAATGGTATGTATGTTCTGACACGCATTGCACAAGGACGTATGCATTCGTGTGCACCAAGTCTTGGCACGGCCACACAATGGAGGCTTACTCCTCATAGGTTCCTATCTCGTGCGAAATGACAATATATATATGTCTCGGTGAATCATCTTAGGAATATGTCGAGAAATACTGGTTAGTGGAGGGTGTATCGACCATGCCGTGTCCATAGTAGTGGCATCATACAATCTTCTAGCAAAGTCAATTACGGCGGAGCACACTGGTCATATAATATATATTAAACACAACACGGAGTCTATTCAAACCCCAGAGCCACTTTAACACTACAACCCAGGTCATACCCTAATCACCTTTTCGAATCTTCTCATATTCCGGCAAAGCCCACTTCACCATCCACTCCGATTCAAGAATTTGCTTCGTCGTGCTTCGATGTTCCGGTCTAAAAGCAAACATCGGCCGCAACATCGCAAAGATAGCACCTCTCTCTTCTGCATCAAACAAAGGCATTCCTACTTCCTGTCTAGGCAGCTGTACACTATCCTCAAACCGATCGCCCCAGGAGCGATATGGATTCCGCTTAGTTGGCCTCCCATCCTCGGTAAAATTCTCTGGTCGCGCGTTCCATCTGTTCCACCATTCAGGAGGCAAGATACCTAGAGTGTCTACATGCTCACGGGTCATGTAGTCTTCCGTTGCGAGAAATCCTTCAAAAAGTGGCCTCTGAGCAATAATATTCCATATGGTGCAGGCAAGAGACCATATGTCTGATGAAAATGACAGTGGTTTATTTGGTTCAAAGCGAGTTTCAGGAGGACGACTGACAAGCGGAGTGTGAGATTCAGACTTTGCTTCTTTGGAGGAAAAGGCCTCGCCAAAGTCTGTAAGTAGGATTCTTGCCTCTGGAAGTGTGATTTTCTCGCTTGGTTCTCCAAGCCAGATGGGTGCAATGCCGTGGGATGGAACACCAGGAGGAAGCGGTTTACCATCTAGATGAATCACCGGATCGAGCTCGGGCGCTCCATACTTTTCATATAGTTGTTCGGGTGAGAGCTGATCAAAGCTGGGTGGGGTTTTGAGCAGGACATTGCCCATGTGAAGGTCACCGTGGATGAACCCTCGGGCATGCACGTAGTCTACCGCCAGGACTAGTTGCGCAGCCAAAGCCCGGGCGACATTGATCTGGAATAAGCGGACCCATGACCCATCTTTCAGATCAGAGAGGCTAGCCCTGGCAGGAGATGTAACATAGCAAGCATGTTCTCCATTTGGACCATGGATGGAGAAAGTGTCTAGAATCGAAGGGAGCATTGTCTTGCCTGAAAAATCATTGTCTGCAGGACAATGCGGACGAGTGAGGGTGTTTACAATTTCAACTTCTTTCGGATTCGAATCAGCAGTACAGATTTTCACCGCAACATATCTGTTGTGCTGTTCATCACGGGCCAGCCACGTGGTTGAGTAAGTGCCGTGGCCTAGCTTATGGATTACTCGATATCGACTTTGTAGGTGATCTCCAAGTTGTATGGGATGGTATCCCCCTGGCTGATAGTTTTCAAGTCTCTCCACCCCCTCAATGGGTTCGTACAAGAACTGGGACTTGTATTCATCATCCGCAGTCATTGTGCTGAACGCGGTGGCACGGGTGGCACTGCGAGGCTTGATGTGAGGCAAGAATATACGCGTCCTGAGGAGGATGGGACTATTGATGGGCGAGCACGAAGTGCGAGGGCAGAAAAAGCTGAGCGAGGAGAGTGACCATCCTCTCATTGCCGCTGTATGTAATTGGAGTTGATCCAACGGTAGGGAATTACTTATGCACCGTGTTCCGAGAGGTTGTCTGCGCTAGTTTGGATGGTGCTGGGCGACAATAGCAGGAGAAGTCACGGGATTGGCTGAGACGGTATATGAGTAAGTCCGGGTCCGAAACGCAGCGCGTAAACGATTGGCCGGGCGACCTTCAAACAGCAACATGTGGAGTAGATCAACCACTCACCCCTTAAAAGTACGCGGTTATAGTTCCTCGATACTCCGCCATAAGTAGAAACAGGCTATCCGTTGGATCAGAAAGATTTATGGGCTACACGCCCGATTGAAAAAGCCGCCAGGATTCGACAGTTTGGCCATGCTTGCCTGTTTATATTTCTTAGGAGGATGAACACGATGGGCTGGGGAATAACTTCAGGGAGTGAGATCCTGGACAGGGAAGTGCAAGTTGTCATTCGACGCTTTATGGGCCTCTTAAGCGCTACACTGCCCATGCAAGGCTCCGGTGACAGGCAGTAGATTTCTATAAGAGCAAGAACAACCTGGACTTGAACTGGACTCAGTTTTCATTCTGCAACTGCTCATCATAGTCACTTATTTGCCCAAAAGCTTCCAAATCAGCACTAAGCATACTTGTTCTCCTCACCAAATATATCAATCACCCTACAACTATACTACCAGCATCAAGCAAGCATGTCTACTGTCAACATGGTAAAATACTACTTCTATCGGGGTATGCTGCCAACCGACCAAGACAGACTGCGCCAGCTACTGGCCTTGGCATATCAAACAGCCAGAGACAGAAAGCTTTATCCCAAAGCCGTTCTTATTAGGTAAGGGACATAGTCATTTTCCAAAGCTCTGGCTAGATACTAATTCGGCATGTATGTCCTGCTAGGTCCGAAGTCCATGATACAACCAGCATCAACGGCGTACGCCAGAAAGACCCTTTGGGTCCACACGTGACCCTTTGCTACAAGGATGAAGCTCAGCTCCTTCGCGGAACTCATATCGCTAGTCACGGCTATGTTCACGGAAAGGATGACCTTGAGTTTGTGCGCGCAACGCACGCCGGAGAGAAACCCGACACCGCTAAAAGGCAACAAGGAAGGAAGACGGTGTGGCCATCAGATGAGGAGCTTGTGGCTGCGCCAGAGATCGGCTATGGCCATTTCCCGGAGAATTAGGGGCTCAGTCGCTTTCTCCTAAAGTGTATTGGTTGGCCAGGGCTTTTGTTTGCTTTTCAATGTCAGTTTCCTTTTGTGAATGTACTAAACTATGTTTGATAATATGCGAGTCTATTCAAACGGTAGTACCTTGACAATAATGACGCGTGAAACATTATTACTACTCCGAGCAAGTTGCTGAATGAAAACTTAAGTTGTAGCTTAGTCCATGCTTTCCGCTTGCGTATTTAAGTCATTGTCAAAACACCACATAAATACAATAGGGTAGGACCCCGGATTAAAATAGGAAAGTCGGCAATATGCAACTTCGCCGAGCCGTAAGGAACCAAGCAAATCTTACTAGGAGGCCCAGTGACATTGGGATTGTCCCCGTTTGGTATTGTGTTAGACGCGGTGCTAGCAAAGACGCGACGATTTGACAAACGCGTTATGTGGATAGGAGGAATGACATGAGGAGACAGGGTCAGCGGTCGCAATGATCGAAGTGATGATAATGGCAATCCTCTCAAGATCATGATGTTCACGGAAAGATCCTACTGTCGCACTACTCAAGATGATTTACCCCTGGTGGGTATACTCTTGGCGGGAGCGGTGGAATGCGAGTAGATGCAGATCCCTGTTTGTGCCTTAACAGTGACGTTGGGACATAAATCTTCGTCGAAATTTGCAGAGACGCGATATGATACTTGTAGTCTATGAGTAGATAGTCAGAAATCTATACACAACTTTGAAGTTCTCGTCATGTGAGGGATGAGTCCGTATCTTTTACGAGGTTGGATTTTTGACATCGACAAGCATGGATTACTGTTCCTTTGAGTTTGATCAATAGTCGAGTAAGGATTAGGTTATTATACACCTCTTCATATGATGTAGATAGGGAAATTGCTCATTGTTGATGAACTACTCATGTGAGGATGGCGTGTTGGTATGTGCGTTCAGAGGATGTATTTCTTACTCACGTGGCGAAAGATCAGCAAAAGAATTGAACGAATAAGGATTGAAGGACGTTACTGCCACACCAGCCAAGCTTCCTCCACACCGGTCTCCGCTCATGCCACACCCTTTGCCGGCCTCAGCAGGGCCGTACCTTATCTAGAGCATGCTTTACCTTCTAAGGCAGGCGGCAGGGTGTGGCTCTAGGAGGGGCGCCGGTGTGGCTGTAGCACCTTTCTAGAGGTTTGGATTTCTGATATTCCAAAGTAAACTACCCTTAGAACGCTTAGAGATTGTAAAACTTGGTCATCATGCTCAAGACAACACTAATTGATTAAGGTCCGTGGAAGCAGGTTTACGTTCAGACAAGCTGGTTTGGTGTCAAGGCTTCCTACCAGGTCACTCAACTGATAAAAGACTACTATAAATATTCTCCTCTGGATACTCAATTCTGCAGCCAACGTAACACAAGCTATTTGAGACCATCCAATAATTTTTTACAAATCATGTCACTGAGCATATCATGAGTAGGGTTTATTGAAGATTTCCCTAGTCAATATAACTAGTTCCTGGTCACCGTGCAGGGCCTCGTGCTATATGCGATCGCAGTATAAATAGCTTTGTCAACACCGCGATGGTGATCCCTGTGTATCTATTTGAAAGATATTGAGATATTTCGGATCTTCATAATTCTCCTCATATAGGATTCAAGGGTCGAGTCACACCGGGCATAATGGATTCTCAGAACTCTCTGCGAGATAATAACAGAGGAGGGAGGTTGTTACTGCAAGGGCAACACTTATCGGAATACGGTGAGTAACATCGATGAATAATCAGGGGAATGATTTTGGTAATCAATATAACGTTTGAAACTAATTCGAGTCAGGCCGATGGTAGCTGTGTGTCTTGGGAGGACTGTCAGTTCGAGCGCCATCATGTAAAATTTAGCATACTACCTTAGAATATTGAACGTAAGAAAGGAATGAAGAATACATAAAATTAAAATATATAATGTATTAATAAGAAAAGTCGATGAATAAAATAAATTAATAAAATCAATTTAACTATATTATATGATCTGATTATTATCTCCAAGTATCATTTAGTATTGGCTGTTATTGTGGGAAATCAGTGAAGATTGGAAATCTGTATCTATACTCTTCCTCATGTATTTGGTTTACAATCGAGAACCTACCCATGTTTGACGTTCTGTTGTAACTTCAATTAATTTTAGATAGACGTATCACACATGCTACCTTGTAGACAGCTTCTAAAAGCCACATAGCGAAGGCCTCTGAGGTCATGGTCATGAATCAAACATCAGATCACCAAGCCCCGACTTTTTTTAGTTATATATTCCATAACATCATCGACAACCCCCTACGACGACTGAACCGCAATAGGGAAATCGGCAATATGCAGCTTTGCCGAGCCGTAAGGGACCAAGCTGATCTTACTCGGTGACCCAGTAACATTAGGATATTTCGGGGGCACCGCAGCGGTCCCCGAATCCTCCTCCCAGGGGACCAGCCATGCATCCGCGAACAAGGCAACGGGGGTGGCATTTTTCGCCCAGATGGGATTTTGAAGTTGTCCATCGCGATCGTAGACCTGCTGAACAGTCACCGAGGTCGGGTCGATAGCATACCGCCAAGCAGAGGTTGGGTCGAGCACATAGTCATGTGTCTGCGCCACAATCTGGTCTGCTGGCAGTGGCTCCAAGGAGGAATAGTTCAGGGGGCTGTGGTAGGTGGAGTTGTAGTCTATGTCTAGCGCGTATAATAATGGGCCGTAGTAGATGGCTGCGGTGCCGTTGGTTGGTGACTTTGTGACCTGGATGCCCATTTCTAGCTCCACAGCTATCTGGGTAGTTTCCGTGGTGAGGTTGAAGGTTTGCAGGTTATTGGAGTCCGAGGAGAGGGGTTTGGAGGATCCGCCAGCGAGTGAGTACTGAGAGCTCGTCTTGTTCACCCAGTCAGGGATACGGACGGAGAATGATAGGTCGGTGGTGGTTGTGATTGCATACTCCAGTCGGCCGGAGAAGGGGTAGTTGGTTGTGCATGCTATGGTCACGTTGCCTGTAGCCAGCTTCGTGCTCAATGTTTCGGGGCCCAGTAGTGCGTGAATCACATGGCTGTCTCCCTCAAGCACATAAGAAGAGGCCACATACTTGGGATAACCCTGGCCATGGTTGACGGTGCAGCAAGGAAAGTTGGGCTCGAGGCCATAGCTGTTGGCGTAGGAGTTCACGTTCCCGAAAGGGACGGCACTTAGGTTGCGGGACCAAGGCTGATTCACCTGCTGGACATATTGATGTGACCACCCTAAGAGAGACTTAGCCGGGGTATTTGTACCAGGTGCTCATAGACTTACAATTCGGTGATAGCGCTGCAGGCAGGGAGTTGAATGCGACGCGCTCGGCTCGGTCTGCGTACGCGTTGGTGCCATAGAACCGATACAGGTAGGCCATGGAGAACATCATTTCGACCGATATGCAGGTTTCCGAACTTGTCCCCTGTCAGTGCTATCAATGGTCAAACAAGAGACGTGCGGGGACCCATACCCTCGCTCGGGACTGAGTCCACCCAGATGCTCATCGGCCGTGATGCTCCCAGCAAGTGTCGACTGGTAAGTGGTGAGCAAGTTCACCGCTAACGAAGTCTGGTCCAACAAGGAAGAGTTTCCATTCATTCGATAGAGCACCGTGGAATACCGTAGGCCTGCTTTGGTCAACACAATATCCACTGTCCCAGGCTTTATTTTCATACCTTCTGCTAAATTGACACCATGGGTGAATGAGCTGGTCGTGATATACGGTGTTCCCAAGGTAGGGAAAACACCCTCAACGAAGAAGGTTGTCCAGTCTTTACCACCGGCGACGCCTCCAGCGAACATAAGCTCTATAGTCTCCCAGATTATTTCAGAGTTGTTTCGTGGATAGTTCTCATACAACCACTGCAACGACATGGGCAACTCATGCGTCCGGGCTAGTCCAAAGCCGTAGGGATCAAACCCGTCTCCAAGCGTCGTGTTTTCGATCAGGCCGGTGAAATTGTCCTTGAGCATAGAATGGGCAAGGATGGTAAACTTATGCATCGCTGTTACAATCCGGTCCGTCTCGGATGGATCTGCTTGTGCGTATTGCTGGACCGCTGGGTCAGAGCCAAGCACCACATGTACACATACCAGACATATGCACTCACCACTAAGCCAAAGAAGAGCAGACTACGTGCCCATATTCCTCGAGTTTGGTGAGTTTTCTCGGGCCCCAGCCATCCATCTTCAGCTTGATTGTCAAGCACGTAATCGAGAAATTCCTTCGCCTGAGCTTTCAGGCGCGCGTCATCAATGGTCCAGGCGAGAGGAACAACGTAGTTGAACCAGTAGGGCGCTGCTTCGTCTAATGTGCTGTACTCCCAGCTACCCCCGACCCATGTCGATCCGGCCACGAAGCGGTAGAAGTCGTTGAGATGGCCAGCTAGTCCATTTGCTTCGAGCTCCAGCTGATCCTGTAACCAGCCCGTCGCGGTGATAGTACCCAAGGGAAATGAGCTATACTTGAATGGTTCGAGAACCTTTCTCATACCTTAATTGGGTTGTCATCATGTATCAGTCAGGATATACATGCATTGGTTATCTTTACTTACTTTCAACAGAATCGCTCATTACTGCTGCCGTGGAGCTCAGATGCAAGGCCAAGGGTAACAAGTGCGACCACTTCATATCTATTGATTATCGCTCAAGATTTTGTCCACAATCAGCGTTGGAGCCTTTGGGTGGCAGATAAAAGATTAAAGCTCGGCTCCTTCTCCGGCATTTTGCCCGCCCTTGCTTGGTGCGACGGGTATTCCCCGCGTGATAGTCCGCTGAGATGCCTGTTTGAGTTGGTGAGTTTCGAAAGACATACGGTGAGATTTAGTATATTAGTCAAGTGGTTATTAAATATATAAAATCGGAAGTTGAGGTAAATAAGTTTTGCCTGTAAAAAATAAGTTGTTTCCTATCCACACGGTCTAAATACCATCGGGCCATCACCAGGGCCGCCCCGTCTTTTGATGCGATTAACGATATACCGATCATTGGTACACCTCCGGGATTTCACCCGACTCCGGAAAAGCAACAAGAACGCGAAACGCTTCATGAAGGAATGGCGGGAATATGCGGAATATCAGTAGATATACCATTATAAATGAACAACTATATCTAAGCTGCACAAAAAGAATCTGTAATCAAGATTCATAAAGTCAATTATCCACTGCATATGTACCACACAGACTGCGTTAGTAAATTGTTGTTGCTAAACCTAACTAGTAGGTATCTCGAACAATCTTAAAATCCATTCTTTGGTCGCACCGATAGTGTAAATGGCTCTGCATCATACTGCCTCCTGGTATATCATAACCTAGGCACTATTGGCCACCAGACGGGCCTCTTCCATATTTTGAATCTCCTGGTTCGATTCTTCTGGTCAGCTCGTCTTCGCTCACTACCAACATCCTTACACCGAAACTCGATTCGAAACCAACCTCGATGGCCGGCACCGCCGAATGCCAAGCAGCAACCAACATCCCTTGCAGGGAAAAGTCACTCTGAATTTCCGACATAGTCCTTTGCACGTCGGTGCCCCAAAACAGTGAGGCTTTGTCCACTCCATGCATGCCGAAGTCAATGGCGATATGGTGCCGGAGTAAATCGGGGTACCTGAGGAAGGCAATCAAGCTTTGCCGCGCACAAGTACGGTAGTAGCCGATGCTTCCCAAAACAAAGCCTACACAGGAGCCGCCAAGAAATCCCACAGCGCCCGCCGTAAAGGCATAGCCCATGACCGTAGCCCCAAGCATGCCGATAATCGCAGCGGACGAGCTCCCCGCCAGCAGACAATGGAACATAAACAGCCCCCTGCCACTTGGCTTGGTCAGGCCACCGACGGTTCGCAGCGCTTGACCTAGTGAGCTGACGGTTTGCGCCGGCGTCTCGCCCTACAATGAACCCAATTGGTGATGAGTGGCGGCGAGAACATTGCGATGCATGAGGTGGGGGAGAAGTACTTGCATGTCGATGGGGCTGGAAGCTTGGAATGGGAAGGGCGTGGTGATGATTAGGGATGATTTAACTAGATTATAAATGGGGAAGTAGTAATGATATAAGGGGTCTCCAAGGATGGCAGAAAAGGGAGCGTTGAATATGCTAGTAAAGCCGGAAATGGAAAATCACATGACTCCGTTGTCAGCCACTGGGCGTGTTGAAACAAGGGTTAAATGCTTCTTAAGTAGTACCAATATAGGTACCACCAGGTCTCATCTCATCTATTCTATACAAGATTCATAATTGCTGGTAAATATGAAAAGCCCTCGTTTTTGACAGACCCGACGACTGACCGAGTTCAAAAGAGCTCCCGATTCGGATTCTTTGTCTCCAGTACAAGTCTAAATCAGTCCAGAAACTGTGCCTTGTGCTCCTCCACCCAGTCGCGAAAGCGTTGTGGAGGGTGATGGGCATACTTTGAAATATTGTCGCCAGTTATGAGAGCCTCGGAGCTTTCAAGATACAAGGAAGCACGGTCGATAACGTTATGAAGGTGCCATTGAACCATTGGGGGCGGGACACCGGCGGCTTCCAATTGCGCAGCACCTTCCTCGCGGGAGACTGCGGTCACCCGGACTATTTGACTCAGAGCCTCCCCAATGATTCCCACAGCCTCCCTCAAAGTCATCCTCTCGGGTCCCAAGAGTCGCACAATATGTTCCTGGGCACCGTGGGCTAGAATCGTCCCAGCAACCTGACCAATATCCTTCGAGGAGATGAAGTCAAACTTCGCCTCCGGGTTGGGAAGTTTCACCTCGCCTTGCTGGATGGCCTGCTTTTGGTGGAATAGATTGCTGGCGTAAAAGGCCGGTCGCACAGTCACGTACGAATCACGTCCATAGACTTCTTCAAGTGCAATTTCCACCTGGGCGTGCTCCCAGGGAACGATGTCAGAGGGGTCCACGTTGTGAATATCGGTGAGGATGAGAAAGCTGCTTAGAAAGACCACAAACTCAACTCCGGCTGCTTTGAGAGTACGGAGAGCGCCTCTCATAAAGTCCTGGTCGTCGAACACACCATAGATAAAAGCCGCCTTGGCACCAGCGTCGCAAACGGCCGCAGCTAGGGTACTGGGCCGGGTCAGGTCGGCCTGATATCTCTTGAACGGTATATGAGCGAGTCGGGGGATGGATTTGGACAGGTTGCGCCTCGCCAGCGAAACCGTGGCTCCCTCATGGTGGGCTTGCAGAGCGGCTGCGGAGCCCACATCCCCCGTAGCACCCAAGATGATGATGTTGTTATACTTCAGCATGATGAGGCAGCAGTTAAAGTGGTAAAAATGAACCTGATAGCGCTCATCGCAGCTTTGTTTACAGGATCTTGATGTGTCTATATACTCAGGAGATAACCACGTCATTCGACCGACGATATTCTGAGTCTTAATGGTTTGTAAGCGGGCATTCAATTAGCCCTAAGTCCGCCCCTCGGGTTTTGCAGTCGACCCGCGTAGGCACTATCCTGTACGCCGGTGTACTATGCCGATTTCAAAGCGACAGTATAAGAACTGACCAATAGTGCTGAATTTTCACTCGTTAGTCGATCTAGTTCGCTTAAACTTGAATGCGTACCCCAAGATGACGAATAATTCGTCCCTCATCCACGCAACAGGAGTAATCTCCTCGTCGTTTGTGGCCGGTAAGTTGACTGAGCTTTGAACTCCAACTACATATTATTCAATTAATCTGAGACTTACTCACAGCCACCCCCCTTTGATAGGTGCAATCTTTACCTCCTCATTTGCTGGTGTTAGCACTGCCCTTATTGACGTTCGAGAATCCCCCGCCCTGGCTGCACAGCGGTGGGTCCACGTGCATCGTCGTTGCCACAAGCTTTGTACGCCATTGGTATTGTTCTCGGCGGCTTGCTTCGGGTGGTTGGGATTGAAAACCCAGGGCAACCGCTTTCTCGCTGCAGCCACTGCATGCCTGGGCATCGTCCCCTTCACAATTATAGTGCTGAAACGATCGGAGATAATATTGTATGCGGCAGCAGCTGAGTCCAATAGTGAAAGCGATCACGTTGAGGCGGCAATGACTAGTTGGGGAGTTTGGAATATGGTTCGAACGGGTTTTCCACTGATGGGAGGATTGTTGGCTGTGGGCATGTATCTCTGAGACTGTGAAGCAGTTTTGCTATAGTTTGGCGATATAGACAGCAAGAGGGTTGATGCTGTGGAAGGCGCAGAACACTCCTCGTGCTAAACGCTGACTTTGTGTTTCTAGTATTCAATAGCTTGCTCTAAACGATACCTATTTCGAAGAATGGTGTACTGCGTTGGTTCGTTGCATATGTACTCTATTAGCCGTAAGAAGCTATAACCTCAAGCTGTATTAGACAATATGCTCCAAAACCAAGGGTTTATTCATACGCCCACCTCCTGATTTCAATATCCATTATATCAACGCAAAGCCCACTTCGGACTAAGGTGTTACAAGGATTCTGTGGGCCCCGGGAACATATAATTTGGGATCCGCCAAGAGCACTAACCGGTGGAACGACTTCAACTGGCTCGGTCTTTGGACGGCCTTTGGAAAGCTTTGCTATTCGTGAATTGGGGGCCCACTTTGGCCATGTCGTTTACTATTAGGATGGACCGTGGCCTCACTCATCGTTTCGTCATAGCTCCCTTTTCTATGGCCGCAAGTATTCTAGTAATTCGAACTTCTCTGTTGCTGATATCAATTTTCTTGTTTCTTTGACCTTGAATTCACTATCCTCCCAGTGACTAGTCTTCTTCTTAGACAATGAGCACATATCCATCTGGATACCGAATCGCGCAGGCTGTCGGCCTTAGCGGCGCAGCATGGTTGTCTGGTAGATAGCGCCCAACCCCTCCCCCTTCTATACTGTTTCAACCGATTTCTAAAACCTCGCACAGGCAATACTGCCCTCCGTTCTGCTGGTCTCGTCTTTTGTCGAAGCATTAATGGGGAGGGTTGCTATCCAATACGCACTCAGGTTACTGAGGTGAGTCTCTAGAAATTCTTTACGTCAGGGTAGATATCGGAGACGTAACCCTAAATTTTGTGGACATTGTTAGAGCACATGATTACATGACAGTGTTAATAATAATGATCTGTATCATTACACCTCGTGAATAACCTAGCGAAGCCAGTATAACGATAGATTGTAGGTCAACAGCCTTTCATCACGTACTTGTACTCAGACCGCCTGCTGAATTGAGCTGGCCATGCTTAATAGGTAATACATTGTTCACAGTGTGACTAAACCATGTTCTTTTCAGGTCGATCTTCCCATTGTGATACTCTAACAGATTCAATCCAGTTAAGGAATATGGTTACAAATAAGGACTGAATCAGATCGAGTTCTCGCATGACTAGGTTATATTTATGCTACCAGGCGTCCCCTAACCGTCGCTAACCATGCTGTTCCGTGATCGGCAATAGTGGCCCTCAAAATCACGGGTCAGGCGACTCATCCCATTCTCCTCCCACAGTCTGCAAAGGGTCTGGAATCTCCCTGCGAATGATCTTGTCGCAGGTCTCATAATCGATGAGTCCCCGCGAGTCCCGATAATCTGGACGGCAGAACAATTGCATGACCTCAAAGTCGCAGCATTCGATGGATATGTAGAAGCTATAGGAGTATTTGAACGGGACTCTCCACTTCCACCAGATATACCCGTCATCACAAAGCTTCCCATCCGCAAAGATCTCTGCCTCGGGCTCATATTCATGCATATAATCCCACGTCGATTTCTTCATCCCGTAGTGTAGCACGATTGTTGACTCAATGGCAGAATGCTCGTCGAGCTCTGCCATCCAGTGTCCACCAATATTCCCCTGTTTGTATCCTGGTCTTTCGGACAAGAAGCGGCGGAAGTATTGACGAAGCTCATCGTCGCTTTTGCCCAGGAATCCCGTCTCAAAATCCTGGATGGGTGCTTTCGTTCCCCAGTCATCCACCTCTTCCTGCTCTGGATAACGGATAAGTGTAAGAAAAGGACACGCGTTCTCAGCCGTCTGGCTCTCTTCAAAGAGTTGATTGAATACCTGGGACGAACGGTTAGCTAGGTTGCCCCGGCCGTGGCCATGGACATGGACTCTTATAATCATACACTTGCGGGCATATTCGCCGTGAAAAAAGTCATGATGTCGGACATTGTGATTGGAGTAACAGGTGTTGTAGTTTCAATCTCGGAAGGAATCAGTGAACAGCTTCTCATCAGTGGAATGAGTTTCGAATATGGAAGACGCGGCCGCAATAGAGGCTTTATAATTCCTGCATCTGCCAGATGGCCAGGTTGGGTAAGGCGCGTACATGGTGAATATCCGAAGATAAGCTACACGTAAGACTCACCGCCTTTGACTATTGGGCTTACTACCTGTGAGGTGCTGCAGCTCTGGGGCTAAAAGCTGTCATGTAAGTTAACCGCCCAGTAGTAACACAGTCAGCCAATGTGAACAGGGAATGCAGGGATTATCAGGGAGTCTTATGTGTGAGTCTCACATAAGCCAACGCGCCAAGGAGGGGAAGATCCGGCTACCATTCTCAGACGCGATGGGTTCACAAATTTCTTTGTCCAACAGTGTGAAGCCGGAACTTGAAATACATCTCGCTGAGGCTCAGAGGAGAGCTCCGGTCTGACATTGTTGTACTGATTCTGGAACCATTGCAACTGGAAGCCTAAGCCAGTCGAGTGCGGTTTTGTCTCTGGGCACCCAACAGGCACATACCAAGGCATTGGTATATCTACCCTATTTGCTATGATGCTGAGCAGGCAGAGATCAAGTGTAGAGGCATCTTCCAAAACATACTGTGCGACCAGCATTGGATGACAGTCACCCCGAGAATAGTCATACTTCAGCACAATCACAATAATTGACTTCTATGATTATCTGGGTGATATCAGCCCCTAAATTGGCAATTCTTGCCATTGATGACCGATGCAACATTAGGTTCTCGCAAAGTCGGTATTCTGAGGCTTCAGGTATACTACTTGTGGAACCAATAATCTCCCAGGGTTTGCCAACCACTCACTCATACCTAGCAATCAAGGCCCCTATGCAGCCGACCTGACAGCGACGGGCCGTTAAAATATCCAGACTCAAACCCCTGACAATGGTTGCCTTCTATTTTCCTGTTCTCTCATCCTACTACTTTCCCCTTACGTTTCTATTCCATGAGCTAGTTTCAAACAATGCTCTTCCATGATGAGTATCGCCTGCAAAGGGTTTGATCAGCTTATTCCCCTTCAATCGTAAAAAATGTCCCAATCACAGTGACACCATGTTTCATCAATCATGTTTGATCTTTCCTGGTCCCTAGTTTCCCATTTTGAACCGCAGTTTCCTCACTGCTATACCGCTCGCCTTCACATATGCAAGGCAAAGCCATCCAGTTTAGCCCCAGTGAGGTGCTTCAGGCTTGCCCCTGAATACAGCCATGATGTGGCACCTTGAGAGATCAAATCAGAAATATAAGAGCCAACTAGCTCGTGTACGTAGCTGTCGAGAGCATGTCAAGCATCAAGAAATAGACGAGAAAGACAACCAAGTTTCTATCCAGGGCTTTCTTTAATTTACACAATCTATATACTCTTTCACCATGCGGGGTTACAGTCTTCTCATTGTACTTGTCTTCTATACGAGGATCATAAATATAACCTACGCAGCGCCGATTTATGCCACCGAAGATGTTGCTACTAACAACTTGGCGAGCCGTGCTCCCCCTGTTGCCGGTTCAAGCAAAAGCAACCCTATTTCAGGGGTAATGGAGGTTAAGCGAGATAACGCTTTGCCTTTTGATGGCGACTGTTATGCTATTCTGTGTCTGGGGAAAGAACCAATATTGTCAGCCTCTGACGGCAACTCATTGCACCAACCCAGATTCGGCATCCATCTAACAAACAGTTTTGGTTCCATTGCTCAGCCAGAGAGATGGAACAGAGAGCAATGAGAACCGAAAGGACGCCGGCGTGAAGAAGTATTTTCCAGGAGGCAAGGGGGCCGGTCCCTTCCGAAACCCGACAGCGGCCAAGGTCAAGATACCTGGCAGTCAATACGTGTCTCCAGAGGAGTTTCCATACGCATCAACTACTCAGGGTGGTTACCAGTAGGTAAATTGGCGGTAACAGATATTTAGCGTACTGATCACCAAGCAGGGCAATCTTGTTCCCAGTAACCACAGAATCTCAGCGCTCGCAAGGCGGTTCTATCAACAGCTTCTACAATATGTATGATATCAAATCCGCACACCAGGGTAAGAATAGCTGGTTCGAAATTACAGGATGGACAGGAGAGCTAGGGTAAGGGAACACCTAAGCTTTCTTTACTATTCTTCTGGCAACTGCTGATTTCATATATCAATCAGTCCCTACTGCAAGGCACTCAACAACAACAACGCTAAGCCTAACAAAAATGATGCCATCTGCAAACCGGGTTCCAATGGCAAGGGCAAGTGGGGATTTGATGTTGGTGAGTATGCTTATACTTATGATGGCCACAGCTATCAGAAAGCACAGGGCAGCAAGTGAGATGAATGACGAAGAGAGTCTGGCGCGGATGTATTCTGTCCTCTGTATCTGTATTATTAACTTTGTGTGGGAAAAGACGTTCACGAGATATGAAGTAGAATGAAGGAAATCTGATTGTGGACTTTAATCATACAGTCTCAATGGCTTGCGGGCACTAGAAGGAGCGATGACAACACTGGCAATATAGGGCATTGTCCATTACTCAGTAAAGTATATAGATACTGACTTCCTTCTATCCCAAGATTTCCTGCGGAAAACCCACCTGATGACAATTCCCCTCAAGTCACAACTTTATCTAACGCTACATACCAAAGTCCTTGCTCGCAGAGTAGACTGCGTTTGTTATACCCCAGCCGGATGTATTGGCCCCTCAGAAATTGAATGACTGAGCGACAACGACCCGAAGGGCCTTATCCAGGCCTTCGAACAATTGGTCGGGCCAAGCCGGGACCCACCCACCTTGGGTCTATCCTAAATTATATGGATAAGATTGACATCCAATGCATCTGACTTTCCTTTGCTGAGCTGTTATGGAGAATCTAGGTATAGCGGCGGATCCTCCGCTTATACTGAGAACAAGGTCATGGTGTTGGAGAAGCATGTGGCGGCGCGGGCGCTTCTTCTACTTCCGCAAGTAGTTACTCATACCGCCCGTTTCTGTTTTCCAGTGACCTTTACTTCTCTAATTCAGCATACTTTCCCGTAATTTGACTTACCATAAGCATCTTCTCGATTATATGGGCTTTAAAAACATCAACCCACCCCCATAATTATAGAGGCCATTTCGTTTTTGTGAGGCGGACAATCGGCTCTGAAGGGTCGCTAATACTAACCGTGGACATTGGAGAACTTTAATCTCGATCATACAGGGAGGAAAAAATGTTCAAGGTCTGGGGTTTGGGGCGGGGAATCCGGCCGCACTAGGAGAATAAACACTCATATAGAGTCTTAAGAACCCTGACCACTATTTCGTTCTTATAATTCACGAGTGTTACCTGCTGAGACGCACTCCATTATCGCTGGCAGTTGAGAATGGTTCTCTTGGTACTTGAGCATATCAGCGAGATAGGACGTAATATTGTAGATAATGCAGTGCCATCATCTGGCAGATTAACAATCAATTATGATGATGGCTTCTTAGCTGATCCGTTCTTAGCTCCGGGGATTGCAACCCCTAATTTATTAGTGATACCGGGAGTATATTCAAAGACCTGAAACAAGCTAAAAGCACAACACGAGATGAAAACCGCCCTCAAAACACTGACCTCACTTATTGGATATAGCGTCTATGGCTAGCAGTATAAGGTAATCATTCATTACGGTAGACAACCACTCTGCCCCATACCCCAGGCCACAATCTTGGAAGACAATCTAATCTGATTTGATCTGATTCTATAGTAATTACGTCCACGCGTCACCAGCGCGTCGAATGATTGGTCTGTCAGGTAAAGTGGATTTTCGCGATTGTCTCGACTTCTCGGTGAATAGGGGGAGCTGATTGGGTACCCTATTGTAGACTGATAAGTTGCAGAATGATGACCTAAGTATTGGTGAATGGGATGGTAAGGTGTGAGTCATGGAAATGGAGGGGATATATGAATGACCTAGATGGTATGGCTGACATCATACCATGTCTATTTGGCATGTTTGTATTGTTTTGGCTTTGTACGAGACTCTAGGTTCCCTTTATGGGCAGACGATTTCTACAGCATCAAGTCCGGCGAATATTACCGGCTCTAGCCTTAGCATGAAACGCGCGACCCTCTTCATCAATACCATGCACAGTGGTCAAGTACTGCTTGAAGTCCCTCGTCATGTTGCACACTTGCTCAAAGTCTCGCTGATCCAATGTCGGGCCGTCGTCTTTGGACTTGTCTTGCTTTTGAGAAAAACGGTATTCGGCGAGGGCAACGGCTGTTTGAAACGCTAGAGAAATCATCTCAGTTTCTTTGTTTGTATGAAGAGCTATGGTGGGTAAGGATCATACCATTACGAATTTCCCGTCCATTCCATTGCATTTTGCTAATCACTTCATCCTCCAAGACATAGGACTTTGCACGTCGAGTCACAACAAAGTCATGGCGCTCGTCGGTCAACTTGTCGAAGAATTGCTCCCAGATCGTTCGCCGGTTTTCTTCGCTCAGATTGTCGTACCGGATGACGACGTGGATTCGAGAGATGAAGGCATCGTCGAAGTGGCCGACTCTGTTAGTCGTCAGGAATAGAATTCCTCGATAGTATTCGATGCACCGGAGAAATACTTTTGGAGTAAAGTGTGAGTTGGAGTTATCTGGGTATAAATCTATCAAACTTACCGGATACCAGACTATTGCGCTTAAGATCTGTGATCTGTCGCCTCTCGAGATAAAAATCCGCCTCATCGATGAGCATAACCGCTCCCCATTGTTCGGCTAGTCTGAACCATTTGGACAATTGGTTCTCCATTACGACTTCGTCTGTACCGATGTCTCCAACGGTCAGCGATAGTAGTGCCCGTCCGGTGTATTCGGCTATACATTCTGGGTTGGGTCAGTGATGATAGCGACGTGCTGTCATTTGATCGCGTATACGACATACCAGCAGTCTGTGGCCGTCAGTAGGTTTCAGGTTATATCTGGGGAGGATAGAACTTACAAAGGTTTTTCCCACACCCGGACTGCCATGAAGGAGGAATATCTGCCCTTCGCCTTTGTTTTCAATGAAATCGGCTCCCCAAGATCTATTTTGTTCGTCGCTTCTAGAATCTGTGTATTTCTGCACAAGCGCGCGGATCATCTCTTTCCTTGCTTCCGGCATAACCAAGCTATCAATAGCCCTTTTGTTCACTTTCGGCTCCCTACAATACGAGACGTTCAATTCCTCTGCGCCCGTTAGCGAGTCATTGAGAAACTAGATTCGACATGGTAGCACCCACCCCATGTCCTGGACTTCAACACAAGTCCATAAAGTACCCGGCTGCAGAGTAAGTAGCGATGACGAGCACCTTCGGGAGACTCAGGAAGCTCGAGATCGATATCGACTTTCGGGTCTAAAAGATCATAAGCGGCCCACCGGAAGCCAGGCAGCGGGTGAGGTTTCCAGCCACGACACTCTTCGCAAAGGCATTTGGCTAGTCCGTCACCCATGTCCTCGACTTCACAGATGTCTGGGGCTGTGTATTCGTGCTGTGCAAAATAAGAAGCTGAGTCCACGTAGACGCGGCCTTGGTACTACCACGAGAAGTCAGCATGGCTCATGCGGGTAATAAACGCATGCTTACCTGTCGCTTAGCTGGACCCAGGAACTCGCCCGAGTAGAACACCTGCTTTCCCTGGAGAAGCTCATACCATTTCCGCCCGAGATCCTCCAAATGCCTCCGAGTCTTTCCATTATCCTGTCTATCGATGAAGTGGCACGGAAATATTTTGAGCGAGGTGACTTGTCGCTCACCATCGAAGTGTGCGATAGTCACGGTTTTGGAACGCCTCCCGACATATGTACCATTGAAGTCAAGATTCCACAGTTGAACAATATACGGATGAGTAAACTTGCGACCGGTGGATGAAAGCAACGTCTTATCAACTTGCATATATTGGACCACGTAGGCTGACAGTTGACCCCCAGACTCCATATACACAGTTTCTCCGGGCTTGAAGAGTAGCCACAGCATTCGGAATGTGCAACGGTTCTGAGTGTGTCGGGCTAGTTCATCAGGGAGACGATCTTTATAGAATGAGTCTTTTACATAATCAAGCAGCAGGCCTAGCTGATCAAATGTCTCCTTGTCACACATCGGAATGGCAGGATCACGGTCTGCGCCATCTGGCTGTGGGGAGCCAACATCGTTTTCTCGATATGTCGCGCGGTAAGCTTCAAGCTCTTTAAGATGATGACCGACTAAGCAAAATGGCTCATTGAGTTGGAGATACTCCCCACCCAGTCTTTCAGCCGGGTAGTAAGTTACCGCACGGGCCAGAGCATTGAGAAGAGTCTTGGAGAAGATGGTCATACGGGTTGAACGGACCCCAACCTCGATGGTCGGGTTCGTTATGATGCCATCGTGTAGAAGGCCTTCGACTTCATTTGAGTATCTGTGCGGGTCCGGGGGCACAGACGTTTCCAAAACCGTAGTGACATTGAAGATAACGCGCTGCTTGACCTCGACGCTTTTTTGAATGACTGAGCTGTTGAAAGGACCTGACCATGGCACTGTGGTGATAATGTTGCTCCCGGCGTCTAGATATTCCAGGCAATAGGTCACAATGGAAGAAGGATCAGTTGTAGAGTCCTCGTGGACCTCGGGCGCTGGAGCCAATTGTTCTGCTTCGCTGTTCTTAGGCAAATGCGGTCCTGGTTGGTTGTCATCCTGTTCGTTGCTGTGTTCTTGTGGGTTATTGAACTCCTGCTGAGCCCATGTGGGCTGCGTCCACATGACCGTCAAATTTTGGCCGCACTTGGGGCATTCGCCAAATCCAAAATCTAGGAGGGTCGCATGGGATCGCCCATTCTCCGGACAGTATAATGTTGCCCATGACACCTGATTATCCTCATACTGGTTCTTGGCATCGTCACTGGAAACACCTCCCTCTCCACCAGTTTCTGTCACTTTTTCCGAAGCAGCATCCTCCTCCAAATTGGAACTCGGAGAGTGGTCTGCTCCTGTACTTGTATGTGTCTTGCCATTCGATGAGACGGATTCTGATTCTGTACTCACACTTATGCTCATGTTGGTAGGGGGAGTTGCAACCAAAGTAGTGCCTAAGCTGATGGCAGTCACGTCTCCTGCGGCGCCGTGGTTCATGGTCCTCTTTGCCGAACGCTGATACAAGTCGCTAGATCGACATTTAACTGATTGATCATGAAAAAGTCGACTCTGGGTGTCTGCATGGAGTGATGTCAGTCCGCCTTTATACCACTAAACTTATTAGTTCTGGCTTAAGGTTACTGCATGGCTTATCTTCTGATTCCACCATTTTGTGGAGGCTGAGAGGCTTAGCACTCCACTTAGCGCTCCATTCTCACGCTCAGCGCTTATGAGCCCGTGTCCGGTGGCCATACCACCCATGCTAATACGAAGTTTCCCTGTTTGTCTCAGCCTTGGCGACTGGTCTGCTGGCTCTCAAACGGCCACGGAAGAGGCTGAGTGGGGGCGTAAAGACATGGGGTATCTCTCAGTGCCCAATACCCAAGTTCTCTCCGCCCCACTAGACGACTCCATCACCATTTCGTCTCCTATATCTAACACGCCACATACTACTAAAATCCGACAACACTTGGATTCATGTGGCTCCAGGTAGACGAGAAAGCAATGCAACAACCACCGATATCCTTTCTGATCAGGCGATATAGCATGAAGGCAGAGCAGGAGACGCCCAACAACCCGCTCACCCAGGCCTTGAGTACCACGATAAAACAGCGGGATGAGATAGAGATACAGGCTCGGGTGCAGGCGGAACAATGGGACAAATGGCTCAGATTCGGAGATAACACAGAGTAAGGCCCATCATGCAACCAGGCATGCCTTTTCGCGTAGCACTACTATGCTGAGACTGAATAAATCACCAGTGACGCAGATTTGAGGCGGCTAGAAGATGGTCGCAAGAGCATTGTAGAGATTTGGCAGCGATTCCGAGAGCATCATCAAGAAGATTCTAGAGTGGGCTCTAATCCACTCGTCCCAGAGATACCGAATATTGCCACGTTGAGAAACATCGTCCAGGACGCCCAAATGGACTGGCAGGCTAAGAGAAATAAATGACTCGGAAAGGTCAAGAGTTATGTTATCGACTTTCTGGAGATGATGGATGACCATTCTTTTCTGTTCAAGTTCATCCCGACCGGAGACAAGTACATCAGTCTGATCACAGGTGTTATCTCGTCAGTCGTCAAGGTATGCGATCACATCCGGAGAGCACGAGTTGGCCATGAGCTCAAAACACCTGCGCGTACTTAGATATGTGCCAATTATAGGTGAATTGCTGAGGGGTTCTTTTCCGCCTTGGTCGATCTTAGCAGTGATTTGAGGCTCGTCCAAAAAAAGACGGATATCTGGGACAGCGCAGACATGAGGACGCTCGTCGTGGACTACTACGTGATGGTCTTTGAGTTCCTCTGCAACGCAATGTCATGGTTTAGTCGACCGCGCCATCGATATCGGACGATCATTGATAGGAGTTCTTATGACCATGAGGTCAAGGACTTGGTTGATCGCATGAAATCGGCGGTTGCACGGATCCGTGACGAAGCGGCACATCTGGCAGAGAAGCAGGTCCTGGGAATCAGCAGCAAGCTTGGCCAAGTGCTCGATATTGTCAGCCCACGGCCAATTGACGTCTCTGGAAAATTCTTATATCTTCACGTTGTGGGAAGTGAGAGTCGAGACGACGACCGAAATGCGACGCAGGCGAAGTTTCACCACTTGGGTCAGCTCGTGGGAGCATGCTCACTTGAAACGCTGCAAGAGGTTGAGAGGAATGCTAAACACGGTAGGACAACTACCTGACCATAACTTAAGCCAACTTAAGAATGGTAATCTAATCTGTGAGCTAGATCCACAGTCGCTAAAGATACGTGAGAAGAGGGAGAGCCTGACAGATGTTAAGCCGACCGATGTTCAAGCTACTGAAGTCGAGACATGGAAGACTGAGTCGGACTCTGGTAAATATTGTTGCATTTATCTGATTTATTCTACCTTCCTAACAAACCATCCAAGACGCAGATGAGACATGCGCGCGCTACGACATTCAGAAAGCCACGACAGCCCTCATGAAGTACACTGACGATGGGAGAGAAGAGCTTTCCCATTCACTCCGAGGAATTCCATCTTCTCTACTTCCACAGGAAGTATTGAGTGAGATCCAGGACTGGATCAGGAGCCCACGGTCGAAAATGATCTGGCTCGAGGGGGTCCCGTCATTTAATCATAGGTCCAACCTCTCCCTGGCAGCCATGCAGCTGTGCGCTCTGAGCACAAGGGCACAAATCCCCTGTATCTCATTCTTTTGTAAGCCAAGGTACAATCGCGACACGGATGTCTCGAGCCAAGAAGCCTGTGTCATCGCGCTTTTGTACTCCATAATCGCACAACTTGCGCGTCTGCTCCCCGCAGACTTCCACGGTGCCCCAGAGCTCCTGGCACATTTTAAAAATCTTGATGGAACGATAGGATCTACCTCCACTGCGTTGAGGATAATCGGAGGCCTCCTGGTGGATGCACCACCATCAATTATATGGGTCATTGATGGACTTCATATGGCAGAGAGCTGCGGTACTATTAACATTCTCGACGACTTTGTGGCCATGCTGCGTGAGCAGGAGAGGTTGCGGCTTTCCAAGGTATGCTTCACGACCGATGGAAACAGCCATACCCTGTTGCCGGCCATGATGGTGGATGAGCGAATAGATGTTTCTCGCATGGCTTTAGCAGGACCTGGGAGGCAATTGCATGGAGGGGGAGACATATTTGCCGAGATGAACAGTTGGTAATGTATGTGATGATATTTTCCTGTCTTGGGAAGCTGGTCCAGTACTGATATATTAAGTCATTAAACAGGGGAGTATCATTATTCTTCAAAAGAATACTTCCAGATTCATTATTTTTATCATCTTCCTTTGCACAAAGTTAACCCTGTCATTTTATAGTAGTGTTCCATCTAGTATACCATGATTCCAGAACTTGATCCTGGATCTACCCTATCCAATATGAGATGAATGGCGATTACGTACTCAGAAAATACCTTACTAAAGATGCACACTACAATGGAACATCGAGGGGTCTTTTTATAGGTACTTCCTCGCTATAGATCAAAATTGTTATGACTTGTGTCCATTTAAGCACTAAGACTCAAGATTAAGTGACAGGAAAAGGCAAAGCCTTGTCGGAATTCGCACGGATACAGTACCTTGCATGTTGAATGCTGCGCCAGGCAACAGGATACATCCGTCGAAAGCGTAACGATGAAAAAGTCTGGCTCTGGTGAATGAACCATACAGTAAAACGTACGTCAAGTACAGTTTCCTGCAGACTTTGTCATCTGCCAACGCGCTATAGCTACACCTATACAGTTTCATTAGCATCTTCACTGCGCGATAAGGTAGGGAGGGGCATTACCCTTCCATAGCCATCACCTCCACCATATCCGTCACCACCACCACGACCGTAGCCGTCCATCCACTCTCGCTTAGCCTGGTGAGATCTAAGTATTCGCTTCCTTTCATGAGCTGGATTGCGACTTACTAGACCATAACCATCACCGCCGCCATATCCGTCACCACCACCACGGCCGTAACCGTCGAGCCATTCCCGCTTAGCCTGGTATAATGTCAGTATCCTTATCCCTTTCACAATGCGGGAGTCACTCACTCTGCCGTAGCCATCGCCTCCACCATATCCATCACCACCGCCACGGCCGTAACCGTCGAGCCATTCCCGCTTAGCCTGGTATAACTTCAGTATTTCTTCCTTTCCACGAGCTGGATTGCCACTTACTAGACCGTAACCATCACCACCGCCATATCCATCACCACCACCACGACCATAGCCGTCCATCCACTCTCGCTTAGCCTGGTAATATCTAAGTAATTGCTTGCTTTCATGAGCTGAATTGCTACTTACCAGTCCATAACCATCACCGCCGCCGTAGCCGTCTCCACCGCCACGGCCGTAGCCATCAAGCCATTCCCGCTTGTCGTTCTCCTCCGGAATAGACGCTCCGGGTGCCGCGATGGCAAGCCCGATAAGTGCACTCAGCCAGATAAACGAACGCATTTTGTTCAACTTTTTTTCTTATTGGTGGTGGTAGTGTGCTTGTTGATTGTTTTTGTGCTTGTGGGGCTTGTTGTAGTTGTTCTTAAGATATTCAGATTGCATCTAGATTCCAGGTCTGGGTCTACATTATATATTGTAGTTTGGTCTCACATCGTGGACCATTTCTATGAGGCATTTACGCCCCTCACCACTTTCGATATGCGTTTTCGTTTCAACTGTCTGGCAACAATGCTTGTCTCCATCATGCCCGTGCGGGGGCCGGACTTACTGTCATGTGTCAACGCACTGACCGTTACACTGAAATGATATTTTGCATCTATATAATCAGACAACTGGAGAGATATGTCCCGATATCGTGTATATTGTGAGGCAGCGGGTGGAGGGTCCATGCAATATTGAGCTCAATAAGGAAATTGGGCTGAGGCCAGATGCTCACCCATTGCGCTAGTTAACTAGTTACCATGCATTGTACCATATCTGACTAAGATTGGGTGCCTTTTATGCTTTTTCTGGGGTGAGAAACTACATGTCTTCTTCATTTCGGAAAAGCACACATTGAATGACAATGAGGATAGAGTAGTCATTACCATATGGAAACTTGGGCTCGACCTCTGCTGTACTACGTCTATGAAGTCTTTTTACAATTTGCGAGGCCGATCGGTGAAGGCAACATCCATTGCAGTCTCCTATATTGCTTTTTCCTATTGTTTCCAAGACATGCGGGTGAAGAAACAGTCATGGTAAGTTTGTAGATTACTTTTTCAAGCGGTTCCTAACACCCGCCGGTGAAGAAAACAGTTGTTATAATCTCCGATATTGCTTTGTCCTGGCTGCAGATACAGTGTGTGACAGTCCAACGATCAGCATCAATAAGTGCCACGAAATAGTGATTAGATGTAGTAGTATACTTGCAACTCAAATATAGTACAGGTAAGCCAGAAGGGCAACCGATGATCAATCTCTAGGATTTGTAAAAGAGGTAGCCTCGCGGACTCAGTTCGAAACCAGATTCGGTACCATGCTACCATCAGCACCTATTATGTGCGCCGTAGCGCTCGTGAACCCTCCGTCCACAATCTCCCTTGTGATCTGCGACTATAAATTGATATTATGTGTTGATAGCGCTTACACTCCAGAAAATGGGCAAAGATCATCGATATGACGCCACGCATTCTTCTGGTGACCTAATGAAATGTGACAAATACCACTTTATCCAATCAAGACATCATCTCTCGCGAGGTTGGGCTACTGGGAGGGTTTATATGACCGAACACATAGCCTGAGTCGAGGGTATTGTGAGCCACTCGAGCCATTCTTCCTCAGAGGCACTCCGAGGCCGTTCTGTAAACAATAAGAAATCCAGAAATGAAGGATGCCGCATATTGTCCAGTTGACGATGGCAGTGACTGCCGCGGGAGCAGCAGTCTTGACAAAGACGAAGCCAGACGAGTGTTTCTTAGCAAGCCGTTCGAGGACCATGTGGTTCAACCCAGTCCACGCATGAGCCGAAAGTACTTGTTCTTCGGGTCGTTCTGTGTCATCCTACTAATGTTGAACACTGTGATGCTTGTTTTCAACCTCTGGACAACCGCGCCCCATATCCGCCAAGAAGGCTTCATTCAGAAGCCTACAGATTACTGGTGTAGGTACATCTTTTGTTTCGACTTCTCTACGCATATTTTGACAGGTCATGTACAGTGCCAGGCTTTGAAAGTGGAATAGTCTACGAGAAACAACAATTCTATAGCGCACATTCGGATTACGCCGGTGTGGGGCCGGAGGTGGATGCCAAATGGCATGACTTGACAAGTTAGACATCAGAAGATCTATCTTCCCATTGTCTGATATCTAATATTCTATGATAGGAGGTGCAATGGGCATCAGTCGGCAGCAGCTGACAGCACTGAACAACCATCCTGATGTTGCAGTACGAATCGAAAGCGCTGGCCCTGACCAAGAGTATATGGCGACCTTTGACGTCCTTCACCAATTACACTGTGTTGTGAGTATAGTGACTATGTGCGTGTTGATCGATATAGCTGATCGTGTCACTTCATAGGATCTACTGCGGAAAGGTATCCACATGGATTACTACAAAGACAAAGATGAGCATTTCGTGAATCAAACAGATGAGCGTATCTTCTTTCACTTAGGTGGGTCTTACAATCAATCTCTTTCGTTTTCGAGCTGCGGAGTACAGCACACAGCTAACAGCTTTCCCAGACCACTGCGTTGATATCCTTCGTCAGACCCTAATGTGCAACGATGACCTCTCCTTGGTGACCTACAACTGGGTGCAAGGCCTAGACATCCCGTACCCAAACTTCAATACATACCATACCTGCAAGAATTGGGACACGTTCTTTGCGTTGAACCAGAAGCTCGATGTTAGTGCCAGGTGGGAAGACGGTAAGGTTGTTGAGGAATACCCCATACCCAGAAAGCCGGATCATGTCGATGGCATGTGGCCACCTCCTTGAAGGTCTTCCAGTAGCATTCAGTGATGAGCAAACAACTGATTCAATTGTGCTCCATCTCACCACAGAATTGACCTTTAAGATTGTGCTTCCTCTGGCAAATTCTCTACATTTTCTTACTATGATTTGTTGCATATATATAGTGGAGTAAACCTATTTATGCGTCATCACTTCTTGCAAGAATTCCATTTCTTTACGCGGGGGCCAGTTAATGAGATGGAGCATGATCTATAGTTTCATGGCATTGTATCGAGCTCTACAAAGCAACCCAAAATACATACACCCCATAGGTTACTATCAGGTAGACTCAAGACGGTAAGCTGTCTCTACTCCAAAGCCAACCCCGTAGCAATATCCTTCTTCAACCCCTCGATAGCAACTCCCAGAAGCTTACTTTCATTCTCTGAAATCCCACCAAATGACAACGCCTTCGAAGCGCCTGTCTTTCCAATCTCAACCTTAACAGCAAAATAATCCACCCCAAGCTTAGCCGCAATCTCCTCGCCGCCAGGAACACCAGGAAGATAGACATAGGCTTCCTCGGTAACAGTTTCTCCACCCCTGGCTGCCAAAATAGCCTTGACGAAGCGGAATCCCGCATACGCCATGCATGTAGTAGCACTTCCCGCTCCCTGCTTACTCTTCACGATCTCGTCACCGCCGAATTGCACCCCTTCAATCCCATTACATTAGCATCTGCTTCCCGAAGGTGACGCATACTTGTATAGTGGGAAACATACGGTTAATAACAGCCGCCAAAGTCTCCTCATCAAGAGTGACTTGTGGTTGGGCCTGACTGTAAAGCGGCAATATGGTAGCTCCGCTGTGGCCGCCGATGACAGGGACTTTGTAGGCTTTGGGGTCGGTGTTCGTGGCATGTGCGGCGAAAGTAGATGCCCGTACGACATCTAGGGTAGTGACGCCAAAGAGACGAGTCGGGTCGAAGACACCTGCTCTTTTGAGGGTCTTGGCGGCGACGGGGACGGTGGAGTTGACGGGGTTGGTGACGACGCAGCAGAATGCCTTGGGGCATGTTGCTGCGACTTCGGTGAAGATTGAGCGGATAATGTGAGCATTTGTCTAGTTTTAGTTAGATGGTGGTTATTCTGGTGAGAACATCACAAATATATATTTAGGTTCAGTTGGGTAGTTGTTCTCTCACCTTGAATAAATCTGGACGCCGGCACACATCAGTAACTGGTTAGTATTATATATATATATATATATGTAAATAGTACTCGTCACTCACCATCTCTAGTCATACCCGGTTTACGCGCAATACCAGCAGTGACCACAATGACATCAGCGCCGGTAAGGGCTTTTTTCAGTCCATCATCAGCGGGAAGGTAGCCAGTAACCTTGGCTTTGGTGTCGATGTGCATCAAGTCCGTAGCAATGCCCGGTACATGGACAATATCGTACAAAGCAATCTCATCAAATAAATCACTCTGGACAGTGTCAGCCAGCATATTCTGTAACATGTTCATTCATGTTAATTTTTTGTTGGTCATACTGTTTTGCATAAAAGACTGAGGGGCGTGCCTATCTGGCCCGCGGCGCCAAGAAGTGCAATTTTCACCATGTTGATGATTGGTATGGTCGTTGTATCCCGGTCGAATTTGCAGATGTATTGACGTGATATTAATGTCTGAGACTCTGCATTAGCAATCGAGTAGACAGATATTCTGTTCTTATTACTGGTGATTCTCCCGGTAGTACACTTCCTGAAACATGCTGGGAGCTCGGGGGGTGAACGTTCACCCGCACGGTCCAAGTATAGCCGGCTGGCAAGGGGAATTCGACACAGCATGTCTGGCTGATTGTTCTTCAATTTCAACCCCATAAAATTAGGTCATAGCTCCTGAGCTTGGCTTAGAATGCGGGCGGATTCCAATGTTTCTACCGGTATTGAGAAACTACGTCAGATTCGAGAAACTCACATTATCCTGGGTTCTTCATGGTTTTCCGAAGCCTTTCACAAAGCTCCTCAGCAATGGCCTTTCTTTGCTACCCGGCTGTTAATTTTGGGGTGACATACTGGCCATACGTAATACACGGAAGCCTAATTTCGTTGTCGGTACGATTGACTATATCCTGATGGTCATGTATTAGTGGTAGTTGGCAACCGGCTGCTGTGGACAGCACAGCTCTCCTGAGATGCTGGGTATGCAGCGAGTAATCATGGACCAATTGTCCGAGCAGTCCAAGTTATTCAGCCAAGCGCTGAGATTTTTGGAGTCACTTCAGAGCGGAAATAGCTTTGGCAACAAAGCCCGGACGAGTCTATTGAAACTTGACGTGGTTAAGTTGCGCCTAACTAGGTGGGGGAGGTCTGTGGGTTTGACTGATCTAAATGATGTGGGGTCTGCTCATGAAATAAATCTCGCTCGTGAAGACATTCCAGAAATGCAAGATCTCCTCGGTGAAATACTGGAGCTGATCAGGGAAGCGGATAAGCTTTCGGGTTGCTTCAGGAATAAGACTCCCCCATCTCCGAATATGGATCCCAGTAAGGAGCTGGCCAGAACCTCTGAATCGTCTCATCAGCAAGTCAATGATATCATCGAGGGGCAGGAGGGTAAATTTATTGTCAACCAGGATAGGGCCCCGGCCATTTACGAGATGAAGGATTTCTCGCGGTTGATCCAAGACATAGGTGGTCTGGTCGACGATTTGACTGAATTGTTCCCAGCGGAAAATAAGCACTGCGGGATCTATAAAAATGAAGCTTCACGGATGGACAAGGTCAAGATTGGTCTGTCACTCCTTTAAGAGACTTATGCTAGCCAGGATGGTCTTTCGAGTGAAACCGTTGTCAAGGCCAATCAGCCTACGATTACCTACAATAACTGTGTTATCTTCACAGGGGAGAAATTTGGAATCCAGATGGGACATAACGCTGGCACAATTAACGATGTGCGATTCGGCCAGCAGAGTCGGCCGTGATGCAATGATCGAGTGATGTATGTCTGAACCATGATTCATATGTAAATGCAATGCAAGCATTCTCAGAATAAATACTCTATATATTCTGGTAGATGATTAGATCACCTTAAGACAGCCGCTAATGCAAACAACCCAATGCACAATTGTATTCTTTGAAATGTAAACACAAACACAAAGTTCCGTTTGACAGACAAATCAATTTATCCACTGTTCTAAGCATTCCCATTTACCAAACCCCCAATGCTCCGGAACCGGGGACAGCAACACCTCACCCACGATCGCCCGTCTCGCATTCTCCATCGCCCACTCCTCCATCTTTGCCAACGTTTCATAAGTATGCGTCCCAATATGCGGCACCAAAAGCGCACGTTCATTCTTCACGAGCCTTTCATTTACCTCCGGCTCCCTTTCATACACATCCAAGCCAACAGCACCAATATGCCCACTCTCCAGGGCATCAGCCATAGCAGCCTCATCGACAATAGCACCACGAGCGGTATTGATAATAACAACGTCGCGCTTCATCTTCGCGATCTCCGCTGCGCCGATCAAATGCTTCGTATTCGCGTTCAAAGGAACATTGATACTGATGATGTCACTCTCAGTAAGCAGCTTCTCAAACGAGACGTACTCGGCCCCGGCAGACAGATCAGCAGACAAAGGACGACGGTTGTGATAGACGGTCTTGATGCCGAAGGGCTCGCAGCGCTGTTTGATAGCACGGCCAATTCGGCCCATTCCAAGGATACCTATCGTCTTTCCTTGGGGGTCGTGGCCAAAACCTACACCTTGTTTGAAGGTCCCGGCGTGGAGGGAGCGAAGTGCTGGGTTAAGGTTTCGCAGAGCACCCAGGAGTAGGAGGATAGCTAGGTCAGCGGTTGCATCTGTGACTGGGTCCGGGGCGTTGGTGACGATGATGCCTCGTTTGGCGCAGGCTTCGGTGTCGATGGGGTCGTAGCCTGTAGTCATTTGTCAGTGGGGTTTTTCTGGGATGTTACATGACTCGCGTACCTGCTCCATTGTGGAAGACGTATTTGCAGCTCGATGGGAGGTGGTTGATTAGTTCGGCATCGAACTTGCCGGCTACCTTTAGTACCTTATTAGTTTACTGAGACCAGAAGTCTGTACATTGGGTGAGGGTATTACATACTGCACCGCTAGCAGATGTCCGATAAATAGCGAAAATGTCTTTGTATTTTTCTGTGACATCTTTGAAGAACTCTTCTCGGCTTTTACTTGTCACGACCTCTGTGTGAGCATGCTCTTGGAGCTTCTCGTAGAACGACACTGCGTGCCTCACGGGATTGAAGAAAAGAATGCGGGGTTTAGCCGAAGACATGGTTCTGATGGTGCTGCGAGGGAAGAGAGTCCACGCTGCTTTCTGTCCGAGCCTCATGTTCTGTGGCTTTGTTGGCAACCAACGTATTACGTTTATCTATCTTAAATTTGGTCTTTCAAGAAAAGATTAACCATGACGGTTGTCTGTCCCGAGCAGGGCATTTGCCGTCGGAGTAGGTTACGGCTAAACCTCCTCTACCCATGGTTCAGATTTCGGTGCCATGGCAAAACGTTTAGGCTCATCCTCACAACATTCGATGCTCATATTATGTGCTATGTATTACTTTGTACATTCTGAATGCATGCTTATGGAGCAATCTGGGGTAATTTTGCGGGGTATAGCCAAGTTTCTGAGCTTCATAGCGTCTGATTCCGCATGATGCTTGACAGTACGTGAATTTGTTGAATGTTATGGGAGTGTGTAAGATACTATACGCTGTGTTATTTAAGAACTGCTTTTAGATCCTCTTATTTTATTGTTCTCTTCTATCGAGAGACTCGCTGGATCTCATAATCAGAGGCTATTCGTTCATGTGCCCAGTTTCATCAAATTATATATTGCACCCATCTTGTCTACCACCACTTCCTCGCCAATATGACTTTCGCAAGTCTCACCGGCTCATCGTTAGCTAGAGCCCGTATATGTCTTATAGTTGCCCCTGCATTTCTCCTATACAGCTACAATCAATCCAAAATAGGTGGAGTGCTCGATTACCCATCATTCATCAAGTATTTTCCACCGATAGATACGAGTAACACCACAGGTTCCATCAAGAACCACAATGCAACCATCCAGGGCATGTTCACACATCCATACTCCCAATAATGTTCCTAACCATCTATTTCATGGGAACCGTCGTCGCCATATATACCATCGGATGCCTCATCGGCGCCCTCTCGATCACCCAGCTTGGGAACCGCATCGGACGACGCAAATCCCTCATGACCGTTGCTGCAGTAGCTACCATCGGTCTAGTCATACAGGCTACGTACTACCATATAGCTCAACTTGTCGTGGGACGTATAGTTTCCGGCATCGGGATTGGTGGTGTTAACGCTGTCATCCCTGTTTGGCAGAGCGAGTGCACAAAGCCCAAGAGTCGAGGGAAGAATGTCGTTGTTATCGGCGTTTTAATTGCCTCAGGAGTTGCCATGGCTAGCTGGGTGAACGTGGGTCTCTCGTTTGTAGAAGAGAGTCAGGTATCCTGGCGCCTCCCTCTAGCACTACCAATCGTCTTCACCCTGCTGCTCCTGGCATTTACCATGTCCTTCCCTGAATCACCCCGCTGGCTCATCAGCAAAGGCCTCAAGGCAGAAGCCCGCGCCGCCATGCACGCACTAGCTGACAAGCACATAGTTAGCTACGAAGCGATTGACGCCGAAATCGAAACCATCCCTCTCGCTCTCCAAGAATCATCTACATCAGAATACGGTTTCGTCAACTTCTTCAAACGGGGACCTGTTCTACCGTCTCTTCCTCGCCGTTGCCGTCAACTTCAGCGCTCAAGTGACCGGTGCCAACGTGATAACCTACTACGGCAAAACCATCTTCCAAAAACCCCTAGGCCTCGAAGCAGAGAAAGCAGCTATCCTGAGCGCTGGCGTGCTAACATGGAAAATCTTCGCTGCTCTCTCGGACTACCTCTCCGTTGACCGCTTCGGCCGCGAACCACTCTTCATCGTGTCCGCGTTGGGGATGGGTACATCCATGTCCGGACTCACTGGAACAGTCTGGGCAATAGATAACCGGTCCACGTACGGTACTAGTATCGCAGCGACGTTTTTTCTCTTCTTCTACATGTCTTTCTTCCCGCTTGGGTTCTTGGCTGCTAATTTCTTGTATGCGGCGGAGATCGCACCACAAGAGCTGAGGATTCATTTGGCGGCAATTGGAACGGCGACCCATTGGTTGTTAAATTTTGTCATTGCAGAGATTACGCCCATTGCGTTTGCGACGATCAGGTGGAGGTATTATATTGTGTATGCGGTGATTGGGTTTAGTGTTGCTCTTATGGTTTATTTCGTATTTCCGGAGACGAAGGGTCGATCGCTGGAGGAGATGGATCGGTTATTTGGTGATCCGGAACATTGGTGGAAGGTTACTGTATATTCGAAGGAGATGACGGGAATCGATATGGTGGAGGTGGATGGAGATGATGTGAAGATGGACGCGAGTCATATTGAGAAGGCTTAGTTGATATGGAAGGAAGGAAACGGTTAAGCAATGAGCCGCAATCAAACACGCGTCTGTCTGGAATGGGACTAGTTCATGTTGCACCCAACACGTGCTGGCCACTAGCCCGAATGAGGCAAGTCCTATGCTTGTAGCCGCTAACGGCAATTCGCTGCCTGAGGATTATGGCGACTCGGGTTTTAAGCCGTCTTAAAAGCCGACAGGAATCAGGTATAAGAGAGTCTGCACTTGAGCAGGATTCCCTTCTTTCTTTTCATTTAATATAATATCAATTCCATTCTACTAGGATCAGACACTCTTCAACCGTTTGTTTTGTGCTCTGAAATCAATCGCTGCAAGATGGCAGCCAAAGAAGGAGGTATGTCTCCCTTCCGTGTTGCGGACCCATCCATCTCCACGCCAGCCCTATGGAACATCAACACCAGCCAAGACCCTAACTAACCATCACTCAACCATCCACAGAATCAGTCCCGTCGGAGGCCGCTCCATCCCAAGTATCCGTCAACGACACAAGACGACTCTTCCCAGACCAAGATGCCCACCTAGTCAGTCTGCCCCCACTCCCTACCAATATTGTCAACATACTAACAGCGACATACTACTATAGGTAACATGGGCCATGGACGACCGCGAAAACCCCAAAAACTGGAGCATGAGCAAGAAATGGGCTGTGACAATTACCGTCTCGCTTTTTACCTTCATCTCCCCGGTCTCTTCCTCCATGATTTCTCCCGCCTTGACCAAAATCGCGAAAGAACTCAACATCACCTCAGAGGTGGAATCCGAATTAAGTCTCTCCGTCTTTGTTCTCGCCTACGCTGTCGGCCCGCTATGCTTCGGCCCGCTATCCGAGCTCTTCGGTCGCGCCTACGTCCTACAATGCAGCAACCTATGCTACGTGGCCTGGAACCTGGGATGCGGGTTCGCGCAGACATCTGGGCAGTTGATCGCGTTCCGATTCATGAGCGGCATTGCGGGCAGTGCGCCGTTGGCTATTGGCGGTGGTGTTCTCAGGTATGCCCTTCCACTTCCCTTCGTTCGTTACCCATCCCTTCTTCCAATCAACAACTAACATTGTGAAAGCGATTGCTGGAACGCCGACCAACGTGGCAAAGCCGTCGGTATCTACAGCCTCGCCCCCCTCCTCGGCCCCGTCGTGGGCCCCATCGCGGGCGGCTTCATTACCGAAACAACCACCTGGCGGTGGGTCTTCTGGGCCACTAGTATCGCGGGCGCCGTGATACAACTAATCGGGCTTGCCTTCCTGCCCGAGACATACGCGCCGACACTGCTAAAGCGACGCGCCCGAACCCTACGCCAGAAGACCGGTGACGAAGCATACCACACTGAGGCAGACACCCAGAACACAAGTTTGATGTCGACGCTGCAACGCGCTCTCGTCCGCCCATTCATCCTCCTTACCACACAGCCCATCGTGCAGGTCATCGCGCTGTACATGGCGTACCTCTTCGGGCTATTCTACCTACTCCTGTCCACCTTCCCCCAAGTCTGGGAGAACGTCTACGGCGAGAGCGTCGGCATTGGCGGTCTGAACTACATTTCCCTAGGCATTGGATTCGTGCTCGGCGCACAGGTGAACGCGCGCGCTAGCGATCGCATCTACAAACAGCTCAAGGCCAAACGCAATAACACGGGCCTCCCCGAGTTCCGGATCCCTGCTATGTTCGTGGGCTCGTTGTTCATCCCCGTCGGGTTGTTCTGGTATGGGTGGAGTGTGCAAGCACATATCCATTGGATTATGCCTAACATTGGTATCGTGTTGTTCAGTATTGGGAGCATTGTCTGTCTGCAGTGTATGCAGACGTATGTGATTGATAGTTATACGAGGTTTGCGGCGAGTGGGTTGGCCGCTGCGGTTGTGTTGAGGAGTCTGGCGGGGTTTAGTTTTCCGTTGTTTGCGCCGTATATGTATAACAAGTTGCAGTATGGGTGGGGCAATAGCTTGCTTGGGTTTCTGAGTATTGGGATTGGGGTGCCAGCGCCTTGGGTGTTTTGGTTTTGGGGAGCGAAGTTGAGGGGGATGTCGAGGTATGCTTCTGGTTGAGCTTTGGTTTCATTTATGTCTGCTGGTTTATTTGGGTTGATTGGTTTGGGTATGGGTTGCTAGATTGCGTTTGGTTTTGTTTGTCATTGTTTGACTGGACTTTTATGTTAGATCTCCTCTCTCTTTTACTCTCATATGTCATGGTTGGATGAAAAGTATATGGTTACTGATGTGATAGATCTTAAAGCTGCTATAATCTCGCAGTCATATATTTTTATACGTTGACAACTATTTGTAGCTAAACACGATCTACTGAATAAAGGGGGGGGGGGCGGCATGTATATAGTGGTTTGCAGACATGGTCTCATCCCGAGGACTGTTTCCTCCCGAAACCCTATGTTAAACCTCCACGCAATGCAGGCAATCTCCCTTCACGCCCCCAGCAGATCCATATGCTCCTCTATTTGTCGAAATATCGGAACAACTTCAGACGACATTCCAATATTTTCTGCTTGCTGAATCCACTCCGATAATGCAATGGTCGGTAGGTTTTTCTCCTTATTTGATAGAATTTTCATCGGCTTATCATCACTTTCCAGAGGGACAACAAGACTCTTACCCCGATTGTTGCCTAGGACAGATCTCGCAACTGCCCTAGCCACCCGGTCAGTGGAAACAAAACTTAATGTTTCCAGAATGCTAGGTATATCGGGGACTTTCTGCAAGCGCTGCACATAGTCAAGCAGCATCTGTCCGAAGCTGGTTTGCCCCCGGTTACTCTCATTGCTGGAGACCAGTTGGGTGGGCCGGTAGATGAAGGCTGGTAGATTAAGTTCCTGATTGACTTTGTGCAGATAACATTCACTAGCCCACTTTGACGAAACGTATCCGAATGCACCGGAAGTGGGCGGGCTGAAGTGAGTTATATGCTTGGCTTGCCCGTCTTGGCCACCCAGAAGCAATACACTCGCCGTGGAGACGTAATGAAGAGGAATCCGACGCCTGGCACAAAGGCTTGCCAGTTCTTTGGTTGACTGAAGGTTGACTGGCCGTAGAGTAGTGTATGATTTGGCCTGAGAGGTGTCTGCGCCATTGTGGATGACGGCATCCGCACCTTGAAAAACGCGGCACGCTGTGGGTTCATCGAGCCCTAGTAAAGGCAGGGCTAAGTCTCCTTCGATATATTTCACCTTTCGGGACTTCCTTAGCTGCTCCTGTCGTGCCTTGAGTCCGCGGACAGCAACGCAGATAATTGTGCCAACCTGCGGGTGCCGCTCAAGAACTTCTAATAAGCGCTGACCGAGCAATCCTGTCGCACCAGTGAGAACAATGGTACGTGGCAACGGACTTGGCGGGTTTACAGTCATCTCCCTCCAGGGCACATCACGAACCAACGGAGCAGTTTCCATGTTCCAACTGATGGTATCAGGTCCTCGTGCAACGGTGTCGGAATTCGATGATTCAATTCCGTTGGGTGACATAAGCGACGACATTCCCTCCAGAGTGCTATGCTGGAAGAGTTGTAGAAGAGAGATAGAAGAATGAAACTCATTTGTGACCGATCGATGCAGGTCAATGAGCAACATTGAATTTCCTCCGACGTGAAAAAAGTCCGTCTGTTGATCGATGTCCTCAGCTCTGACAAGCTCGGCGGGTATAACAGACAGCCAAAGTTGTTTCATTCTTGCTTGTAACTTCGACAGATCCCCGACATCATTCTTAGAGCGACTCGAGGATTGCACAGGAAGGTTCTGCACAGCAGCCCGGTCAAGCTTCCCTGACACCGTTCGTGGCAATTGCTCAATAGGAATCATCGTGGGGCACATCGTAGATGGTAGATTAAGGCGATGCCTAAGCTGTCGTAGAAATTGATAGGGTCCTTGTGGCATCGTGTCACTTTTGCAGAAGACAACATGAGCTACCAGGTATGCAGATCCAGGCCCAGAGCCTTGTCTTATCGAAGCCGCGACGTCCACCAAAGCTCCCCCACTGACACGCAATACGCTCTGCTCAACATCATGGAGGTCGATCCGTACGCCATGAAGCTTCACCATCGTATCGCCCGCCACGCGACCCTCGAGCACGAGCTGGCCATTTTCTAGCAGTCTTCCTCGGTCACCGGTTCGGTACATCATTTGGTTCTCCACCTTTGGAAAGTGGAAAGTGTCCTCCACAAACTTGAGCTTGTTCTCATCACCCAAATTGACATATCCCTCCGCAACACCGGCGCCGCTAATGATGACCTCACCGGGAAGTCCGACAGGCTGGAGTTGAAGCAACTCATCTACAATGTATATCCACTCATTATAACCAGGCCATCCAACTGGGACTCCCTGTGCATATTGGCCGGGTGTGGAGTAATCTAGCTCAGTAGCGGTAGACCAAATAGTGGTCTCGCACGGGCCGTACAAATTGTAGAGCCGTAGGTTGTCCTTTGCGAGCAGTCGGAAGTTCTCTAGCAAATCTTGGGTCACTGGCTCACCCGCGGCTAGAGCCGTAACCCAGGCGCTAGCTTGAAGGTTCTTAAGTCCCGCGCATTTGAGCCAGCTTCTATATTCGCTAGGTGTAGCCAAAGTATGCGTAATTCTCTCACGATGAATCAAATGCGTCATTTCTTCAGGGTCATACCGCACCTCACGCTGTGCAACGCACACAGTAGCCCCATAGCACAGAGGCCCGAGGATTTGTGCCAGGGACAGATCAAATGAGCAAGCACTCTGGTGGAGAAAGACATGCTCTGGCCTGATATCTGCAAGTGGCATGGAGAATTCCATGTGATTCCGCAGGTTGGCGTGGGTGAGAAGCACTCCTTTGGGCACTCCTGTGGTTCCACTGGTGTGGAGGATAACCGCAGGGCCATTGCTAAAAGCGCGACTACCACACGTTTTACCATGTTGACGCACGTCGGACACATTCATCGTGGGGACACTCTGTGCTAGGAAAAGATCTCTCTCGCGGCCTGAGGTTGCATCGTGTACCAATACGATCCTGGGATTAACGGACTGCACCATTGTGGCTAATCGCCCCGGTGGAACCGATAGATCTAGCGGTAGGTATACTCCACCAACTTTGAGAATGGCCAGTGTGGAAGCGATGGACTCGATTGATGGTTCCTGGTACACCGCAACCGGCGCTCCTCGCATCAGGCCACTGTTTACCATGGCCAATGCGATACTGTCTACTCGGGAAAGCAGCTCACTATAGGTGATCATCGCACCGCTGGCTTCCTTTACAGCCGTTCGAGAGCCATGGTACTTGGCAATGGTGTCAATGCGATGAGGGATGGTTGTTGGCCAGCTTGAAGCAGCAGAGGGTCCTTCGGCGTTGAGTTAGCGACGACGTCATGAATTTAACGCTCTGTATTACACTTACCCCGTCCAAGCTCGCAAGCTTCATTTATGTCATCTGCTCGGAACTTCCATTGGCGTTCTATTGAGCGGTCAGGCGCCGCAACGATTTCTTTGATGATATCCTCATAACCCTTCGCGAGCATTCTGGCCTCTACCTCCCCATAGAGTGACTTCTGCACATGGATCGCAATGGACATTCCACGAGCCGGATGGGGGACGACATCAATCATGAAGTCGTAGCCCAGCTGTGCAATATCCCATCTCTCCAGGTCGATGTGGCGGTCTCCAAACAAGCCGTCGGTCTCGGGAGCAAGTCGGTAATCCAAGAACGCCTGGAACACGGGACTGTGAGCTGCTGACCGTGAAATTCGTAGTTCATTAAGTAACACTTGAAATGGCACCTGGGCATGTTGGAGGCAGTCATAGGTCGTGTTCCGTGTTGCTTTTAAAACAGAGGCGAATGTCATGTCCTTATCGACTTGAAAACGAAGAGGTACAAGGTTAATATATGGACCAACGCAGTCATTTTTCCCAGCATCCCAACGATTCGCATCCCCTGTCCCGATGCAAAGGTCATGCACACCAAGAAAGCGAAAGAGAAGCACTTCAAAGGCGGCAAGGTAGACATGAAAGGGCGTGGCTCGATTTGCTACTGCCAGGCGGCTAATTTCGCTGTGAAAATCGCCGGGCAAAGTGTACTCAACTCGGTGCATATCGTATTGCTTTAAGAGCGGACGTGTGGAGACTCGACTGCGAAAAACGGGAAGAGGCTCAGGCCTGGGATCGAGTACGCCTTTCCAGTATATGATATCTTCACTCCATACACGGGAAGCACGCTTCTCCTGCTCCTCCTGCACATAATCCAGGAATTGTACAGGCTTCGTTGTAAGTGGTCGTCCTCGATATGCTTCCTGAAGGTCGCGCATGATGATGGCATGACTTGAGCCGTCTACAATGAGATGATGATAACCGATCAGTAAGAAGCTGTCCTCCGAGCAGGAAGAAATATATATCATGCGGAACGCGTGACCCGATTCGGGATCGTATACATATCTGTGAAGCTCGTTGTATATGGTGTTCACTTCACACGTATCCTGAATCTGTCTTTTCTCCAAAAACACAGGTTGTTTTTGAAGTACCTCCTGAATCATCTGTTGCGTTTTTTCGTCATATCGTATCCGCGAGTGCAGAACTTCGTGGCGCATAGCGACAACGTTAAGTGCCCGCTCCAGATTTGCCACATCAAGTGGACCTTGAATGCGGTATAGGAGGGTGTGATTGAGTGTGGTCTTTTCCTCCATCAATGAATCTATAAACCAGAACATTGACTGTGATGAAGAGAGGCCCCCAGGCCGTACTACTTCATATTGATCATCAGTAGAGATGGAGCAGACTCCCGTTAGGCCTTCTTCCCGTTGTGCATGAGCAGTCGATACATGAGTGATGCTTGCCAATGCTGATCCGTTGGTATTCATGCGAGACTGGATGAACTGCTCGCTTGAAGACGCATTTGGCACCCCCTCCGTAGTACACATAGTCTCTGGAAATAGGTCAGGAGTCATGCTTGTTCGACCATCTGAGTTGCCTAGTAGCGCCGACCCCGGGGGTGTTTCTTCTACTAGATCCTCGACATCAGAAGACATGGTATCTCCTTCCAATGTTTCCTCACTTCTATGATCGATGCTATCCATTGTCAATCGCACAAGCTCCCCAATCTCCATTCCAGCCATAATCTTAAGCGTCGGAATGTCAACCCGGTACGTCTTCGACAACCATGATTTCAGATCAACCGCAACTAGAGAGTCCATTCCTAGTTGATCAGTGCGAGTTGAAGACGTAATATCCATGTCCGATGAAACCTGAAGAATCTGCCGAAGTCTGCTGCATATAGTACCTTGTGTACGTCAATATCAATTTTTTTTCTCATTGCGTGAAAGGGATGCCTACCCATTATAACCGCACGAACATCCTCGTCCGTCTTTGCCTTACGCAATTGAGACTCGATGGAGTTCCCATCTCGCCTCTTGGCGGTCCCTGCATGAGAAGAGCCTCCGGTAATGATGAGTGTACTGAACTTTGGCTCTTTAGTCCACACAGGCACGAATGTATTGTTCTTGTCTCCTTCATTGACAAGTGAAATTCCGGTGATGACGGAAGACCCCGAAGAACTATTCGCCTTCCCAAGGGCAATGGCCTCTGCAAAAGCCTCATGGAAGTCTGACTCAGAGAGGCCCATAAAACGCCGACTGAGAAGCGCGGTCAATAAAGAGGCCCCAGAGCGTCCAGATACCACATCAGAGCCGGCAATAACTCCAAGGTTGATTGTTGATGCACATAGACCCCTTCGTCTGCGATAGCTAGCCAATGCGTCCAAAAAGCCGTTTGCAGCAGCGTAATTGGCCTGGCTTGCATTTCCAACGACGCTGACCACAGAAGATAGAAGTATGAAAAACTCCAATGGTTTATCCCAAAACAGATTATCCAAATTTTGACTTCCTGTAACCTTTGGTGCCAGAACAGTATAGAGGTCATCGTGGGTCATGTCCCGCAATGGTCTGTCCCGGAGGACCATGGCGCCATGGGCGACCCCAGCCACCGGAGGGAGCTCCTTACATATGGTTTGGTATAACTCCTGGACTCCATCATAATCTGTGATGTCACTGTAAGCTATCAGTATTATTGCTACCTTATGGTGTCATCGGATCGTGCAATACGTACTTAGCGAATGGAAGGACAGTCGCTCCCAGCCGTTTCGTCCGATCCAACCACAACGGATTCATTCGCGGTTGACGACTACTGATCACGATGTACCGTGCCCCACGGCTGATCATCCACTCACATAGTGACACGGAAAGGCTTCCTGATATACCGGCCAACCAATAGGTCCTGTCTGCTCGAAACATGACTTGCGAACCTGCAGTGGTGACGCCCACAGGGATCATATTGTCCGCGATCCAGTGAAGTAACGTAAAGGGCGCGAGAGGCTGTAACTTATCCACAAGCTGTTTAGGGGTGACAACAGTGGAGCTACTCAGAGATATGTCGAATGGAAAGTCAGAGGAGGATGCCTGATGTGTAGCGAGCCTCAGAACATCGGGATTTGTGTACGCCTTGGTCTTTTTACAATAGCTAGTATCGTCACCTAATAGGGTGCCGAGATCCCAAACGGTGCATTGATGGTAAATGCACCTCAGGATACCCCTCTGCGCCATATGACTGTCCACTGTCAAGTCCACAATTCTGTCTACGTTTGGAGGCAGTGTTGTTTTGACTTGCAGTGGGCGTGAGTAGGGTGGTATGTGTATCCAAGACTCTGGTATATCCTTTTCAGCCTCGGAGGTGGTAAGAGTCAAAGTAACCTTCCGCTCAGCCGCAATTCTCTGGAGAATCTCTCCCAAAGGTCTAGGCGAGTTGTGAACCAGCAGTGTTTTGCCACATTCGATGCCATCCAAAATTGCCGCAGCGAGTAGATGAGCAACAATATATCCCAGTGCGCTGACTTTAGTGTGTCCTTCTGGGATTTTGTACTCGACCAGCTGATGTTGAGGAATGACTAGGTGAGATGCAACAGAGGGCGTCAGCGCCAGATATGTGGTGGCTTTCTCTGTTAAACAGCCTAGGACCAGGAAGAGTTGGCCGTCGGCATATCTGAGCGGCCACATAGTGCTGAGCTCGACGACCAGTTCCACCTGCTCACTATCTCGTTGAATCAAGGACTGATCGCCGCAAACTGCGAAGACATGCCTGCCATGCTGAAGATGCAGACCGACCCGCTGGACTGGGCTGGAGGAGACATGGCGAGTAATTTTCCGCACCGAAGAATTATACCGCTCATTTGCCGTCTTTGCCGGCTCCAGTCGAGGGATATGCGCTTGGAGCCGCACATTGATTCTCACTTCGGTCTCGCAGGACCAGAGTAACTTATTTTTTGCTTTCCGAGTTCGAGATGTCAAGCAAGCGAACTTCAGTAAATACTCGGCGATGTTGCTTGGATTTGCCAGGAGAGCGTGGTCCCATCGAAGGAATTGGAAGCGCATGTCAGGTATTTCCCAACAGGCAGACCGAATAAACGCTAAAGTCATGGCGCTATACTTGTCGGCTTTTCCACTACCCTCTGCCACCCAGAGGAGCCTCCTCGGCTCTAACAACATATTCTTTAGGCTCTGAAAACACCCGTCCTTGAAGTTCGAAAAAAGCGGAGCATCAAGCTCGATCATGCACAGGATTACGGCCTCGGGATGGAGGGCATCGTACTGTACGTCCTGTAGAGTCTGGAAGGTTAGTACGCTCTGGCTTAATGGCGATACTATCTGGCACAGATTGCCGACGAGGCTCGCTGTTGTCAACGATGCACCTCCAAGTAGAATCAACTGTGGTATAGGGAGTCCGGATATAGGTCGGCTGGGCGCCCAGAGTGGATGACGCAGGAATCCCGCTTGCTCGTCAATCGCCTGCGCCACCATCACAGTGCATGCATAGGCACTGTTGTGTCTCTCCCCAGCTATTGAATCCACTCCTGAGAATCCAGATTTTCGAAGTAAACTATCCCATTGAACAGCAGACACATTAGGTCCCAGTACGCGACCCTCACCACGTCCTGCCCACCAGCTAGACAACGCACCGAATATGAAGGCCACCCGACTTATGTCGTTCGAAGTCAACTCGGACAAGATCAGATACCCGCCTGGCTTGATCAGAGAACGTATGTTCCGTAGGGTGTCTTCCAGGCATGGAGTTACATGCAAAACGTGGCAAGCAATTACGAGGTCATAGGAATGGGGAGCGAACCCTTGTGCTTCAATATCTCGTGAAATATCAAGCACCTTCATGCTCGCCTTCTTGTGGCAGGTGCTGAAGAGGCCTTCGGCTCCACCAAAGTAGCCTGAGGATACATCCGTGAAGGTATATGATGCAAATCGTTCTTCAATCCGGCCCAGAACGGCTTTTGTTGCGCTTCCGGTACCAGCTCCTGTTTGTGACCGTTAACATCTATGTTTCTGAGGGGTAAATTGATACGCACCAACTTCTAAGACATTCATATGCGGATACTTGCGACTGACCTGTTCAACGACGCGGCTGAGCCATTGATTCGTTGTTCGCATCGGCTCTCCGTGCTCGTAGTACTTATCGAGCAGATCATCTGCTGCTAAGATTTCGAGGCTGTGGATTTTCCCTCGCAATACCCTGTCGATATTATCTCCGACGGCGTGCACCAGCTTTACTTCGGGGTACTCGGAGTATCTGTCGCGCGTTAGCGGCACGAGGCATTCAACACATATGTACAGTAAATATAAACTTACGGTGCAGTAGCCGCAAGGATGTCTTCGAGTCTGTCAATTTTATCCTCAATTGTAACCCACGGATGAAGTCCAGCGTCCACCAGGGAGACTATGTAGTCTGCATAGTTCAGATACGATGTGGCAAGACTGCTGGGAGCCTCCAAAGGTCGGTAGGTAATTTCGTCACGTAATCGGCGTAGGTAGAAAAGCGACGCTCGTTCCAGACATCGCGCCATGTCGTCTACCCTCTCACTAGGTTCATCAGTATCGACGCCTGTTGCATCCGGCTCTTGCGGCCACCAGGTCTCTGAGAAGAACAACTGCCGATCATCAGCTGCAGTGGCCGCCGTCAGAGGTTTAGCGGTTACTCCCCCTAGCTGAATTGCCGCATATTTACTGCTGCCCCGGTAAATCTCTACGTCGCCCGTGATATGAGCAACTCGTCCATGATCAGGTGCTGCGAGTCGAGAGTCAATAGAAAAGGGTACCTCAGGTTGTGTTATCGCATCGCACGCCGCAGGATTAATCCGCACAATGTCAACGGTGGTGGGAACATGAATCGAGCGCAGTCTGCCATCCCACGGGTAGCTGTAGGCTAATAGTAGAACCTGAATTCCCGCGTCTAGTACAGCGGGATGAACTCGATATGGTGCTTCCATAGCTTCTTCGCTGTCTGGAGGGTAGACCTTTCCTGCTGCAAACCCAGAACACCGTTCGAGGTCATCGAGTGAGCGAAATTGGTCCGAATAATCATATCCGAGGTTCTGCAGATAGCGATAGAACACATCTATATCCACCATGGACATACTAGTGGAGGAGGTTTGGCGCGGAGGAAGTATCTCACTCTCTGCCCGGCCCACCTCTACCGTCGCCAAGCCACTGGCGGTGACCTTCATGTTGCCCTGTGCCCCTATAGCGGCGGAATAAATGAATCGAGCGCTGACGATTGAGCCGCTTTCTCTGGAAAGCTTGTCGAGCTGGAAAAGCACCTCCACCCCCTCATCCGTTTCAGAGAATACCATTGCCTGCTGGAACTGGACATCATGAAGTTCGATCAGCCGCGCTTGCTCGTTTTCGCCCAGTATACATGCAACAGCTTCGATGGCAGTCACCAGATATCCCGTAGCCGGAAATATCACCTGGCCTTGGAGCTGATGGCCTTTCAGCCATGGGATTTGAGACAGCCGAACGATGTTACGCCAAAGGAGGTGGGTTTCAGAGCTTGTTGGACACAGGCGACCGAGAAGCGGATGATATTTGCCCGTTCGGTGATAAAGTGCGCGCAAATAGCGACTCTTTTCGTCCGGAAGAGAATGCTCGTGGTTCCACTGATAGGAAGGAAGATCCACAACAACAGCAAATTCATGGTCCTCAGTCATTTGCTTCTCATACCAATCCAAGTCGATATTGCACTGTGTGTTGTGTACCCACAGAGAGGCAAGGGTCTCAGATATGGCATCTGTTGCGCATTTCTCTCGTTCAAGCGTTCCGAAATGCACGACGTCCTGGAAATCCCGTGGAGATTTTATGAGCTGAATGGTTTTCATAGTTGGACTCTTTAGTGCAGGGTGGGGCCCAATCTCAATAACCATGTCGCACCCCATCTCAGACACCGCCCGAGAAACTGCCTGGTGGAATAGTACTGGCTGTAGCATGTTCTGTATCCAGTAGTCTGAACTTAGGTGCGGGATGCCTGACGTTGGTAACACACTTGAGTACCACCGGGGGCCCATTCTACTCCCATTGCCCGCTATTCCATGGCGTTCAATGGCCTCTCTATATATCTTGGAGCAAGGAAGCATGTGGTGGGAATGATATGCCACGTCCACCTTTAGTCTCCGGCAGAATTTGCCCTCGTCTTCGAAAATGATTCGGATTTGCTCAATCTGCTCTTCATCACCGGCCAACGTCACACTTGATGGTGAGTTTGAAGCTGCAACGACGACTCTCCCACGGAATTCCTCCAGATCGCACAGCTCTGCAGCGTCCTGTTGGGATGTTCCAACAGCCAGCATCGCCCCTTGACCGCCAGAAAGACCGCACGCATGTTTGGCGTACCGTCCTCGGAAGTAAGCTAATAGCAGAGAGTCTCGCATGGAAAGGCATCCAACGGCAAAAGCAGCACTTATCTCTCCGGACGAGTGGCCGACGACGGCGGAGAACTTAATTCCAAGCCGAGCAAGAAGACGAACGAGCACGATCTGCACTACTGCACAGAGGGTCTGAGAGATTTCAGGGTCATTAATGCTAGTATTTGCGCCATCTTTAAGTAACTCCTCGCGGATTGACCACGATGGGCGATCATCCGGTGGTAAAGAGGCCATTTCCCGCTCCAACTCTCCGACGATCTCAGCACAATACCCCGACTTTTCCAGCAAAGCTGCCCCCATGCGGGCGTACTGAGCGCCCTGGCCGGTGAATACACCCAACACTCTCCTTTGAGTACTCGAAATTTCCATGAGTGCTCCAGGATGATGGTGGGATTTTGCGATGGTCTCATTGATCTGTTCCTGCAGCGAGCTGACGTTGGTCGCTGTGTACGCCACTCGGCAGCGGAACTTTGATCGACGGTTTCGCAACGTCCAGGCAAGGTCAACGAGATTTACATTCGGTTCTCGATCAAGATATTCTGAAAACACTCTCAGTGTTGCAATGAGTGAGGCTTTAGATTGGGCGGAGAAGACCAATGGCGTAAAGGTCTGAGCTGCTTCTTTCTTCACCACTGGGTCCCTCCAAACTTCGACACCTTCCAAAATTACATGAGCATTGGCACCGCCGAAACCAAAGGAGTTGACACTAGCTCTCCGAGACTGTTGTGGCCAGTCAATCAGACGGGTCGGGACCTCGAGGGCCCCAGACATAGGCGAAATGGCGGGATTTATATTGTGCAGGTGGAGGTTGGGAGGGATACGACCATTTTGAATAGAAAGAGAGGCTTTCATGATGCCAGCGATTCCGGCAGTGCCCTCAGTATGACCTATAACCGTCTTAATCGAGCCCACATACATATGATTGTCGGACCAAGTCTGTTTCTTTAGGCTAAATGCTTGGTATATAGCTTCTGCTTCTGCGGGGTCACCAGCGGCTGTGCCTGTGCCATGTGCCTCGAAGAATTGACATCTATCCTGAGGATTATGTATATCGAGCCCTGCCTTGTGATATGTTTTCCTGATCAGATCCGCTTGCGCTGCGCTGTTTGGTTTGGTCAGGCCCGCCTTGCTGCCGTCATGGTTGATCTCGATATTTCTGATTATGCACTCAATAGGATCTCTATGCATTGTCGCAGCCTCGAGCCTTTTGAGGACCAGCACAGCGACACCTTCTCCCCGGCCATAGCCGTCAGCGTCTCGATCCCACATCTTGCAACGCCCATCAGACGACAGCATTTTCAACTGGCTCTCCTGAACGAAATTTTCGGGGCCTAAGATGAGATTCACACCGGCCACAACTGCCACCTCGCAGTCTCCTTCACGGATGGCTCGAACTGCTTGATGCACTGCGACAAGGCTCGAGGAGCAAGCGGTGTCCAGCGTAAATGAAGGTCCATGCCAGTCAAAAAAGTAGGATAGGCGATTAGCCACAATACTCCTGGCTGTTCCCGTGCCGATATACGTTGGGCTGTTGAAATTATCTTGGGCCTGCATCGTAAGGTAATCATTCCACATCATCCCCACAAATACTCCCGTATCAGACCCCTTCAAGGACTCAATGGTAACACCGGCTCTTTCCAAGCCCTCATAGGTCACTTCCAGAAGCATGCGTTGCTGGGGATCCATCGCCTTGGCCTCTGCCGGGCTGATGTTGAAGAAGGACGCGTCAAACTTGCGAACATCCTGCGTCAACGTATACGCGTGTTTCACGTTGGTATGACCCCGAGACTGGGCTTTGGGGTGATAAAAGGTATCCGCAGAGAAACGATCGTCGGGAAGCTCGCGAACCAAGTCTATGGGATTCTCTAAGAGCTCCCACAGCTGGCTTGGCGATGCCACTCCTCCTGGGAATCGACAGGCGCTGCCGATTATGGCGACTGGCTCGAGCCTTTTAAGCGTGAAACCCATTGTTTTATCCGTGAGTTTCGTAAATCGCTGGTATCTATTGCTTGCATATGTTCTTATGCCCGGAGTAGCATAGGAGGTAAAGGTTCTTTTATATGTCTCTACCTTCTAGTGCAGTACAAAGTTCGAATGCGTTCCATTCACGATATTTCTCTATTGAATCTAGTATCCCGGTCTGGGCACACTTTTTACTTCAGCATGGGAGTTATTACTGAGCAGAACAATGACTGAGACAGGCTTGCAGCCGACCATTGAGAGATGTATGCACAGAATCACTAGTATCACGCTTTCGATACGTCCGCGCTCCGAAAGTTCTCTAATCCTTCAGTCGTACGACTAACTTCTGTCCGTGGACTTCGTGCCGTTGGAGCATTCGGAGTCCATTGCGAACGCCGTCCCATCCGCCTTGCAACTCCAGCGGGGGGTGGCTTGTGATTCGACCCGCATCTATCATGCTTTGCATTTCCCGCTTCAACTCCAGAGTAATCTGAAGTTTATCTAAATCGGGGTGCCGATAATATTCACCTTCGGCATCCACTCCCAATCCAAGTGCCTCGGGCCCCATCACAAATGAGACTTTCACAGATCTTTTTCTGACCCACGCAGGCTGATATGCTTCGAGACATGCCAGGCGGCCCCCAGCACGGCACAATGAAGCGGCACAGACGGTCATAGACTCGAAGCTAGCGATGCAATCGACTGCGTGACGCAGCTCTCCTCTAGTTGCCGCGCGAACTCTCTCCGCACAGTTCGGATCAGCATAAGGGACGGTAGACCGCGCACCAAGGGACTGCACCACGGCAGAGGATGAGGGCGACGCAGTAGCAATAGTCGCGTAGCCGGATCTTCATGCATTCAATTAGCTGTCCGCTCAGTACTCTGATTGATCCTCGCATACGTACAACGACAGTAGCTGACAAAGCATTGTGCCCGTAGCAGTTGTTCCACCGTACACCAACACCGGCACTCGCGATCCATCTTCCCTAGCAGGGAGCGGGCGAGATGGACGACCGATCAGCCCCAGAGCGTCATACATGACGAGGCCAGCGGTGTACCAGCCGACGCCACCAAGCGCCGCCGCTTGCAGATCACTCCAGTGTTGTGGTACACGCAAGAGCAATCTGGAGTCCGCCACTACGTATTCAGCAAATGCACCATTGTCTTGTCGGGCTCGATTGCAGCCTTGGACGGCCCCACAAACCCGATCGCCTTGTTTTAGACCCGTGGCTTGCGCACGGGTCTCCGCGATAGTACCGCAAAAGTCGCACCCCAACACTGCTCCGACACAAGGGAGATATCTCGGGAACTTGTAGTCGGAGGGGTTCAGAGCGACAGCAGTAATGCGGACCAGTACCTCATGCGGATGTTCAATCTTGGGTATAGGCCGCGAAGTTTGGAGCTCGATCTGGCCCTCTCCATTGCCGGATTGGACCAAACAGCATTGTTGTTGGGGCGCCATGGCTAAGAAACCTTCCCTTTTCTTGAGGTGGGACCTTGGTATCTTCGGTAGCAAATATGCTACTTGATCTGAGTTGGAGTGGCTTTGGACCTGTCCTGGCTGTTAGCTCCATTTATGCCACATTGATCGAATGCCTGGACCCTTGAAAACAGTTCGGCTATTAAAGCCTTCTGCACGGCCTCCATGTCCTGAAGAACTGAGCTATCACATGTACGGCCAGCCTGTTGCAGATGCATGCATAGGTCTCATACTATCAGCTGATTGACCCATCTGCGCTGCGAACTTGCCATGGCCACTGACAAAAACAAGGTAGGTAAAGACCCATCAACGTCACGATTGCCTATTTAATTTCTGTGCAGTTTGTTGGGAGCAGGTCCGCTATTTCCTACCAAAAATGCACTTCAGTGGCAACACCCGACCAATCCATGCAAATCGGCATTTGCGCGTGGTCTGTATCGGAGCAGGCCCATCTGGAATCTACTTGGCCTACAAGCTGAAGACTTGTTTGGTGGATTTCACGCTGGATGTCTACGAAAAGAACCTTGAGGTGGGCGGAACATGGTTTGAGAATCGCTATCCAGGCTGTATGAGTCTGTTAAACACACAGTCGAGGCCATTGCTGACCTGATTGAAGGTGCCTGTGATATTCCAGCGTATGAAGAACGCTCCGGTCAGATCTGTTGATGCTGATTGATGTTTACAGTCACAATTACACATACTCGTTCGAGCCGAAGCCTGACTTCTCTGCCACCTATGCGGCAGCAGACGAGATTCAACAATACTTCAAAAGTTTTGTGGACCACCATGATCTTCGGAGATACATCCACTGTCATCATTCAGTTGTCGGGGCGCACTGGGATGAGCAAAGTGCAGAATGGGTGGTTCAAGTGCAATACACTGGGGGAGTCTTGATAAGGCGATGTGACTTCTTGATCAATGGGTCTGGCATCTTGAACTCGCCACGCTGGCCCGAGATCTCCGGTCTGGGGTCGTTCAACGGGACCGTCATACATACGGCCTTGTGGGATGAGAGAGTTGATTTGACTGGGAAGCGAGTGGGTCTGATTGGGATGGGGTTAGTCAATAGTGCTGGAGCGTCTCGCGCGTGTCATATGCTAACAGAGATTACTAGCTCCTCGGGTGTCCAGATTCTGCCATATCTTCAAGAGTAAGGCGCCCCGTCTATTTTCAAAAGCGTACTGACAGGTGTGATAGGAAGGCCGCTCATGTCACTGTGTTTGCTCGTAGTCCGACGTGGATCCTCTCTTCCGGTGGTGGAATGGAGTACCATGAGTTTAGCGAAGAAGAACGGAAGACCTTTCGAGACAGTCCACATGCTCTCCGCGAGTTTCGCCAAATGACGGAGAGGGATTTACATGCTCTTTTTCCGGCTCTGATCCAGGGAACGAAGACACAGCGAGATATGTGTTATCTCGCGAGGGAACAGATGGAAGGGAGCATCAAAGACGAGGCAGTCGCATCGAAGCTGATCCCTAACTTCCCTCTCGGGTGCCGCCGCATAACTGTGAGCCTAATTCCTTTCCCAGGTCCGTCAGTAGCCTTTGGCTAAAGTACAAGCTCGTCAGCCAGGAGCGCAGTGTCTAAGAGCGTTAAATGCACCCAATGTGTCTCTTGTCATGGACAACATTACGGCGGTTGATCAGCATCACTGCACCACGGCAGAGCACGAGTATGAAGTTGACGTACTCATATGTGCGACCGGTTTCGACACGTCATTTTGCCCTCGGCTACCTATTGTGGGACGAAATTGCACCCTCCTTGCTGAGCAATGGATGCATGAGCCTCGAACATACCTAGGTGTGGCAGTGAATAACTTCCCCAACTACTTCACCTTTCTAGGGCCCAACTCCCCTTTCGGCCTAACTTCAGCGCTCTTCACCATTGAACTGCAAGGTTCCTACATGTTGCACTTCCTCAATCGCTGGCAAAAGGAAGGAATACGCACCTACGATCCTACCGCGCATGCGGTGGATGACTTCATTGCTCACAAGGACTTGTTCATGCAAGGGAGCGTATGGGGCTCCTCCTGCCACTCATGGTACAAAAGCAAGTCTGGTAAGGTGATTGCTCAGTGGCCCGGGAGCTCTCTGCACTATATGGAAGCGTTGGCGCAGCCCCGCTACGAAGACTTTCACATTACGTATGCCGGCGGCAACCGCTTTGCGTACTTGGGCAATGGGATTAGCCAGACCGAAGCGAGGGAGGATGTAGACTCGGCCTATTACATTCGGGATGAGGATGACGGGCAGTCGATTTTTCGGGGTCTCTTGAGTAATGTCAACATCAAGGACACAAGGCATATGCTAGAATAAGTTCGGGGTGTAGCAGGTGGGGAACTTCTACTCTTATAATCTCTGAGGAATAGTTAGGTATTGCCATTTAGCTTCTTCGTCACGCAATTTATCTTCAGAGGTCTTGAAGATCTCTGTCGATTTGCCTTTTGCACGACATATCCTCTATGTCTGTTCTTGATGTACAGGCATCTGTCAATTACTGGTGGTAGACTCACCTCCGTGATCATGCCTTTGTAGGCGACAGTGACGTTTGCAGGGATAACGTCTAACTACTGGCGACAAATTTGATGGCTCCGATATCCTCAGCTTCGGCGACTTCTCCACTTTGCAGGACCAGCTTCACATGCATTGGTGGGCCTGTGCTCCAACGCGGGGACTGAAGAACCATAAGCATGGATCAATGTGAGATCAATTGCTTTGGCGGTGTGCAGGGGTGCCCAAGATCAGCCGGTCAAAACCAATGGAGAAGCTTGACGTCAATTCAATGTCGACTGTTTGAAGAAACATCCGTGCACGCACCTGAAGTCTGATACTCCCCATTTACTCGTCTGTCTGAACAGTGTGCGGGATGCGAAGTTTTACCATTTCTTCCGGCTCTTGTCCGCCAGGGTCTCATCTACAAGAACTACCAGACACGCGGGACGACTGAAAGACAGGCGTCTATGGTTATTATGCACTAGAAATAATGTCCTCCACGGGAGATGAAGGCTCTAGGCTTATGGGGCCTTACAAGATAGGAGCAAGTCTCACTCCTGCCATGGTGGGGAAAAAAATCAAAGATATTCGACGATCTTGTCCGAGGGACAGAAAGTTAGCGGGAATCCTGAGCCTATTACATGATATTCCCTTCCTGACGATTGCAGCTGGCGCCATTCTCCTATGTCTAAATTTAAAGTCATGTAAGGGGTGCAGTCTTCTGATCCCTTGCATCTACTGCCGCAGGTGTGGTCTTGGCGACAAGATACAAGTATAACTGTACACTAAGAGCCAACACCCAGGGCTTTCCAAGGCAGAGGCCAAGGAAGCCTACCACTAATTACAGTTCTATTGGTTAGACGGTGTTAGCCAACTGGGGAATATGGACTCCAGTTCGTATCTGACAGCAGCGGCACTTGGAGTTGGCGCCCACTTGATCTTCCAGACGTTTGATCCAGACTTCCACCTATTGCCACTTCTGCTGGTCTATTTTTGGGGTTGGGGGGTCCTTGTGTGGATATTGAAACAGTTCGCCCCATCCATATTTCTTGCTCTGTTACACGCTGGCATCTTAAACTCCGTCTTTACACTTTCATTCACCACTAGTCTCGTCGTTTACCGTCTATTCTTCCACCGCCTCCACAATTTCCCCGGTCCCCTGCAAGCTCGCCTAAGTCGACTGTATCTGGTTGCAAGAACATATCGTTCGCTTCAGCTACATGTGGAGCTTGAGAGACTTCATCAGAGATATGGGGATTTTGTCCGAACAGGTAGGTACCTGTCGTTATTTATGCAACCCTGACATGCTATATGTTGCTCACCCAAGTTTAGGGCCTCGAGAGGTCTCGATTCTCCGACCATCTGCAATTTCGGCCATTTACAGCAGAAATTCTCGATGCCGCAAGTCCCTCTGGTACGCTCATGTGTCGGACAATCCACGCCAAGTATCTTTGCATATGGGTCGGGATCCCGAAATGCATCACCTTCGGCGTAGAATCTGGGATAAGGCGCTGAATATGAAAGGTGTGCCACTGACATTTTTTCCTCCTTGGCATTCAGCTCATCAGTTGCAGGAGACGACACCGCCAAGCTAGCCTACGAATCTGCTATTGTGCAGAAAGCCGCCATTATAGTCCAACAGTTCCGGCGTCTCATGCGAAAGGATGGGTCGGTTGACGCTGCGCACTGGTCTAGTCTGTTTGCTTCGGACGCCATGGGCATCGTTGGGTTTGGCGACGATTTCCATCAAGTTGACTGTGGCCAGGAGCACCCTGCAATTGCCAACCTTCATGAGTCAATGGAATTCCTGGGACGTTGGACTCCTACCCCGTGGGTTATCGGCCTTCTCGCGTCCCTCCCCGGCGCTGCAAAGAAACACTCTTCGTTCCTTATCCACACTTCAAAATTGGTTGAAGGGAAATTAAAGGTGGGTTCCAGGCTCAAGTATAGTTCATGGCGTGCTTACCCGAGGTTTAGGCCTGGCAAAACAATGATGGGCAACCTCCACAGGACATATTATCCTGGCTCATATCAGCGATGAAAGATAATGACCCAGGGAAGCCCCCCACCATCGAAGCCTTGCACGAGGATGGCCGGTTGGTAGTGATTGCGGGAAGGTATGATCTACTCACTGACTGACATTTGCGCATAGCTCTGATTCGTCTCGTAGTGATACTCTTAGTAGTACCCTCGCCCATGCATTGTACTATCTCACAGCTTACCCCAATGAATACAAAAAGCTCCAGCAAGCGCTATATAATCACCCGATAGGGACCAATGGCACCACCAAATGGAGCACCTTGGGTAGCATAACGTACCTGGATGCAATCATACAGGAAACCTTGCGCCTGAGACCAGCAGCTCCTAGTGGCCAACCACGCGTGACACCTCCCGAAGGAATCCAGATCGATGAGGTCTGGGTCCCAGGAAATGTCAACGTGGTGGTCCCCCAGCACGTCCTTCACCGAGACGAGCGCTTCTTCCCTCGAGGCGGGGAATTTCTACCGCAGCGATGGGTTGACGGTGCCGTTTCCAAGGACGCCTTCTTCCCATTTGGTTCTGGTAAGTGTCTTGCGAAGACCACTATATGCCAAACCCAAAGCTAAGTACACCCTAGGTCCTCGTGCTTGTGTCGGGAAGCGACTGGCCATGGTCGAGTTGCGTATTATTCTGGCGCATATTGCATTGAACTTTGATCTGGAATTCGCCGACGAAAGGCTGGCTAAGGCATTCATTACTCAGGGAAAGGACACGGTAACCTATACTCTACCACCGTTACCTCTGTATTTCCATGAGCGCAAGATGTAGTCTGTTCTAAGCACTAGATACATTAACCACAATTTTGCCAGTATGACCACCTTCCCATACTTTCTCATACGCCTGAATACAGTCTTCGAACTTGAATTCGTCTTCGTTGACAACGGGTCTGATGGCGTGCTGCTCCATGAAGTCGACCATCTCCTGGAACTGTTGCCGAGAACCCACATGTAGACTTCGAACAGTGGCGTATCTGAGGAACAATTCCGGGAAGGTGATGCCCGGGGTGTTCTGAATGGTCTCCAACTCCTCCATGAGCCCAATGAGACTCACAACACCTTCGAACCGAACAGCCTGGAGGCTTTCCCGTAGTGAACGTTGACCCCCAAGCTCGATGATGTGGTGAAACCCTCTACCACCAGGCGTCAGGGCCTTCGCAGACTCACCCCAACTCGGATTCTTCCTGTAGTTCAAGACATGCTCCACCCCGATTGACTTCAGGAACTTCGCTTTCTCCGTCGTCGATGTCGTGACCACGACGTGAGCTCCAGCCGCCACTGCAAATTGGACCGCAGCTAGGCTTACCGCGCCAGTACCCTGGCTCAACACCCAGTCCCCAGCTTTGAGCCTGCGATCCGACAACCCAAACAGGCCGTTCCACGCAGTAACCGCTGCGCAAGTCAAAGTTGCCGCCTCTCGATGAGTCAAATGGGTCGGGGCCTTTACCAGCCCCGATGCCGCCAAAACAGCATATTCACGTAAAGTCCCATCAATCGTCAACCCGAGCGCCGTGTTCTCGATTTCCGGAGTCAATGGACCTGTTTGGTACGTCTGTTGCCAGATCGGGCACACGCGGTCACCTGCCTGGAACTCCGTGACTCCTGACCCGGTAGCAATGACGGTGGCCACTCCGTCACCACCCGCTACTCGGCGCTGGGGGCCCTCCTGTGGATATTTGCCTTTCATGCGGGCGATTTCTCCGTAGTTGAGGGATACGGCGTGAACCTGAAGCAGACAGTCGCCCTCTTTCAGATCTGGAATTGGTACTCCATCTTCCAGCTCTAGGCCGGTGGATTGGTCGTAGACCCATTGAGACGTCGTTCTTGGGACAGGCATCGTGCATTCAAAGGTCGTATATTTTGTGTAGCGCAATATTGAGCCGGTGACTCCGTAGGAGATGAATTTATATATTTTGATGTTGTATACAATTGAGGAAAATATACTTCGGCGGTGTGAGTGGAACGGCACGCGAACTGAAGTCGACGTGTCGAGTCCGTGCTTAATATCCCTTGCATTGACGACACTGTCTGCAGACTGACTGCCGCGCCATGTCGCTGTCATGCATGAGAGTTTGCACGCAAGGAGAGAGAACTCTGTGTACGCTGCGTATAGAGGGTGGGCGCCACATTGTCTGCAAGCTAAAGGTGCTGTGCCTTGGCACCTTTCCCAGATAATGCGAACACTGACTTTGTCTCCCTTTCAGATCTTCTTTCTCACACAAACCTCTGCACCTACGTGCTACTATCTACCTTAGTCCTCCCTTCACAATCCATTACTATCAATTAGCCATGACTATCCCCCATCCCACCACAAGCTGGCGACAGATCGGCCAAAACCGGTATTCTCGGCAACTGGACGCGCTGGAGACCACTCTCAACAGTGTATACTCCAATCCACAACATCCTGGATTTGCCACACATGATATGATTACCAGTGTTTGCCTTCAAACGTCCACATTCACTGGTGATTTTCTTCAGCATGCCAGGCGCGCATGGGAACAGATGCGCCATATTCACCCCATGATCGCCGCAGAGTGCGATGGACAGCAGTATGCCTACCAGTCTCCTGTCAACAGACAAGAAGTTGAGGAATGGCTTAATCGGAGCTTCATCGTCTCCCCAGGCCGTTTCCACAGTCCCGACAGCGTCTACAACGACTACAGCAACGTGCCAGTATCAGGTATACCTGTCCTGTATTGCTTCCGCGAAGAACATCGGTTCGTACTCCGGTGCCCTCATGTTTACACGGATGGAAGGAGCACTTGTTTTCTTCTCAACGAATTTCTGGCCGAGCTAGCCCGCATCAGCGAGGGCCAGGAGCCGCCAAAAAAATCGTTCGGTGATGAGGTGCGTAATCTTCCCGTGGGTGCCGTCGATGCTGCAAGAATCCAGCAGCCCACAGACGCCAGCCACTCTCCGGTCCATTTCACCGGCCAGGAGATGAAGATGCCTATCTTGGGTAACCCGTTGACCCCCAAGCCCGGCCGAGTTCAGGTACTGCAGTTATCCGACTGCGAAACCACGCAGATCCTGCATCGCGGGCGGGAAACAGGTCTCGGGTTCACAGCACTGGTCCATGCCGCGCTGCTTCAGGCCTGCAAGGATATGAGAGAATGTCCGTCGCAGGACATCCACACTTCCGTGACGGGCTTTAGTCTTCGCGATCGCTGTGATCCTTCATTTCCAGACTCTGTCGGGGAGGAAGCATTTGCCTCGCGTGTCAGTCTATGGCCCTACCAGGTTCGTGTCGATGACTACTGGGATACGGCGGCGACGCTCAAAAGCGAGTATTGCAAATTGGCTCAAAACAAAGATCGATACATTAGAGAGTCCATCACTTGTCTGAATGAGTTTCTTCCGTCTCTTCTACATGATGAGCCTCCGTTCTTTGCCAGCTTTATCGGAGATATTACCCCACTTTGGGAATCGTCGTACGGGTCATTACGGGTGGAAGAGGCGTGGATTGCGCTTATTCCCATGACGGCAATGATGTACCTGGTTGTGCAGACGTTTCAGGGGCGGTTGGCTGTAAGGTTGAGTTACAATGAGGCATATCGTAGTGACGAGCAGGTTGCTGAGTTCTTGGAGAGGGTTAGAGGTGAGCTGGACTGCCATGTTTTGCAAAGGGGGCGGGCAGTATTGACAAGCATGGTTCATTCTTGACACAGTGGTAAAAGTATCATGTATTAGATTAGGGTCAATTTCCCTATCCTAGAGATATCTTGACTAGCTTTCATCTCTTTCCGACTTGAGCTGCGATGCTCAGAATTACATCCTAAGCTCAACACCCCCTCATTTCCATCTACTTCTTACCCTACAACTTCTACTCCAGAACCAAAGATAGATCACAGCAATGCAATTACTCTCGACTCCTTCAAATACAAGCCCAACTGGTTGCTCAAAATAAGAAGCAAAGATACAGAAGCATTCCCATCAGCAATACTGCTCCAACCACCCCGTCAGATCCCCCACAGTAGGACACTCCAAGAACAACGAACTCTTGATCTCCAATCCCATCTCACTGCGCAACTTCTCCGACAGCACCAGCGACATCAGCGAATCCACGCCCAGCTGCACGAATGTCGCGTCCGCAGTAAGCTCTGCCACACCCAGCCCTGTCTCGTTGGCAATCAATTCCAGACACTTGCCGGCTACACCAGTTACTGCTGATGCATCGGCGACGGGGGCCTCCTGTTCAGTGGTGGGTGTTGCGACGCCGCTGGAGGAGGGAGAAGATGAGCTGCTAGCTGTCGAGGGTGCAGCAGAGGTGATATTAGGAAGCTGGAGCTGGACTTGCTTCTGCTCTGTCTTGGCCGGCTCGGAAGTGGTAGTCTCCGTGGGAGTGGGAGTGGAGGGTTGCTTCTTCACCACCGGAGCAGCGGCAGGAGCAGCATGTGCAGCTGCATTCTTATTCGGCGAGAAGAACCGATCCATCAACAAGCGGGGCACTCTACGGAACTTGAGCTGTTCCACGACACCGATGATCTTGTCCTCGCGGAGGATGTACAAGTCGCCCGCGTACATGTGGGCCTCGTCCGGCATGGGGAACATGCGGACATAGTTCCGGTACTTGCCTCCGGCAATCAAAGGCTCAGTCATGCGGCAGCTACCGCAGCCAGGGGTGACGTAGAAGAAGTCCCTTGTGTTGGAGGCGTCACTACCGTTCATGACCAGGCCGGCCAGGTGCGAGACGCTGTCGATCCAGTGGGGCGGGGTGTGCCAGGTGCCGTGGCGGTCGGTGGTAAGAGTGATGTCGGAGAAGGCTTCGTGGTCATGGATGACGACGCGGTCCATGCCGCGGTAGCGGGGGGCATAATCGACGACATTCTTGAAGAGCGCGTAGGCGAGAGGTTTGGAGAGCGTGCTGGCTTTGTTCTCCGAGGCCAGGTGCTGCAGGGCTTCGATGCGCCCGTGGATGAGATGGGTGATGCGGGACCATTCGGTGGACCAGGCTGCGCCGGTTGGGTCTGCAGGGTACTTGATGCTGCCGGTGGCGAAGGGGGCTGCGGCGCGCTGGTTGGTGGTGGCATCGACGTCGTACCAGGCAAGGGACATGTGGCGGGTGGGAAGGTCGAGGTGGGCTTCGAGGGCCAGTGGTTGCGGGGTGTTGGAGTTGGTGTTGGCGACTTGGGCATGTTGGACTTCGAAGTCGCACAGGTCCATGAGGACGTTGTCGGTGCCCGGAACCAGGCGACGGTATAGGTGCTCGCCGACGGTCATGGCCATATCTGTCCAGATGGAGGAGGTGGCAACGCCGCAGTTGTTCATGGTGTGACCGTGCACGGCTTCGAGGAAGTCGGGGTGCTGAATGTCGGAGATTGCCTTGAGGGTGGCGGTGGTCTTGTCGATGGTTTCTTCGGTGACCTGGTGGATGAGAGAGGTGCGCAGGGAAGACACGTATGGTCCATCAGTGATGGCACGCTTCTGGCTGCCGCTGTTCTTGATATGCGCCTTATCCAAGGTCCAGGTACCTAGGTACTGGATCCAGTAGTTAACCTCGTTCCAGCGGTACTTGGGCAAGCGGAGCAGAGAGTAGGCCTGCTCGTCGGGGCGGAAGTACTCGGCCCAAGAGGGAGTGCGGCCGGCCAGATGCAGCGTGCAGAGACTCTTGGCCATAGTGGCAAAGTTGTCTTCGTTGCGGCGGCAGGACGAGACGATGCGCGCGCCAGACACCAAACTGCGTACGAAGCTGGCGCAGATGGGGTGCGGGCCAATGTCGACCCAGACGGTCTGGTTGTTGACGATTCCGAGCTCCTGGGCGGCGTCGATGGCAGCCGCGAACTGGACGGGCTCGCGGGTAGCCCGCACAATGTACTCTGGGTTGATGGACTTGCCGTCGAAGACGACACTGCCCAGCAGGGGAGAGAGGACCGGGACGCTGGGGGTCTTGAAGGGCACGGAGGCGACGGCCTTGGCTAGGCGTTCCCGGACAGCGTCCATCTGCGCGGTGTGGAAGGCGAAGGGAACATCGACGTTGACACACTTGATGCCTTCAGGCTCGAGCTTCTCGCGGATGGCATTGAGGTCCGGGATCGAGCCGCCGATGACTGTGTCCTGGTGCGTGTTCTGGCAGGACAGCTCGTAAGTGGGTGCATCCGGGCCAGTTCCAATCAGACGCTCAATGTCAGCAATGGTCGCGCGCACCGAGAGCATGGCATGGCTGCCGGGGGTGCAATATTCCTCGATGAGCTGGGCCCGGTGGCCGACCAGATAGAGAACATCTGCTGTGGAGAGCACGCCAGCAACAGCCAAGGCGGCATATTCGCCCAGACTGTGGCCGATCACGGCGTGAGGAGCGGGAATACCCAGAAAAAGAAGCCAGAGCCGAGCCAGGGCTATCTCCACGATCACAATGCTGAGCTGCGTGACCAGGGCCGTAGCACTTCCTTCTTCCACCTCACCGAGGATGACCGGCACAATCGAGGGGAATCCCAGCCGCTGGGACAGATGATCAAGCTGGCGCACCTCAGCGCGGAAGGAAGGCAAAGCCTGGAAAAGACCCTGTGCCAGTCCAGCATAGTATGCACCCTGGCCGGTGAAAGTAAACACCACAGGGGGAGCTTCGGTGGGAATAGGCCGGGTTTGAGACACGGCGTCGTTATTCACGGTGTTGCGTAGGAACTTTTGCAGGGCGGGAATATCGCTGACAGCTGTGGCCACGCGCCAGCTGTGGTGCATGCGCCGCGCACAGGTCGTGTAAGATAGGTCACCAAGATCAGTTTCTGGCTTCTCGTCGAGGTAGGCAAGGAGAGTCTCCAAGTTGGCAGCCAAGGACTTCTTCGACTTGGCGGAGATGACGACAGGGTGCGTCGAGCGCTCCTCGCGGGCCACAGTCACCTGCTTCTCAGGGGCATCTTCCAATACAAGGGTTGTGTTACCACCGTGCGCACCGAAAGAATTCACAATGGCGCGGCGAATCTGGCCTGCAGCCCGGGGCCAGGCAGTCTTGCTTCGAGGCAAATGAACCTGGCGCTGCTCGAGATCCGTGGGAATGGCCGGGTTGATGACAGTGGGGATACCGATGTGAGCAGGGATCTCGTTCTTCTGGTACATAAGCAGCACCTTGAGCAGGGAGGCAATACCAGCGGCCGCCTCGCCGTGTCCGATGTTACTTTTCACCGCGCCCAAGTACAGCGGCTGGTCGGCCCGACGACGATGAGTCCGGGGAGCGAAGACATCCAACACTGATTCAGCCTCCTGAGCGTCACCTGCCTGGGTACCGGTGCCGTGGAGCTCAACATAGCTCACATCCAGCGGGTTGACAGCCGCTTGGTGCAGCACCTGAGTATAATTCTCCTTCTGGGCGCCAGCATGAGGGTGGGTAATGGAGATAGCCTCCGCCGAATGGTTAGTGGCAGCGGATAACACGACAGCCAGGATATTATCATTGTCTGCTTCCGCATCCTCAAGACGCTTGATCACAACAGAGCCAACACCGTCGGCACGGCAGTAGCCATCAGCAGACTGGTCCCAGACCTTGCACTGGCCGGTGCGTGACAGGAAGTGGCCGTTGCCCAGACCAGCGTAGTTGTCGGGGTCAGTGATGATGTTCAGTCCGCCGGCCAGGACAGTATCGGCTTCACCGGCCCACAGGGCAGAGCAAGCCGCCTGGACGGCAGCCAAACCGCTGGAGCAGGCAGTGTCCAGGTTAAAGGAAGGACCGCCAAATTTGAAGAAGTAGTTGATGCGACCGTTGGCAAAGGCACGCTCACCACCAGGCACGGCGTAGGTGCCGATGTTCTGAGACGCGTTCAGCTCACGCCAGTCGTCACTGGCCTGTCCGTAGAAGGTGGCAATGCGCTTGGGGTTGGACGAAGGCGTGCGGCCAGAGACAACACCTGCCATCTCCAGGGCTTCGTAAGCGGTGACAAGGGCAAGACGGTGCATGGGGTCAGTCTGCTCAGCCTCCCGGGGGGACATGTTGAAGAATCCGGCATCGAAGAGCCCGGGCTGGTCGATGAAGTTGCCAAAGGGAGTGCGCGTGGCGTTCTCGGTCTCGCCAGTCGGGTCGTAGTGCGTTTCAAGGTCAAAGCGATCCGCAGGCACTGTCGTGTGAGTATCGCGACCCTGTGCAAGCAGCTCCCAAAAGAGGTCGAGATCATTAGCGCCGCCGGGCATGCGGCAGGCCATGCCGACAATGGCCAGCTTCGAGTCTGCGTATGACTTGGGTTGGCGCGCACCGTAGTCCTGGAACACCCAGGGGATAAGGTCGGTCGTGCTGATGGTCCGGTCAGGGAAGCAAGCCTCCAGTGCTTTTAACAGACCCTTAAACACCAGCGAAGTGCGGTAAGTCTCGATCTGACACTGTGTGGTGTCGGCACAGCGTTCAGTACGGTCGAGAATACCGGCCGTGATGTTATCCAGGAAGATGGTGCCAGTCAGCAGCTCTGTGCTGATGGCGCGGAACAGCTCAGCGGCCGTGGTGGCCTCGAAGGGCTGTCCAGACCGTGACGAGAGCAGTGCCAGCTGCACCGGCCGAGAGGTGGGGATGACGGATCCATCGGGGTGAAGAACACGACGGATGGTCTCCTCATCATAGAGATGTGCGGCATGGCAGAGACCATCATACACAGGAAGGGCAAGAGACTTGGAGTAGCGCAGGCGCTGAGAGGCCCGGAAGGCAGCACGGATGCGCGAGGGAGGGCCGCTGACACTCACAGAGGTCTTGTCGGCAGCACTGATGAACACCTTGAGCAGCTCGGGAGTGCCCGTTTCCGTGTTGTATCGTGACAGTTCCTCTTGGAGGTCGGATGCGGACTCTCCGGTGACAACATGAGCCCAGCTGAGCAAGCTGCCGTCTGCCTGGGGAGCTTCCAGCTTGCGGGAGATGTCGTGGACGTAGACGCCCAGGCGGAAGGAGACCCGCACACACTCAGCACCGTTCTGGACCACCTCAGCCAAGTGAGTGGACAATGCGACACCAGCGGCAGCGAGCAGGCCAATACTAAGACCAGCCAAGGTGGTTCGGTCTGCGGAGAGGTCCCAGACACGCTCCTCGGCCTCGTAGTGGCCAATAAACATTCCAAGTTCCAGAATGGTCAGCAGCGCGCTTTCCATAGCAGCTCCCAGAGGGCCTTGACGAAAGTCGACCTCGGTTAAGGGCATCAGGTTTTCGAAATGAGGCACCAGCTTCTTCAGCGGCTCGGGAAGCTGGGCAACTTCATTCTGGAGCACGCGAGTGGACTCCTCCAGGAAGGTTGCCAGCTGGCGAAAGCGCCGGTCCTTGCCGTGTCGGTGCAGGCCGCGGAAGAGGGTCTTGAGATCGTCATTGGGGAATTCGTTTCCAAAGAAGACTAGCTTCGTGGGTGCAGACATAGTGATTTATTGGTTGATTAAATTAGATTGATTTGAGTGAGAGAGTTTGTTGTCTTGAGAAGAGAGGTAATTGTTTTGCTTTGCTTTGCTGTGCTGTGCTGCTAGCAGTGTTGGACTGAGATGAGATTCCCAGCAACGGCGAGGTTTGATGCTCTCTATATACCCTTCGTCGTCTCAGCAAAATGAGTCTGAATCTGCGACCGAATTTTGTAAACTCCTCCATGTCCGTTTCGGACTGTAAAGCTGTGTCGATTCAGCATCATCATCTCATCATCATCGCGATGCAGAATGGGGCCATTGTCGGACGGCGTGGTGACATCGCTCGGGTTTTGATTCTGAATCCTGCAGAATCCCTCGGCAGACGCAAGTCGGATTTTAAACTTTGTTTTGGGTACTCTGCGAGGAGTCAGAGGATTCGTGAGATTGGATGTTGAAGAAAAGTGGCAGGATCGGACGGACAAATGGGGCTGATGTCAGATTCGCTCGGATGGCATGGCCTCCACGTGTGTCCGATTAAACTCCGTTCCAGAACCAAAATAGAAGCATTCAAGATAGTATAGAACAATAAACGTGGCCCGGTTCAACCACATCCAGGATTGATTGACTGAGTGAATAGTCGCTACGAGCTGGTATCTCAACATGGCCTTCCGTATCCCCTTCGCTCAGTCCTTCTGGCAGGAATATCTGTCCGGCCAGGAAGCCAACCTGCCTCGTCTTCCCGAAGTCCAGCAAGTCACCGAGAGAGTGATGCGCATCCTCGGAGGCAATCCCGGGCGCATGCAGCTGCAAGGAACCAACACGTACCTCGTGGGGACGGGCAAATTCCGAATTCTCATTGACACCGGCCAGGTAGTCCACCTCTACCTTCCTGCTATGAATACTTCTAACGCCGAACAGGGTGAAGCAAGCTGGATTGAAGCTCTCACGGAACAACTGGAATCCAATGGTCTAGAAATCTCCCACGTCCTGCTCACTCATTGGCACGGCGATCACACCGGCGGAGTCCCCGACCTCATCAGCTACAACCCCGAACTGTCCTCTCGGGTATACAAAAACACCCCCGATCTCGGCCAACAAGCCATCCACGATGGCCAAAAGTTCCAAGTAGAGGGCGCAACTATCCGCGCTATCTTTACTCCTGGTCATGCCTTCGATCACATGTGCTTCCTCTTGGAGGAAGAGAACGCCCTCTTCACCGGGGACAATGTGCTGGGACACGGATACTCCGTCGTGGAAGATTTAGGCACGTATATGACCAGCCTGTCACGCATGGCGGACCTCAATTGCGCGCTCGGGTATCCAGCGCATGGGACACGCATCGAGGATCTTCCCGCTAAAATGAAGGAATATATCCAGCATAAAGAGTCGAGGATGCGGCAGGTACTGGCCGCGTTGGAGAGAAGTCGGGCGAGGATGGCAGCGACCGGGGGAGGGCGTCGTGCCGGCGCTCTAACGTTCCCGGAGCTTATTAACTCTATGTATGGAGGAATTCCAGATGAGATTGAGCAGGCTTTGACGCCGTTCTTGAGTCAGGTTTTGTGGAAGTTGGCGGAGGATCGGAAGGTTGGGTTTGAGGGAGAACCAAGTCAAAGACGCTGGTTTGCGGTTGGGCAGCCAGCTGCAGCTGCCGTGAGGCTGTAGATTCATTCCAAAACTCTGTTTTTATGTAGTTGCTGTTCTTGTTCATACCAGTTTTGCTGAATATAGTCCTTCAGTTTGAACAGCTAAACCAATGCTCAGTAATAATTAAACCGTCACTTACTCTCATTTCATGACCAATATGTCGCAAGCAAAGTCCATGGTTCCTGTTCATGACATGATTCGAATATCAGATTCATAAGCCTACGTTCGTTACTAGAACAGTTGTTCCTATTATAGTTGATGACCGAACATAGTATTGACAACCCTTGTATTTTATTAAATATAGCAAACACCTGATGATTTACCCCACAAGCTAAGAATTCACTGCATACAATCAACTCGAAACTGAATGAATAGCCAATGAAACTATCTCAATATTAAGACATAACTCCCAGCACACCAGATACAGCTGCTAATCAATGAGCCTCCACTTCCTTCAGAGCAGCCATCATCTTCTTCTTTTCCGCAATCTCCATCCACTCCCTCATCGGCCGATGCAACTGGAAGAACCTCTGTCGGGACCGTCTGACAGCCTCCTGACAGCGTCTCCACGCGCGATCATAGTACCCCGTCACAGCAACATTCAATTCCCCTTCCTTACCCGTGAGCGCTTCCGCCAACTCCACCGCATCCACCAGGGCATGATTACCACCTTCACCCCCGAAGATCGGCATCGCATGCCACGAGTCCCCAATAAACACCACCCCCTGCTTCTGCGCAGCATTCACATCCTCCCTCGTCACCGACACACATCGGCTCACCCAGTTGAACACCCGATGAGTCGGCAAAGCCTCAGCATTAAGCAGTTGCGACCACGGCCTCGCCAGATCCCGAGACGCAATTTCCTCCAACAGTGCCGGAGGAATCTGCTTAGCCTCGGCAGCAGAGACATGAGGCCGATAGAGGGGATCCTCGGTATTCTTATCGGCTATACTCGGTCTCGAATACGACCAATCGAGATGGACATGCGTTGGGGTGATATTACACACAGTGATAGGTGTATTAAACCCATCGCCCACACCAGCTAGGATATTCGACGGTCCGGAGTGCGGACGGATAAGATTATCGAATTCCTTGCGGGGGAGTTCCAATTCGCCATGATACACCACCACGGGCACAATATCCGGGCTCACATGGGGCAGGGTCTGCGAGCGCACGGTAGAGTGCACGCCATCAGCTGCGATGACAAGTGAGCCCTGGTACTTTGCGCCGTTCTCGAAAGTGGCCGTCACGTTGCCCATTGAGCCCTGCACGCTGCGCAGACGGTGGCCGTAGCGGATGTCCACTTCCTCGTCGCCACTATCGGCGATCCAGGTGCGGAGGGCATTGCGGTTCGCCCGCACGATGCATTGCTTGGCTTCGGGGTCTGGAGCGACTAGCAGGTTTCCGGTATGATTGTCCCGGAGGGCTTGGTCGATCCAGCCGGTTCCGCCGAGGATGCGGTCCGGGGCAACGCCCCGGGTGAGACTGCGGAGGGGCAGGTCGCCCAGGGCTGTGAGAAGGGAGGTGTAGCCCCATTCGCGGAGGCTGATAGCGTAGCCTTGGGTACGGTCGGGGGCGGAGGCCTCGAAGACGATGTTGGGGATGGAGGCGTTGGTGAGAATGCGGGAGACTGTGAGGCCGGAGAGGCCGGCGCCGATGATGAGGATAGGAGAGGTCATTGTCTTCGATCAGTAGAGTATAGGCAATGTGTTGTTATGATTCTACTCCTCATGACTTGCTCTATTTTATCAATTGCCCTTAATCTCTGCCGGACGGAATAGTATACTCTCGGTGTATAGTCTGACTAGATGCGTTTGGCCCCCACGATGGGAATCCGATCATGACAGTATCAAAAGCCGGTCGGAGTAAACCATTAGGTGTCCGTTCAATTTTGCGTCGGCTTCTAACTTAATTCCTGATTCTGCGTCTGTTTCATGTCCATGTGGCATGCAAATGCGTCTTTGACGTTTTCCGAAGTCCTGTCCGATCTGACACTGTATACACTCCGAAGATACTATAAAATGTCTCTCCGCCACGAACAACCTCACCATCATCACAAGACAAACCTCAGACAACAAGCATAACTCATCACTTCAATCAATAAGTTTAAAATGTCCTCAACTACCACAACCACAACAACCTCCTCCACCCCACCCAAACCCCAACCCCAAGAACAAGAACAAATCTACACCCCCTGGCGCCTCTTCATCTACGACATCTGGGTTCTCGGAATCGTGAGCACCCTCGCCTGGGGTTGCCGAATCAGCACCTACCTAATCCCCTTATTCCGATCCAACGTGGGCAAAAACCACCTGGACATCGGCGCCGGCACCGGCTACTATCTCAACCAAGCGCAGATCCCATCCAGCACGACCCTCACAATCGTGGACAATGAAACACACGCACTCAACGTCGCCCTCGCGCGCTGCAAACACCCCTCCACCCAAACGCACGGCATAGTCACCGACATCCTGCAACCCTCCCCCTTCCCAGAATCCTACTCCACCAACGAAAAACAAAAGTTCGACTCCGTCTCAATGTACTACCTCCTGCACTGCCTGCCCGTCCCCATGGCCAGCAAATGCAAGATCTTCACGCACATCAAGAAATACATGACGGAGGACGGGGTGGTCCATGGTGCGAATGTCCTGGGTAAGGGGGTCAGGAAGGATAATTGGTTTGCGGCGATTATTCGACGTGGGTGTTTGAATCATGGGGTGTTTCATAATGAGGAGGATAATGCGTTTGAGTTTGAGAAGGCCCTCAGGGAGAATTTTTGGGAGGTGCAGACTTGGGTTGTTGGGAGTGTTTTTGTTTTTAGGGCTAAGAGGCCAATTTTTGATGCTTAGTGGGGTTTGAGTACTGGCTACTAGTTTAGTGCTTGAGGGTGGGGATGTGGTAGGGGAGGGGAGGGATAGAGGGAGAGGTGGGTGTTAGGGGATATTGGTGGTAAATACATGGGGATCTATTGCTGTGTTAGGCTTAGAAGATCATCTAGTACTTGGTTTCGTTTCAGAATTGAACGATTTGCTTACTGTATCATCAACACTAGGGAGAATTATAAGTAGTTAAGCACTGGCATCGGCTTTTAATCGTCTTTTGCGGGTTTTAACCCCTCCACCCACAACTACTAAACAGGTACATGTCTTGTCCGAAAGGAATCGCCAAGTGTGTCTAGATTTAGATTCTCGCTTCGATCACAATCATATCATCGTTACTAGCAATACAGCACTAAATAAGCCACCAGCCACTATTAACTCCCCCAGTTCATATCGAAAAAGAACATATCCGGCCCCGCGATCTCATTGAACGGAATCCCCGAGAACAGCTCCTCCCACATCATATCCGCCCCCGGATCCATCCCGTCCGCTACCGCCGTCGTCGTTGGAGGTACCCCGAAGAGAGAAGCGTTGTCCAACGACGGCGGCGAGAGCGCCTCCCAGGTAGATACCGGAAGAAGGGACGGCATCCCCAGATCCGCGGGCGGGGTGGATCCGGTGGGTACCGGCCAAGAGCAACCGGACACATGTCGATCATCATTACTGCTCTGCGGCCGAGGCACGCCCGGGAAGGTTGGCGGAGTGGCTGGGCTCCAGTTGGTGCTAGGGAGACTGCTCGGTGGGAGTACGGCTGGTGCCGCCAGTTTCTCTCTCATACGCCGCATGAGTTGCCCGAACGGGCCGCCGAGAGACCGTCCCAGCGTCGCCTCATGCTGCACGTACGACGACTCGAGCAGCGGCCAGGCGTACCGCACCAGGGCAGTGTCGCTGCTCACATAGCACTCCGCCAAAGCCATCGCCAGCGCGTACCAGGGAATTGTCACGTACCAGCGGAAGCCTTCGGCGCGGGGATCCGTGTGCATGAGCTGCGCTTTCTCCAGCACGGGAAGACAGAGACGCAGCAGTTCGGTGTTTCCCTCGCGGCGAGGCGGCGGTGCTCGTCCGTGCCACTGAAGCGGTCGCGCGGCTGCCAGTCGTACCGTCGCGATTAAACTCTGCGTGCCGTGCCAGGTGAACCACGCGTACGCAGAGGTGCCGGGGTCACAGAAATGGAGAAGTCGCAGTGCTTCTTGTTCGAAGTGCCGGGCTTGCTGCTGCGGCCAATTGGGGTCGCATGTGCGGGTGCGGGATGTTGAAGTGCCGGAGGTAGAGGATGCGGGAGTTGAAATGCCCCCGTCGACCTTGCGATCGTGTTGAGCAAAGTTGAGAAGACGACCCGTCCGCTGTGCATGGTAGGTAACCAGCGCAAAGGTCGTGTCTGTCAGACCCTCCCGGTTGGGGTCACAAGGTGCAGCCGTGGTCGGATCAAAGTCCGAGTCATTGATGTGGTGAGGAAGAGCTGTGGATGCCGACTCGTCGACGCTGATAAGTGGCTCGGATGCCTGACCGAATGAGGCCTGCAAATCCATCAGGCAAATGGTAAACCACAGACGCCTCCGCATCTGCTGATCAAAAAAGGTCTCTGTCTCAGGATCTAAATAAAGACCGAGGCCTTTTCCGATTCGTACAGCCAGAGCGATCAGAGTCCAAACAGCTGGGGTGCGATCTTCCGATCTCCTAGCTACCTAGAGAAAGTCAGTCTGATATCGCTTCTTTTTGGTCAAGTCCAGTTCATACCAGATACAAAATGAACGCTTGCAGAACGGTAATATCGCGGCTGGTGAGCAAACCCGCACGGCCAATAGCCGTCTCACAGGCCACACGAGACTCAGCCAACAAATCTGCCTTGCTGGCATGAAACATTACTGAGCACTGGTTTTCCGTCATGCTGCTAATAGCCGAGTAGCAGACGGCGGAACCCAGTGCTTCTACCGAGGGGTGACCATCGGCGTACGCCAGATAGGTTTCACCCTGAACCATCCATCGGTTCAGCGACGGGCGATGGAGGATCTTGATCACCGGGTCGACTTGTTGGAGGTACACTTCACAGAGCTGACGAGCGACCATCGGATTATGCAGCGGACTCATGGAGCGTAGGGCTGCAGAAGGATTGCTAGCCCCGAGGCCAAGAACCTGGATTCCGTCATCATTGGGTGGCTCGGTCTTGGCTGAGTCGGAGGAAGGGATGGGGCCTTCTTGTCCTCCGGCCAGTGATGATTCGACCACATCGCGGAGTCCGTGAATCTGCATGTGTCCGCGTCAGCATTCTTTCCTTCCTGGTCCAGGTTGGCAGACCTACTTCATCCACCAAGTCGGCCCAGAACTGATCGGGCCGTTGTAACATGAGACGTTTGGAAACAATAGAACTATTTAGGATGGGGGAAGTATTAGGATTAGGAGCCGTTTGGAATGTGGAAGTGTCGGATAATTGGACGGACTGGTCATTGCCGAGGTCAGCATTCCGCGAGGCTGAAAGAGCAGGGGTTTAGCCCACCTGTTCCCGCGAAGTTGCGGATGGAGTTCGAGTATGGGAGTGGGAGCTCATCCCCTGGATGAGAGCTTCTAGTCGGTGTATTCGTTCCTGGAGATCCTCATTGACGGGAACCGTGGGCTGGATCATCCGATCGGTGTCCCCGGGAGCTGATGTGGGCGGAGGTGATGACACTCGACGCGGACGAGTGGCATGTCGGCCTCGGGGCAGTCGTGTGCGATAGATGGGAACACAGACCGTTCCCGAGGCTGCACAGTTGGTACATGGGGTGAGCTTGTCGCACTTGACCTTGCGCTTGCGACAGAGTTCGCAACTGAGCTGGGGGGTCGTGGTGGTTTTTCGCGGGGGTAGCGATCTGGCCGGGGAACTGCGCTGTTCCATCACGATGTTTGAGCTGACTCTGTATTTCTCTCTCTTTCTTCTTTTGTCTGTCTGTGTTTGTCGCTTTTTCACTCTTTTTATTGTTTCTCGTTTCTCTTTGTAGATAGATGATGATGTTGAATCTTCAACGTCGGAAGGAATGCGATGACGATGGAAGAAGTATCTCTTATTTGTTCGGCGGCAAGAGATGATGATAATAAGCTGGATCCGGTCATCCGCTAGACGCAAGGAAACGAACGACAGGGGTTGTGGACAAGTAAGTTAGTAAGTAGTATGCTGCAGCATATTCGACGCAATCCTCCCAGGCAGGCCAGATCCTTCTAATTCCTGTTGCGATGAATCAGAAGGAATACGAAACGACAATGGGGGATCTCCGCACTGGACTGTCAGCAAGCCCGCAGGTCATGGCTGGTGGATGCTAAGCCCACCCGGGCATATGCACCCATTCTGGCCCCCATCGCAATCCTGCTTCCATCGGCCTTGTGCTGGTCGCGGTGCTTCTTGCTCCCCCATCCCGCTGAAACACTCTGAACCTTTTTTGCCCGCTATTGTGGTCAGATTCGAACTCAAGATACCTTCCTCCCCTCGCAACAAATATGATTCGGTTATTGCTCGGCTGCAAGTCCCCACCCCCTTCCTTCTTCCCCTCTTTCACCCTCCTCCAGCCAACATTTTCTGGCGTGGTTCAGTCCCGCCCTAATTTAGCAGTCATCTACAATGTTCTTCGCGTGGGCAGACCAAGCACAGGCAAGATCGGCCTGAGTGGTCGCCCTACCAGTCCGGTTAGAGGTTGCGAAACTGTTACCTACTAGGTTCCTCCACCAGACCATGATCTTATCGCTTTGCTCGTGGCGCTGCGACCACGTGTGACCGGGCGATCTCGATCGATTCTCCTACCACCATAGTACTGCGTGGTCGGTCGCTATCCCTAGAAACTCCCTATAATGAAGACGGTAGATATTACCTCTCCATTCACTTCAACTAACTGCTAGACTAAGAATCATTTCGGACATTTCAAAGCTTCTACGATGGCGTTTTCCGGGATTTAACGCCGATGTTAGATCAAGCGGAATCTATCCCGAGGCATCGGAGGTCATCACTCTCCGACGAAGGAATGCCAGAATCCGTGGCTATCTTCAACCTGCTACCAAGTGGAGCCTTGATGATCCCTACCCGCAACAGGATGGGACGAAATCCGAGTCTGTTGGGTGGGGTAGCGTGTCAGATCGAACGATCAGCACCTTGCCACCTTCTACTTCTGTTTAGCATCACAGTATCTCGATTTACTTTCCTCGTGTCCAGCAGTTCAGGGCTACTGGAGGATTCTTCCGTCATTCCACCCGTCTACCTTCTTGGGGCTAACCCAGTCTCTCACTATTCTTCACACTTCATCCCATCCTCTAACCTAACTTTGCTGGTCGTAATCTAGACGGGATCAACGCCCTGAGCCGTACTCTGAGCTAAGCGAGCAGTGTAGCCTGCAGAATATGACAATCCAGTTAGATATGACCATGCCGATCAGGTTCCCCTCACAACAAACCAGATCGCACTGTCTCCCACGCGAAACACATTCCTCTCTGGCCCGCAAGTAGAGTCATCCTCTGCGCCATTCTGATACAACTGAGCCACTGCAGGCCGTCAGACCGCAAACTCCCTCTCGTATATGTACATAAGATGGACCAGGAGCCGCGTCGATCCCCACGGCTTGCTTGGTCGCCACAAAGCATTTGACAAGCCTTGTTGGTTATACTTGGCTCTGCTTCAGTGAGCGTCTTCTTGAGCCTTCGACGACGAATACGAACCGCACCTACTTATATCATCCCTTACATATTCTGCAATTGAAGTGGAGTCTTGGCTGTCCAACCAACATCATCCCAGTGCCTACTTGTTTGGGATCTGATGCGAAATTCTCGAGATAACAGACTTTGCAGTGAGTGGCCAGAATCCAAATAGATTATGTCGCAAATGACATCAGAAATTTGATCGAACAACGTGTCGGTCCCGCTCAGGTTCGACAACAGCCGTGGCTCAGCTTATCAGAGTCATGCAGTATCCTCTCCCGCCTCCTTACGTGTGTTCGTGGCAAACCTAGACCTGAAACAAATGTATCTTGCTTCTTCTGACGTCTTCCTTAGCAGTGTACTATCGCACAGCCTGCCTTTGTGCCTCTTCGACGATACTTCGTCACCAACGCTATCTCGGCATGGGGCTGTGATGCTGACTCATGCACAACAGGCAACTAAGCATGAGATTTGTGCTTCTGAAACGAACTAGTTAGGCAGGTTATTTACTAAAGAGCTATTTAGGCAGGCCAGCTTGTCAACGTGTTGGAGCAATTACATAGTTAAACTACCTCTCGCCTACTCAAATAGGAAATCAACTACACTTCTCACCGAATAGCCCGTGTATCTCAGCAACTATTTGTAACTTCTGCTGTGTAGTACATTTTCTTGTGAAAAGTCTCGATTGCTCGATTAAAACATAGGCATGGCAGTCAACGAATTACTTCCTTCACCCTCCCTTCTTAACCAACATTACCGTTGCCCGAGCCATGTGAGCACTAAATTCTGTGTTGTACACCTAGACTACTCGGGCGCAACAGAAGCAATTATGCATTCCTGGGGCACTGGTAATGCTAGGCGGCGCTACAAGGCCCTCTTGCTATGATGCATCTCCCACATTACTCGAGAAGTTCAAAGTTGGGCTAGGCAGCCATCCAATCCCAAATTCAGTTACTAGTCTGGTTTCACTCTTCTGCAGCTGATCTAGCAAGATCAGACTACTGGAATAAGCTCGTCTGGTGGGTCAATCGATGGTGCCGGGTGTTTAGCGTATGCCACCCACAGACTTCCCCTTGCTTAGGACGAGCAATGGTTCAAGAGACACGTGGTCGCGCAATTCCCTGGACCTGCGAAAAGCAAGGGACTCTACCCTGCGGTAGTCTCTGAGCTGAAAACTAAATCATGAGTCTAGATGCTTAGTTGGTATTAGAGATTCATGTCTGCGTCGTGGGGCACATTGCAGCATTCCTAATGGAAGTAGCGCCTGCATTTTAAATTGCTGATTCACACGGGCTCTATGCAGGTCGCTACAGGAGATACAATTAAGATGCGATCATCTGGCACTGCATTCCAAGCATAACATGCATCGCACCAGTAGTCTAGAAGCCCCGACCAACCGACGTTGTGGTTTGCATTCCACGTGCAAGCACCGGGGAGAATATGCCGCACACCGAAAGAAGTTTCTGGCATCCAAACTGTCAAATCAAACCCCATCCACAAGTGCCGGCATTTTGCAGCCTCTAGTGGAGCCATCACTTCTAACCGAGCTGGAGAAGTATGGTTCCTGGGATATCCGCATGCTATTCGGAGGGCGTGGAGATTCCCCACCATCGCCTGATCCAATCCCTTCACGTCATGACTCATACATTTTTCCCCTCCCAGCTATATCTATACTTCGGAACCGTCCATGATCCCATCCATTTCTCAACCCTTGAAAAGGATTCACGTCTACCACGATTGAATAAGTAGTATCAATAATCAAAATGTCTCAATCCCTCCGCTTCCTCACCCTCGACGTCTTCACCACCACCCCCTACTCCGGCAACCCGCTGGGCGTGGTCTTCCTCCCTACCAACAACACCATCACACAAACCCAAAAACAAAGCATCGCCCGCGAATTCAACCTCTCTGAAACCATCTTCATCCATCCCACTGATCCCGCCACTCCCTCTGTCCGCAAAATCGACATCTTTACCACAGACGAAGAACTCCCCTTCGCCGGCCACCCCACCATCGGCGCAGTCTCCTGGTTCCTGCAGCATTCCCCGGAAGAGTCCGACAGGAAAGATGTCACGACGCTTCTCACGAAAGCCGGTCCATTCGCCATTTCCCGTGTGTCGCCTTCATCAGATGGCGGCGTAGTGGCCGCTCAGATCGCACACAACGTGCACATTCACTCATCGCGGTTCCCGCTGTCAGAGATGCTGAGATTGCATCCTTCTCTGACTCCTTTCCTCTCTACCGAGAAGAATGCTAGCTTCCCCGTCTTCTCCATCGTCAAAGGCATGAGCCAGGTCTTGGTTGAATTGCCCAGTTTGGAGGCGCTAGCTGCCACGGAAGCCCCCGTGAGCGGGGAAGTCATCCCCTGCAAATCTGTCTCGCAAGGCGGTTACCTTGATGAAGGGTGGGAAGGGGCTGGTCTTATTGTGGTGTACTTCTATGTTCCTGGGGTTTATGATGAGGCGACCGGGAAGAAGGTCATTCGGTCGAGAATGCTGTTGAGGAACTTTGAGGACCCGGCGACGGGCAGTGCGGCGAGTGGTCTGTCGAGCTATTTGGCTTTGACTAATGCTGGTGAGGGCAAGGTCGAGTACGATATTGTGCAGGGGGTGGAGATGGGGAGGAGATCGGATATCAGTGTTGCTGTTAGTACGAAGAGTGCTGGTGGTGAGAAGAAGATTGAGACGGTGGAGTTGAGGGGAAGTGCGGTGCGGGTTATGGGTGGGGAGTTGGTTGTTTAATTTCATTTCTACGTATATATCTACGCAGTTGGTTTGATAGCACGAAAAAAGTTTGATATTGGCATACAATGAGCATTCATTGGCAGTAGTAGTACTGTCCAGGAACTGCATGAGGAAGGTATAACAAAGACAGCTAATGGCTATTTGAAGTTATCTACCCTCATGAAAAGTTGCTATCAGTTACATTATAGTTATATAAAATTTGTTGGTAAACGTCCTTCTTTAAAATTTACCAAAGAGATCATCTGTCTATATATCATTATATATCGCATCTTCTATAAAAACCATTAATAGTACCATATGCTTTGGGGGGTTATGCAAGTAGTAAGTTTCTATCGATCTTCAGTGCCGGTTAATATTGCTATTTAATTCCAACCGCGGAGCGAATATATATTATTGACAGCCCGCCCCACCCATACATCCCATACTATGATCCAACTTAAAACACACCTCACAGACCGAACTATAAACACCAGTACTAAGACGCAAAGACATAGATAATAACCATATTAATACAATAGATCAATAATACTGCACATTATGACCCCTATCCATTTCACCCCGAACGATCCCTGCATGACATCCCCACGAGCTTAGACTGAATCCATCCGGATGGTCCACATCTAGTCGGGGAAAGGGACTGGAATAGGCAGTATTAGGGAACTATAATATATAGATTCATCTATTACTTTCTTGGTGTTCACCTACTACTGGGAGATGGTGACGTTCACCACTAATAGATCAATGGCCGATAAATCTTTTGACGTCTCGTCATATGTAGGCTTTGACGATAGTAGTGATAAATAACATAATATAACGATGGGGATAAAGAAATAGAAGAAGAAGAAGAAGAAGAAGAAGAAGAAGGATAAATTATACGGATAGATATGTATTCAAACCAGAAATGATCATGATCGAACTACCAAGTAGTCAATCATCCATCCCTCATCCTTCCTTCCTTCCTAGTGGGGGGAGGGGTGAAAAAAAAAAGAGAAAAAGAAAATGGCAAGAACGGGGTTCGAACCCGCGCCTCTTACGAGATCGCATTTCCGCTAAACAAAGCACCAGTCTAGTCTATTAAACCAAAGCTGGAAGTCCAACGACTTAAGTGCGACGCCTTAAACCACTCGGCCATCTTGCCTATTCAGTACCTTGTTTTTCCGAAAGTTCGGATCAAGAGAGGGTTGAGGTGGGGCTGGTTGCGGGGGATGGACATGTGATCAAAGAAATGATGAATATGAAAATCAATAAAAAAGATTATGACAAGAGTGGGACTCGAACCCACGCCTCTTTCGAGACTGCAATGCTATCCAGCTGTTGCTGGACAAGATATTTCACTTGAGTGCAGCGCCTTAGACCACTCGGCCATCTTGCCTGTTGATATGGATTGGTTTGCATTGTTGGTATGTTATTGGGGGTAGGGTGTGGAGGGGTGTTAGTATGGATGGAGATCTGCTGTGTTGGTTTTGTACTATGGGTTTGGAGGGTATTTTGGGGGTTATGCAATCTATAGATGGTGGTATTTGCTCGTTGATTGATTCTTTCGTTTATATCCACTCGATCATACGATGGTGCTGTTAGGTGGACAGTAGTATGCTGGATTTGAAAAATTTAATATACATGCCCGTACTTTATTATATGTGGGCTACCATAGAAATACACGGTTTCATATCCACCACCACAGCGTATGGGTGGATGAACAGCGCATGCAGTAAGCAATAGTCTTATTAGTTTGACTCTTGAATAACACTATACTGTAGGCCGGGTCCAAGTGATGTTGTGTATCCAGTGCAGTTGTAGATGAAATGTGGGTGGGGAATTGCTCATCTTCACGGGCAGAAGCAGGGCGACTATCACATTCTACTCCCACGTACACAAATAACCTCGTGACTTTCTGAATAAACGATACCGTTTTACAGTAAGGTTGATCGCGGAGAAAACTATCAGTGCTGAGGCACCTTGCGGAACTGACAGGTCGAGATAACAAAACTGTATCTTGACTTCCGAGATATGACAGGTCCATTCGCCTTGATTTTACTTCCCTGCAGTATTATGTCGTAAAACTATTGAGTTAGTCATCAAGGCAAGATGGCCGAGTGGTCTAAGGCGCTGCACTCAAGTGAATAGCTTGTCCAGTTCAACTGGATGAATTGCAGTCTCGAAAGAGGCGTGGGTTCGAGTCCCACTCTTGTCATATCTTTTTGCTCCTATTTTTTGCATCCACATGTACCCCGTATCGAGCGCGTGTAAGGAAGAAGAATATCGGCTAGGGCCAGGGCAAATCTAACTATAGCACCGGGGAAGACATCCGGCAGCTGTCCTAGCTTTGAACATACCGAATATGACCGTGGCATCCTGAAAGCGGACTACGGGCGAGGATGCACCATGCCGAGACGGAGTAGGGGGAAAGCTAAGTTTGGTGTCGGGAGCCTACGCAGCCAAGTCTAAGCTCAAAATTGTCTAGATCCAGAAGATCAGCACCGTTGGCGAGACGAAGCTGGATGGGATGGGCGGCCGGGTCCACCAAATCTCTGGGCTAAAAAGGATTTGGGGGTCGGACCCGCCCCGCTAAGTGGATGATCGTGCGGTGGGATTAATCAATAAGCATCAGCAGGTTGGGAAGCCAATATATTGGACTCCTGCTTCTGGGGAGGAAGTGAAGCTTTTTGATGCATCAAGTTGCTTTCCGAAGGATACGAGGTGACGATGGCAGTCGTTATAATTGCTGCAGAACCTTAGTGCAGGCATGAGGGGAAGATGGGATAGTGGATTGGCCAGCGTGGGCGGCGTGGCACAAGCAGATAGAGTGCAACACCCTGGTTGCTTTTACGCTGACCGGGATCATGTCGATGCAGGCGCCCAGGCCACGGCGACCTGAAACGCCAGACCGGGATGAAGATGCAACTAGCGTGAGAGTCAAACCAGCCCAGATGATCTGCGGGTTATTCGTAGTTCGTGTGAAATATAGGGGACATCTGACTCTGGCAGGTGAGAGGATAAGAAAACAGAGAGGCTTGAGGCCTGTCCAGACCAGATAGGACCCCTCCCGGCGAAACCCGTATGGGCAATTTGAATGGTGCAGGAAGTGTGTGATGATTCTGGCCCCAACCGCCACTTCATCAGCACCAAGGCTGGGCAGCGCATTCCCATTGGTATGACTGGCCAAGTGGTCGCGCGGTCGGTCAATCAAAAACGTGGCGGCCACGAGCGATAGCCACGCACAACCTCAGAAAGGGTTTCAAGGAGGTCTGACATGGGCCAGGCCAGAGGTACTACTATGTAGTCAGAGGAATACTAGTTCTGGGGCCACTCGGCTGGCATGTAGGGGCCATTCAGATTGGGATGGGGGTTTAAAGCACGAGGCGGAAAGGATGGCGGTGGGAGAGAAAGAAATTAGAGAGAAAAGACCAAATACCAGACAGATGGTATTATTGGCGGGAAGAAAGTTTGGAAGAGGCGGAGAAGAGACAAAGAACAAGCAAAGGAAGAAGCAAAGAGGCGCACAGGGGATTTAAGGGAAAAGCAAAACTCTCGGTCGGCAGCAGTGGGGAAGGAAACAAGGTGCTTCGATGGATGTTCCTTGCCTGGTGCAGGTTTAGTAGAGTTCTGGTATGTTGGTAAATTTTTTAGAAAAAAATAATAAAATTAAGAAAATTATAATAAAAAGTACGACCGACAAGGCTGGCAAACCCAAACTATTGCTGCATCAGGGGAGATAGATAGTACAGCACTCCATCTGCTTGCCTGCAGGTGCAGATTTTCCAGACCTCTTCGGCGCATCATCCCTTCTGGCCATGTCACCCACGGCGTCCACCACTTCTAGTTTTAACTTAGTTAGTGAAGCTGCTGCTCTCCACCGCAGGCCCAGTCTTTTCTGCTTGACTTGCTCCATCCAGGCCGTCTCCCATTCGCATTTCGCCCTTGCGACTCCGTATCTCTCTCCCACTTGCCGGCGCGCCTTTCCCTCGTGGGCCCAAGCGGCACTTCTCCTGGGTTTAAACCATCCCCTTTTCTGTAGTCTCCATCCAGAATAACTCCATCCCATTAACTAAGTGATGGATTAGTAGGAGTAGGAAGTATCTTCACTTGGGTAAATTTTTTTGAGTAGTTCTTATTTTTACTTTTTTCTTGTTTATAAATTATTATTTCTTTTTCTATTAGTTGGTAGTAATTAAGTATCCTCCACTCCGTATACCCTAATCCATTTCCTCACCGCCGCCATTTCTCTCTCTTTTTTTTGTTCCATAATATTATCCCCTTCCACATCTCTTCTTGCTATTCAAGATAAGTCTATTTGGTAGAGTTTTCAAACTGGTCAGAGCTTGTAAATATACACCGTGTCTTACCGTGTAGCCGGTTCCAAGCCACGAAGGTTTTCCATCCATCGCTTCATCTTGGATTTCTCCAGACTTTCGACTTCGCTTACCCAGTGCCGACCCAAGAACCCCTCCTGTTGAACCCCATAGTTTAATCCAGTCATCTGGGCCATTACGCCTCGTATTGGGGACAGCTCATCTTCCCTCTATCGCTTCGTCTCGCTTTCTCTCTCCTCTTCCATACATTTTCCTTTCCCCCTTTCCCTCCTCTTGTTTCCGTTTGCATTGGAGGTTTCTGCATTTTCGTATTCCTTCTGGCTGGGTTCCAGAACGAAACCTAATACCGTGAAGAAGCAAAACAAGACAAAACTTAAAAAGAAAAAAAAAGGTAAGTAGAGAAAAACCCAAGAATTAAAGGGAAGAGAAAAAAAGAAAACATCACACCTCAATCTCCATCACCATTATCATTTGCAAAGTCCCTGGGCCCCATCCTGGTTGGTTTCGTCAGCAGAGCCAACTGGGCGAGTAAGGGAACCTTTCTGCGCGGTAGTTTTAGTGTACAGGCGACCGACTACTTTCGGCCCGCCTTGCTGGTCAGAAAAGTAACTAACTTAACTCATCATCTCCTCCGTCTTAGGGGCTGCCCCCGTTCGTCTCTTACCTTTTGGCTACTGCTGCTGCTGCTGCTGTGCTGCCGCTGCTTGCTAGTACTACTTGTTACTCGGAATTCCATCCCATATTCCATTTGCTCTTTTCCGCCCCCCTTCTCCCTCTCACGCTCTCGCGCTCTCTCTCTCTCTCGCTTCCCCCCCGACCAGGCCTCCGTTTGGTTGTCCTCGTCGGGACTTTTCGTACTTGTCTTCCATCCAAAACTCTCTCTCTACCTTTTTTTCCCTTTTACTTCCTGCCATCATCGCTCTTCATTGGGGTATGTTTCACTCCTTCCAAAGTCTGCTGCTATCTATCTCCTTTGCGAATCGGGAAAATGAGCCCCTCCGCCCACGTTCCCCCGTCTCAATAGACCTCTGCACTCTTCCCGCAATTATTTCCTCCTAACTAACACCTGTCTCATTCTGTCTAGGTCTGCATGTTCATACCTCATCTTCATCGCCTATAAAGTTCCTATCCTTCTCTCCTACGACCTCCCTCAATCAATTCGCCCCCCATCCCCTACTCCCCCTCGACCACTCCCTCTCCTCTCTCGATTCGCCTCTGCGATATTTCTCTCGACTCCCACCCCTCGCATTCCATCTTCCAACGTCGAGAGTACCGTGATTCCAGTGGGATGTTGCTATTGGTGACCGAGAACAACATTTCCAACGTCTGTGGTTACACAACTGTCTAAATGGGAAACTCGCAAGGGAAACAGGTGGCCGCCACCGATGAGTGTACGTATCGGGTTGGCAGACAAGAATAGGCGGCGGAGGGCTGACAGTGGCGCAGTGAACTTGAACCAGTTTCGTTTGTTGCGGGTGGTTGGCAAGGGTGCGTTCGGCAAGGTTCGCATCGTGGAGAAGAAAGACACCGGGTTGACGTTCGCGCTGAAATATATTCGGAAGGAAGAAGGTATGTGACTGCCGATCGGGGGCCTCAATGCACGCTGACATGAGATGCTCGTTTCTTGGGTAGTTGTCCGGTCGGAAAGCGTACGAAATATCATCCGTGAACGGCGGATGCTCGAGCACCTCAACCATGCCTTCCTTTGCAACTTGAGATACAGCTTCCAAGACATTGAATATATGTGCGTCCTGCAATAGCTCTCCCAGCACGACATCCCCATCATCCGTCCGCAGTCACTGATAATTGAGAAGTTACATTGTGGTGGATTTGATGAATGGCGGTGACCTCCGCTTTCACATCTCGCGGAAATGTTTCACGGAGGAGGCAGTGAGATTCTGGATAGCTGAGCTGGGCTGCGCTCTGAGGTACATTCACTCGCAGGGAATCATCCATCGAGATGTCAAGCCGGACAATATTCTACTTGACTCGGAGGGGCATGTTCATTTGGCCGATTTTGTAAGTTTGCCGGTCGCATGCGATCTGATGATTCGAAACTGACCTCCGCGGGACAGAACGTCGCCTCCGACTTTCGACCCGGCAAACCTCTCACAAGTAAATCGGGAACACTGGCGTATCTCGCTCCGGAAGTGTATGAAGGAGGCGGATACTATTGCGAAGTTGATTGGTGGTCACTTGGAGTTACATTCTACGAGTGTATCTACAACAAGGTATGTCGCTTCACTTTTGTGACAGTTCGGTCCGTTGCTGACTCCTGTAGCGCCCATTCGAAGGTCGGAGCCAGGACGTGCTCAGCGAAAACATCAAAAAGGCGCAACCAAAGTACTACGTCACCAACCCCGCGGTCTCCGTTCCCTGCCTCCGAGCAATGTCGGCGTTTATGGAAAGAGATCGGTCGAAGCGAATTGGTGCGATCAGCTTTGAGAGCTTCACCTCGCATATGTTTTTCGCCGACCTCGACTTTGTTGCCCTGGAGTCGAAGGAAATCCCGCCCGTGTTCCGTCCGTCCAGCGACAAGACCAACTTCGACGCCACATATGACTTGGAGGAACTACTCTTGGAGGAGGCGCCGCTTGAGGCCAGAGCTCGCCGGCAAAAACCCAGAGCCGAGTTGCGGGAGGATGCGACGGCCAAGGAAATCCGCGAGGACGAACTGCACCGTCTCATTGAGACGATGTTCGAGCCCTTCGATTATACCAAGGTGAACTACGTAGGGTACGTTGGTCTCCAAGCAAACGGAGATGGGGATGCCGTGCTAACCAACATCAGCAATGCTGCGGATGCGATTGCAGCATCGACGTAAGTTCTCCATACCTATCTGGTTTTATGGCTTTAGCTGACCCTAGCTAGAAACCCGGAAGAATGCCTGCCGATCCACCAAACGCAGTCGTCAACGCATTCCCGACAAGTCTCACAGCCCGACCTCTCCAGAAACTCGCCTCCTCTCCGAAACGATGGCTCTGTCAGTCACTTGACTCAGCCTGACACCCCCTCCCCTCTCAGCGAAACCCCCACCTCGCAAGCCTCGCTACCTCCTCCGCCCCCGCCGCCGGCCCCGCCCTTCCACCGTCCCTTGCCACCGACTGCCGTGCGTCCGCGGGGCGCGACCCGGAAACAAAGCAAGGGCGGAGGGGTACAGATGGTGTTGGAAGAAGCGGGTAGCTGGAGCGAGCTTGCGGATCATAGCTCCACCCTGCCTGCCGAAGGCTACGATACCGGGTCAGTCAAAGGGAAGGGCTCCAATAGCGGCATGCTCGCCTTCCTCAGCAGGAAGAAGGGGCGCGATAGGAGCCCCAAGCCCCAGGAGCCCGGTGTGCTGGGTAAAGAAGGCGCCCGGCAGATTATCAGCTGAAGGGCTGGCATTATACCCGGAGGAGGAACGCATCGCTATGACTTGACCACTGTTGGACAGTTCGATAGAGATTTTTTATTCTTTGCCCGTTGAGAAGCTCGCGCTTTTTAATACGAGATAGCATGTCGCCTATCTGGCCGCCTTTCATTCAGGGCGTTGACATGAGAATCGCACACGACTGGGCCACCGAGGTTCGACTCGGAAAAAACACGCAGCCCTGATCAAAAGCTTGCTTTGGGGGAAGACCCATAATTATCAGGCAAAATCCAACCATGCCAGGGTGATTTGTTCATTCGTTTTTGTTTGCTGGCACCGGCCTTGACCGTGAGAAGCCGCGTTGCAGGCCGAACCCGACATCTGACGGCGTCTTGGTATGACAGCATATCCATCATTCTCAGTCGTTTCTCGCCGTCCCGAATTTTTCTTTATGGGACTGGTTTTGTCATTGGTTTCCCTGGATCCAGCGCAGATCAGGTTCTTTCTTTGCACTTCTATTTCCTTGATGGTGTTGGCTCCGGAGTTGTACAGATGGGAGTGGCATATGACGATTTCTAATTCATCTATCCTTGTGACATACCAACGATGGTCGAGATGTACCGTTTTCTTCTCTAATTTTTTGATTGTGTTGATTTCACCTCGTTTGATATCTCTGTGGCGTTTTTGCATACCCGGTGAATAGTCGCGGCCCCGACGTGGAATGTACCAGGCATCATGGAGACGGGGCCGGACCGGGAATTACCCTTGTAACTAATGACGTTTCTCCTTTCATTATACCTATAGACCTGAATGGAGCATTGTGATCGGCGATGTGCCTGGATATTAGCCTCGATGTTAGTGTGCAAAGTTGAAAGTGGACACCGATGCTAAGCGTACTGCATTCAGACATGCAAGAAGGTTTGTCTATGGGTTTAGCAGACTGGGTCTTTGTTGCGTGTGATCGATCTAGTACCTTCATTGCCTCGGCTGCCTACGGAGTATATCTGGCATCTTCTTCATCGGAACGTATGATCTGACCTGAGTTTTAGGTTCTATATCATCCGGATATTGGGCGCAAGTCTCCGAGCACCTGCAGAGTGCAGACGTTATTGGTTTGACCTGTCATGATCGCAGCATTTTTACTATGCGCTCGACATATTTATATATTGGCCGATTCAGCGGATTCGAAATGGTGATGAAGTCATGTGGGACCATTTGTATTACAGTCTTATATTGATGAAAGGATGTAGGCCATGGTCATCTACTTGGCTGTTTACTTACAGTGACTAGATCATGTCTTGATGATTAGTCTATATCCCATCGCAGAAGATCTTTACTTGCCTATTTGGGATATTAGTGCCTCAGGCAGAAACTACCCTCCAGGCCAGTAAACAACCATCTGTGATATTTCGTACATATGGCATAGAAAGGGCCTCGACTCTATCCTCCCGTTTCAACTCACAGACCATCAGTGTGCTCCGGTGCTTGCAAACGCCCTGGACTGTTCTCCGGTTAGAACATTGGCAGTGACATTGCTACATGCAGAGTTCAGTTCATCCCAGTACTTACAACACCACCACCACCACCACTATCACCAAGTCAAACGCTATTCTCGCCTAGCAACTCCTTTCAAAATATCGAACTTTATTGATCTTAGAACGGTGTAACCAGTTCCCATCCCTCCACACACCTACATCAACAACCCACCAACCATCAGCCAAGACCAAAGGATCATACTAACTAGCCCGACAATCCCCCTTTACATAAGACCCCCATCGACAACGAAATTTCTACCAGAGATGTTGGTTCCCTCCACTCTCAATCACATTGCAAGACGCAATATCAGCCACCGAAACAGTCAGTAAAGCCACGACCAGCACAGTGTCTATGGCTGGCTACTCAACCGCATACCCTTAAGGACCATATACACGGGAACGTCCGAACTGCCAAGCACATGTCGCAAGTCCACGACCATGTATAACGCTGATGATGGGGCCCGGGCCGCGGCAGGGACGTTGTACTTCGGACATTGGTGGTTAGGGGATATGAAGTGTTAGCCTGCGGGAGGATGGTTTCCGTAGGAGGGGGATATGTTGATTCGGGTGTGTATATGTGTTTGTATGTGTGCTTCTCTAGTATTTTTATATATACTACTAGGGGTGATATGCTGATTTCGTGATGTAGATAGCTGGGGGTATAATATTGTCCAAGCTATCGACACACTGCGGGATGTTGGCTAGTCATAGACTATGATACAATATGAATCCCTAAATGTTCATCGTCACTGGGTATCAGACTGGGGTCCCTGGTATTGAAGATGAGGTTACTTTAAAGACTGATACATAGTTTATAATAACTCTGGGTGTGATGTTGGCAACAGCAGCCACATGAGCAGCCGAGTTGGTACCCTTCTCAGTTTATAGTATTATTAGACCCTCTTATAGTGTTGAAATGTACTACACAGTCATCTGACAAACAGATGACTTGCATAGTTGACAGTAAGGAGTGCCACGTGTGAGACATAAACATTGCCCTACTAGCTGTGCTTAACAGCATGCATCACTATCACAATCCATACCCATCTACAGTCCAAGACAATTATACTTGTCATGCACAGCATAGAATACCATACCCTAACTATATACAAAAAACGTACAAGACTATATACATCATTCCAACTCCTGACAACCCTAATCACTCATTTCCTTCCTCCTTACCCCCATCACCCTCCTTCCCCCCATCACCCTCCTCATTCCCATCCCCCTCCACAACAATCACCACCTCCTCCACTTGCTCCTCCCCCCCATCATCCTCCTTAACCCCCTCCTCCCCACCCACCTCATTCTTCCAACTCCCCGCATAATGATGACTAACCAAATACTCCCCCTGCCCCTGGGGCATCCCGCCCTGCAACGCCGCAAAGCTCGCCTGGGGCAACACAAGCACATCCCCAAGCAACAACCCCCCCTCCCCAATCCCCTCAATCTCCTCCTTGCCCACCCCGCGTCCCACCTCCTCACTAATCGTCTCCAACAACGCAACAGTAATAGCCTGCGGCCCCGTCACATCCACCACATCCGGAATCATCTCCATCGTCACCTCACCCACAGTGACATTATTCTCCATCGCCAACGCCTCCAACCGTCCCGCCACATACTCAATCGCATGATAGATATGCCCATTCCCGGGTGTAGACATCACCGTCCACGACGCAAACTGCCACCCGTCAAACTCGATCCCCACGACCACGTTCGCCGTAGGCGGGATCGGCCATTGCGATATGGGCACTTCGCAGGATACGTCCAGGTCGGACCAGATCCCGCCGTCGATGTAGAGGATTAGCAGGCGGAGGAGATCGGCGCGGAGGATGGGCACGGAGAGGGAGGTGTATAGGTCGGCGATCTCGGGCCAGATGGGTCGGAAGTTCGTTTCCACGTACGCGAGGCTGGATGTTTCCGTGAGGATCTCGTGCCGTAGGTGTGGGTTTAGGGTTGTCCAGGTTGAGATCCATGATTCGGCTTGCTCGGTGAGGCCTTTTGTGCCCGTTTTTTGCCATAGTTTGTGGGGGATGGAGTGACTGGTTGGTTGGGGGTGGGTGCGGGTGTGGGTTTTGGGAGGGTGGGTTGTTGTTGTGGATGTGGAAGTGATGGAGGTGGTTGTGTGGGTGGTGATTGTTGCGAGGGTGGTGGTTGGGAATAGGGTTGTTGGGTCTTCGGTGGTGGTTATTTGGGGTGGTTGTTGTGGTGGTAGGTGTATTTCTTGTATCTCTGCTGCCGCTGGACTTGGAGTCGGGACGATGGTGGGTGAGAGTGGTACGACGGGTTGGCGGATGAGTCGGTGGAAGAGGTAGAGGTTTAGGAAGACGAGGGAGAAGATGAGGATGGCCGTGGGTCGGGTTAACATGGTGGACATTATGTTGTTGTAGTTTAGTTAGGTTAAGTTGTGGTTGTGGTAGTGGTTGGTCGTGATTGTGGTAAATGTCTATTGATGCATCGCAGGATAGCCGTTCAATGAATGAATGAATGTAGATAGTTGATAAACGGAGTAGGAAATATGCACAAAACAATATCGGAAATCTATGGTACTGTATGGATGGAAAGAATGAAGGATAATGAATGACTAGGTGAGTTACACCTGAAATCTGCAGGGTCCACGCCCGTCTTAAAGGCGTCCAGCTGCATTCTAAGAAAGGAGAATTAGCCCTGTCCCGGACTAAACATGGCCAGTCAGATGGACCTACAGACGCCACGGATGGACCCTCCGGACCCTCTCCGCTGAGATGGGGCGATGGCAGCCGATTGGCTTCCCGCTCTGACTTAGGGTCCAGTGTTGATGTGATTGCTGGGTTCACCGCGTTGCTCAGAACCCTGTTGCACGCTTTTTCTCTTTCAAGTTAAAGAATGATGGGCGGTTTTGGCTGTGCAGGTTGGTTGTGTTTGGGGGCTGGCAAGCAGGCTCGGACTAGTGGGGATAGTGTAGTTTTACTTTTTCTGCTGATGAATACCATGTCCGGATGGAAGTCTTGGTATTCACTAGTTGTGATGTATTTGCTAGATATTGGAATGTGAACATGAAAGAAACAAACGATTCCATTTCCCTAAACTCAACATTTCTAATGTATGTCAAAGTAGTTATAAGTGGTAGGACAGGCAGCCGGTGACACCCGCATGTAACACAGCAGCAGTCACGTTGCGGCTGTACCCTGTTGTAGTATCGACCGGACATCCAACCAACATTGAGGGCAGAATGATAAGCTGCTGATCTGCCAATCTAAGCAGCCAGTCTGTATTGAGAAATGGGGGCGTCAGGTCAGACAAGTTAGTCTGGAGCGGTGTCTTGTCTTGACTCTTGAGAGTCGTGGCCGGATTGGGTGGTCTATTTTTAGCTAAGTTTGAATTGGGTTGGGTTGCCTAATGGGTGACAGAACCTACACAGTTACTACTGAAATCTTCCTTGCAGTAGTTTATCGGTGCCTTTATTGAGGTCTTACGAAATGAGTGTGAATTTTGGCGGAATATCTTCAAACACAATGACGAGTCTCTTGCCTCCCTCCTAAGCAATTTGTACAATTCACACCTCACAAGGCAAAGCCCAGACCCTGTAGATCTAACCAAAGTCTAAGACAGTCTGACATGACTTTGCTCTGATTGGTCCAAGACATATAATGTCTCCATCGCAGCGGTAGCTAAGAACCACTGTATCCGGTGATCAGCGGGCAGGAGTGTCCACCGCGCAGGGCACGGGTTACTGAGAAAAGGCGAGTGTCTGGTTCGGGAGATTCCTGGTGGGGGGCCAATAAATACGAGAGTTTCATTTCCCTGAGATAGATGGCCTGGTGGGGGCCGCTTGCGGCGAAGGGAGATTAATTCGTGGATAGGTTGCCGTTTGGGGCCGGGAGTTCACCTAGGTACTGATTGGGGAAGATTGGTATGCATCAACTTGGCATATGGCCGCTGTCAAAACTGCTTATGCTTGGGGGCTTCATGTTTCGTCTGTTTCAGAAGACAATTTGAAGCAGCAGCTTCAATCCTTCCATGGGGCCATTATGGCTGTTTCTCAGTTTGCTGACGCCCCTCTTGCCGTGTTGGGCGGTGCGGCTGAGTTCTGTCCGCCTTGCCATACGACGGGCAATTTACTACCGCCTTAGACAGGCACAACGAGATGTAAATGGACAGTGTTAGAGGCTGCTGGGAGAAGATCCTTTTATATATTGTAGGAGTAGCCTTTAGTAGGGAGGGTAGTTCCGCCATGAGGTTTGTGGTTCGTGGAAGAAGATGATAGTACAATTTAGCCATGATCATGCTTGAGATACTCGTAATGTTTGTACTCGGACTATGATTATCATTGTGTAGGTGATTTATGCTATGGATTGAATTTCTCCAATGGCCTAACATGTTATGCATCTCAGTTTCAGGAATGTTGATTGATTTCAGGAATATCGCAGATGATAGAAGGAAAGCAGAATCCAGGCAGCAAGGCTACACAAGCCGGAAGATCAGGCACCAACAAAAGACAAGCTTTTCTCACCCAATCAAAGAAGGCACTACCAGCGGGGCAGACCCACTTCCCTAAACAGAAACGGGAGATGAGAGTGACACTCATTTCCTAGTTCATAGTGATAACGAGCTTGTCAATGACTCGCTCTCTTCAGTTACTATTCGATGGTCGATGTCATGTAATTACCAATTGTACTTCACTGAGGCGGTAATTTGACCCGTCCGCTCGACCTATTCCGACCGGAGCTCCGAGTTGGGGTGTATGACCAAATGGTGATGTTGGCTATAGCCGCAAATAAATAACTTCTCGTCTGCTCCATCCAACTTGGGCTACGTGAATATGGCGTACTTCTGTGGCACTGAAATTGGAAACTGGAGAACTGGGATTAAGTAGCATTGTTGTCATCTCCAGAAAATCACAAATCGAGACTGAACGATTCTAACCAGAATGCTGACCTTGTCTACCATGAGGCTAAAGAGATCACTGGCAACTCCAGCCAAAGATTCACCTCTGAATCCTGTCATTGAGCCTCTACAGTTCTCCCTGGGAATTTCCAAGCAGCGTGTGTGTGTGTGTGTGTGTGTGCGAGTGAGAGTCAGCCACACAAACGATGTGTTTTTCAAGTCCATTTTGGCGACATGGTGATTTCGGGGTGATGGAATTGTGGACAACTACCGCTGTCCCGACAGGGACAGCATGATTTGATGCTTCATACAACGCAAACACAAAGAGACTACCGAGATGCTATACAATGCAGTCTCTAATGCTCGAAACAGTACCCGTTGTTTCATTCACAATACATATCAACACTGTCTCTTCTGGGTAGGAGCAATAAGGAAAGCCTGGTGGTAATAAGTACAATCGCACTTATTATGCTGTTCAGAAAGAACATGGTCGGGGCCAATGAGAAAAATTGCCATGGTAAGACTGGAAGAGCGAGAATTTCCAGTCACCTTGGGGAAAGAATAATCCTTGTCTACAAGTGGCAGGGGTGAATGCCGCTAAGTCTCTAGCCTCATGACCACCGCGTACGACACTCACCCCCGCCTGTTTGAGTTCTGAAGTCCTGCGGCGACTCCTTCCATAGTGTATTTCCGTCCATCTTCTATTCTCGATCACCGATCAATCCACAGCGTCTTTTGTTTGCATTTCTCCCTACTTATGGAGCAGGTCCCGCTCGTTAGCAGCAATGCTACTACAGCTTGCGATTTCCCGGGTGCCTGTGTACGTCCGATCATAGCCCTCTGCAGAGTAAGAAATACTAACCCCGCTGTGTGTACAGTGCCTCGCCCTGGCTACAGTTCTAGGACAGGACAAGGTTTCCTTTCCCGACACTGCTGCTTATGAAGCGTCCCAGGGATCGTACTTTGCCCAGCAGAATAGCGAGCTTCAGCCCTCGTGTGTGGTGTTTCCAGACTCAGCCGATGAAGTATCCATTATCATCACCAGCATATTAGCAATCTCGTCCGGTGTACCTGATTATCAGAAAGCGGGCTGCCAGTTTGCGATTCGTTCTGGCGGCCACAATTCCTTCGAAGGCGCATCCAACATCGAACATGGCGTCACCATTGATCTGCGCGCTCTCAACTCTATCCAGGTGTAGGATGCTCCATCACAGAATGATGGAGATGAAGGTGCGCAAGACAAGGAACCACAAGACACCGTCTTTGTCGGAGCAGGCACCACATGGGGCGAGGTATATGCACTGCTGGATCCGTTGGGCCTCTCGGTGGCAGGAGGACGCGCTGCACAGGTCGGAATTGGCGGACTGACCCTCGGGGGCGGCATCTCGTACTTCTCACCGCGGTACGGGTGGACGTGCGACAGCTTGGTCGGTGCAGAGGTTGTCTTAGCTAACGGAACGATTGTATATTTGAATGAGGCACAACATCCGGAGTGGCTGGCAGCGCTACGCGGGGGCGGTACCACCTTTAGGGTTGTCACAGGCTTCAATCTGCGGACTTTCCCGCAGGGCCCTATATACGGAGGGTCTATCTACCACAGCACTGAGACTATTGACGCCCAAATACGCGCCTTTGCTGAGCTGGCTGACCCTAAAGTTGGTCCAAGCAGCTACGACGAGTATGCTTCGCTGATCACAAGTTTTGGGTTCGCCGGAGGCCAGGGGGCTGCTATCGTGAACAGTGTTGTGTATACGGGGAAGCTGGAGGAGCCTAGGGATGATGGAGTGACACCGCCGCCAAACGTGTACAAAGCGCTCCTCGACATCCCGCAATTGTTCACCACAGTGCGCGTGGCACCGATGCATGAGGTGGCCATTGAGCAAGGGTCGTTTTCACAGAGCGGAAAACGGTAAGAGAAGGTTCTAATCATCTAATCTTATAGTGCTAAAACGACAGTCAAACAGACAGCTAAGTGTAGTCGCAACGCATGACGTGACCCTTCCTATGTTAAATGCAACCTATCTCAGGTGGAACACCAGCCTGGCATCTGTACAAGAAATCCCAGGCATCATGTGGTCAATCTCCCTCGAGCCACTACCTCCGGCTATTTACGCACGGGCACCTCTCGGTCATAATGCTATGGGGCTGTCATCATCCGAAGACCCCGAGCGATCACTGGTGGTGACCTTACTGAGCGCCACTTGGGATAACGCGGCTGACGATACCCGGGTGGAGGAAGCCGCCAAAGCGCTCTTTTCATGTATTGAAGCTGATGCGCGCGCATTGCATGCATATCACCCTTTTATCTATCTAAATTATGCAGCGCAATGGCAGGATCCGATCGCTAGTTATGGAACTGAAAGCGTTGAGCGGTTGCAACGCATCAGCCGTGAGGTTGATCCAGCGGGAGTGTTCCAGAACATGGTTCCTGGAGGATTTAAGATACCGAAGTGAAACACAATTGTATTAGGTTACCCCTTACTTACCTGTTCTCTTCGGTACAGACTTTAATCCAAATACGCTTTAGAGCTCGTTCAACTCACATGAACCTCAGAGTAGGCAATATGTAAGCGCTCACCACTGCTTCAAAACACCAAACCCGCAAGCCATCACTACGTCTGCGAAGTCTTTACTGCAAACACGCCTGCTCAGCCAATTCAGTCGCTCGAATATGACATGGACCCTGAGAAACCTAACACAGACCCCATGTATGTTCACTACATTATTCTAGTCATATAATTATCTGGCACATACGACCACAGGGTGTGGAAAACAGGGCTTCCCGTCCGCTCAGCCGTACTTAAGCCACACGCCGGGAGGTTAGTAGTTGGGTGGGTGACCACCAGCGAATCCCTTCTGTTGTATGTCGGTGTTCACCCTTTTTTTGTGATTTGTTGGGCTTAGTTCCCGTGCCGCTTTCCCTTCACCCTGTTCACCCTCCTTCACCTGAACACTCAGCCTTCCCGCCTGAACCCCAATAAACCTTACCCAAATACCCCGCTTTGATTTGTGAAGCTGACGTGGCGGTTTCTCCTAATATATCACGTAAGTTAACGGGAAGGACTAACTACGCCTTGGATGTATGAGTTGCGGGATGAAATTAGCCAGAAACCGCTTACTGTTTCTTTATTCATGATCTTACCTTTTGGGGAAAAACCAATAAATATACTTTAGTATTGAAATTCAAAGCTGGCTGAAGAAGCTCTCCGAATATCTCTCTCCATCGGTTCTATACGAGTGACTCATGGGCCAAATCACATGACTTCATGTGCCAGAACTTTATATTCACCAGGCTTATCGGCGTCCCTGACACACTAGCCCACATCTTGAGTTCGGCAACTACTGTTGGCACGTGACCCTGTGCCTTGTGGTAGCTCCTTAACTTTGTCATCATTCGAAGAATTTTCGTCCCTTCCCAGGTACCATCCAAAAGACAAGCATCCGTCGCTTCACTCTGAGATCAGATGAGAGTAATATTGTTGACTGCGTTTGTGATGCGGGTGATGTCCTCTGCGATCGGCCGCAAGCTGTTTAGTTTGCCCCGGATCTTCTGTGCCGACGGTTGCTCCCCGAATTTTCTTAGCTAGTGTAATCACGCTATTCAGAAAGGCTTCCAAGAATTAGGCCGGTAGTTCGGCGCGTTTGGTGTTGTCAAGCTCCAGCAGTGCTGGGGCCTCGGCTATGATTTGGTTAGAATGCTCGGGGTGGGTCACGGCAGGACACCCGATACTGCAACGTCTACTACATTAGCGATTATTCAATCCAAAGTAACAATGAGGAGAAAAGGCGACAGAAACACCAAATTGGGACTGGGATTTCAAAGTGCACGGATTTTACCGAGAGAAGTACAGTCACTTCGGGGCGTTAGAGCACCTACTCCTTTGGTTTAACAATTTAGGCCTCGCGCATACTTCACAAAGCCATGATGCATATATTCTTTTTCTATAGTACATACTTCAATGCATAACATATATATTCAATACGAAAACATACTCCACAGCCTGAGTATTAGTATGACTTTGCTCTTCCAAGACTATATCAATGACTTATTAGCCCAAGGAAAGTGCGCTGAGGAAAGCCTGCGAACATTTCTCTTCTATTATCTTTGCCTATTGAGTGTTGATGGTATACGACTGCCTAATGAATACGTCATAAATAATAATTGGAATCGGCTATAGGTGCGGAGGGCGCTCTGCAGAGAGATGGATTTGGCCGGACGAGAATATCAGTGATCCGTGCCGTGGCTAGGTCTGTCCAACCGCTTTATCAGGGGCGTACAGTTTGCATCAACAGCGACTCGTAAGAGCTCATTGCGCCATTCACCCTGGTCCGATTTGTCTGGCATATACTTAACAAGGTCAAATACAGGTTCCCAATCTTGGCACCTTGGAGGGCGGTCACCCCATCTTCGTATGACGAGCCGAAAAAAATCAGGGTTCTGTAGCTGTTGGCCCAACCTATTGTCGAAAAACAGTATTCTGAGTCTTGCTATTTCTCCCCACCGGAGAATTTGGTCAGCAGCCCGCATAGCTGGGTCCTGCAGAAATTTGCCGTTGCCATAATCCGAGTTCTCAAGTACAACACGTAGCATGGTTTCTGAACCGTATAGGGATGTGATGCTGAGAGGGTCGTATAGGCTGCTTTCAAACTCGAACCTAGGCAAAATCACACAATCTGGGCGACAATTCTGTTGGATCCAGTTACGGAGTCGAAGGGAGCCTGCTTGGCATACATCTTCTATGCTAGCTAAGGTCGGGAGGCCTTCGTCGGAGGTGGCTCCGAAATGCTCCAGCCAGTGGCATGAAGCATATACAAAGAACTCACCAAAACCACGCTCGGTCGGATCATAGCGAATCATACTCTCTTCCCAAGTTTCCCAGCTGCAGTAGGGATTGTAGTCAGCTGGCTCTTCGTTATCCTCAAAAAGATTATCATCTTGGGGCAATTCTGCGATTGCCATTTGCTCCTGGGAAAAAAGATCTCTATTACCAATATCGTCCAAGAGGAGATACCTGAGACATATGTCCAGCATGAATGCGTTCAGAGTTCTAAGGCGCCGGGTTGAGATCAGTTGATCGGGTTCTGTCAGGGATATGCCTTGTGCAGAAGGTGGGTTGGACGACCATTTCTCCAATATAAACTCCTTCACTGACTGGTGTACAAGTCGGACTTGGCGTCTCTTCACGTCGCTCATATCGACGCGAGCAATGAATGGATGGATTAGACTCATGATTCTTTCGTGATCTACCAGACTTGCAAGAGCATCTACCGTAGTAACATGAGCTAGGCCCAGTGTTGCAGCCCATGCTAATTCCAGCAAGCTAAGAGGTCTATAAGCGACGGCGAGAAGCTTTAATGCCGTACTTGCAAGCTCTTGATTCTCAGGTTCGTCGGAAGTGCAACGCAAAAGTAACGTTTCATAGAGATCTGAAAGCCGCCTTGGTAATGGCATATTCTCCAAGAACCGTTGCATAGGGTCGATTGCTCTGATTCTGCGAACTTTGATAAGTTCCACTATCATCTTCGTCCATATGGCGCTCCCTCGCGCTGAATGAGACAATCTTTTTTGGACGAGTGCCTTGACATCCATCGATAGATATGAGAGCTGGTCTTGGACCAGTCTTTCAACCACAACCGTATCTCTCTCGGTATTTGCATCCAGCTCCATAACAGCTGTTTCACCCAGCTGCTCCAATATCTCCTGTTCAGGACGACTGGAAAGCAAAATTCTCAGAGATGGGACCTTTCCCGATAACATTTCCAGTAAATGCAGAAAGCTGCCTCGAGACGTCCGATCACACTCATCCAGGCCATCGATCACGAAGAAAACAGGGCGATCAGTCATTTCGAGCAGTCTTTCCATATATTCCCCCAATATCTTAAGACTTGTTGCTGGGTCGAATGTCCCAGATGCCTGAGCCTCTTTATACCACTCGAAAAAAGGCCTTTTCAAGCCTGGAAGCTGCTCCAGAAGCGATAGGATCAGTGCCGAGGCTATGTGGGTAGCCCTCCCTGTATTGTCATCCCGGCAGTAGTAATAGCATATCTTAGGCTCGGGCAGACGGCGTCTAATTCTCTCTCTCATCATGTCTACGAGATATGACATAGCAACAGTCTTTCCACATCCCATATCGCCAAGAATAACCAGTCGCTTAGTGTCAGATGCCGCATACCAATTGATGAAGTTAGGATTTTCAAGCAATTGTTCGCAAGCTGCATCAGCTCGGAGGTCTTGAAGGTAAGCATGGTACTGGCTTTGATGGCTCATCTGGCCGCTCCCTAACCACTTAGAGACTTTGGTCTGATAAGCGCCTACTCGACAAGTCTAATTGCATAACTTACTCTCGTGGTCATAAAGCATTGCTTTGATGTCCTCCACAATCTCCCATGTTGCTTTCTGTATGAGGTTCCGGAGGGTATCGGAGTACTTCAGAAATTCTTGGACAATATTCGGAAGGCGATCGGTCTCTAGGACCATTTTGATTATCAACTTTGTCCCTTTCCGGCTCAGCATTTCATAAGCGACTTTATAGAACTCAAGCAGCTTCTGGTACACCATGACAAGCGCCTGAACGGGTTAGATAGATTTCATGTAAAGTAACAACAGTAATACCTTGTGGATGTCTTTTCTATCAGCTTTCTGGCCGAGCGTGTCACAGTCATCGATGTAGGAGAGTTTCTCCAGCATATCCGCAATCTGCCTTGCAAAGTCCAAATCAGCAGTCGCAAAACTTATGGCAATCTGTGTCTGTGTCAGCACGGAAAATCATATCCACTGGGGCGGGTATGTATATGTAACAATTTACCGCAGTCACACTTTTGATCAAACCAACAACTGTTGTTGCCGTTGGTTCAATGTTTGCTAGAGGGGTCGCCAAATCCAGTAATAGCTTAAATCTCTCAAGGGGTACCTGTAAGGACCGCAACCATTTCACCCCTCTGTCGAAAGCGGATTCATGAGCCACTTCCCGCTCTAATTGTTCCAGCTCTGTAAATAGCTGCGTGACACTTCTCCCTTCCAAGATAACAATATCTATTTCGTCTCGAAGGTTTGCCACTGCCTCACTGTAAGCCGCACTCCAAAGGTCTGAAGAACCAATGACGCTGTCAAGTTTGTCGTCTGGGTTCGATTGATTCTTCGTCAGGTTTTGCTCAGTAATATCCCCTTGCGGAGATCTCGGCCTTATGTGACCCAGTCCATCCTCCCTTGTGTGCTTCAAGGTTTCCGAGGTATTACTAGTCGAAATAAGAAGCGATTGATCGGCGTTGCTGGTCTCAAGTAGAGCGAGTTGTGGTAGACTGCTTACCTGGTTAGCCCAATCTGACTGATAGGATGTAATACTTACCTGGTTGAAACTCCCAAGTCCCCTGGAGCATCCTGTAATGAGCGAGGGTAGATCTTGTCCGTAGCATTGCGAAACGGGCTTCGAGATTTGTTCCGAAGTCTATCTAACCGCTGACGTAATTTACGTCGAAATTGGTCTTTGTCAGTCGATGGATGCGCCATTGTCCGATGATTAGCATGCGAAAAAGTGTGAGAATCTGGGCAACACAATCATTCCTTTATCAAAGCAACTGGGCTCCCAGTAACTAGAATTGATTCGGCTCGGTTTGAGACTGACTTTACCCCTCACCATGGGCGGGACTTCCCTGGCTGGGCCCACGGTCGGGCTGTGGACCAATGCCCATGGTCTTCCGTCTACAGTCTTCAGGTTTAAGTAATACCTTATACAGGGAATCCTCCAGTTCAAGTAATTCAAACCACCGGTCTGAATTGTTTATACTCACAAACTGCTTAATATCCCGAGATTTCTAAGAATCAAGTCTCTTCCTTTATATGATTAAATCCAATTCCGAAAACATCGGTTCACATGGTCGAATGAATACTAATAAAGTAACCAAATAAAACGCTTTGGGTATTACTGTAGTGTGGTAACGGCCCAGTAATGGTAAAATATACTAGAATCATGTTTTTGGTTAACTGGCCAATTATAAGACATTTGTCCTAGTATAGGGAATCCTCCACTATAAGCCACTCTGGGAGCGGTCAGAATTATTTACTTATATCCGCGGTTTACGGTACCTAAAAGCCGAGGGTAATACGGTAACACTGGATAAGTCGTCTTTCCTAACGGGGCTTGGGTCGGGCCTGGTCTCAACACCGGACCCGCACTTTCGCGAGCACGCAGTAGCCCCGCCCCTCTTACATAACAATTCTTATCTCTTCCCACTACTTGGACGCGGAAATGCCAGGACATGGTTGACACCCCCCCTCCCTCCGTCACCTACTTTCTAGATCCTACACGAGCAGTACGTTTGGGAATACCACGCATCACGCAGACGCTAACGGGGCTTCTGGCTAGGTCATCCTTGGGCCGTAATCGGTCGCTCCCAGCTTCGCTACCCCTCGTGGACGCGTTGCGATAGGAGCACCCAGAGGTACAACCGCAAGATTGTTTGGATCTCCAAACCGACTGCCGTTGAGAGACAATATATTACCCAACATCTCCAGGAAAGGAAAGGGACATTACGTCCGAGTGTAGGCCTGGAAGTAACTGGACACAAGCGTCAAATTGCTTGCTCGGCATAGTACGTCACCGGCGAAGGCATTGAACCTCTCCCACAATGTCGGGTGCGAGATCGGAAAGTGTTCACTCTCGGCCAACAAACTCAGCTTACGATGGCTTTTTCAGCCTCCCTGTCGAACTTCGTCATACTATTTACAGGGAAGTGCTTGCTGTGCAACATCCACTCTTCCTTTTCCAGGATCCAGGTTGTCCGATAGAGACTTTTACGCCAGAGAGACCTCACCAATGGCTGGCATTACTATATACCAATCGAAAAGTCTCTATGGAGGCGAGGGCCGTTCTCTATGGTGCAAATGAGTTTGTCCTCGAGGATGTCTCCAAATGCCAAGGCAGCCTCCTAGATTCTTTCCTCACTTGTATCGGGCCTGTGAATGCAGGTTTTCTGTCGCGCCTACGCGTGAACTTTCCAGTCATCGAGAGCATAGACGATATATCAGGTGACATTCGACTCAGAGAAGATGGCCTGCAGAGCTTGCGACTCCTCCAAGACAAGTGTACCAACCTGAAAATACTGGAAACCCTCGTTTACGGCCAGGTTTCTCGTCTGATCACCGAGAAAGAGATCAGTAACCACTCCTTCCGGAGTGTACTTCTGAGCATTAATACACAATTTAGAGCTATCGCTTCTCTGAACAAAATCATTGTCAAGTTCTGCAGTGGGTCTCCAGCCTCTTCAACCACAGAATTTATGAAGCAACTAGGCTGGATTGTGTTACTCGGTAATAGATAGGCTTGCCGTAGTGCAGTCACCGCGGGACAGCGGATATCTCCGCTCGGAAACAAAAAGTGAGAGGTCGAATCTGGAAACGGCGCAAATCACCCAGGTTCCAATCATATGCTCGGCAACTGACCTTCCATACAGACGCTGTTGGTCCGGCTTGCATTCAGCTGGCGCTCAATTAGCTGTGGTATTTGGGATCATGCACACTAAGGCTTTTGAATAAACGACTCATTGATTATCCTCTTAAATTTGCGTGCTTTATATACATATCCTCTTTCTTTCTACATAGCGATCTAGAGAGGAGCAAAGCCAGGAAGATATCGGAACACAAGACAATAAGTATAAGGGATCGGTAGCTACCTCTACAGCATCATGTACGGCCCACAAGTTCGAGATTAGCGTACCTGGAAATATAGTGGCTAGGGATTCTAGAGCGCCACGTTGGTGTGCGCTCACCCTTCATAGACCCGTTTGGAGTACAACAAGCAGATGAGCTGGACAGGCATACGTCGCTGCCATCCTATGCTCCAGGTGATGTAACGTCGACATGGATACTGGCTCAGCCTCGCATGGGATGAGGGAGTTGGTGAGTATAAACATCCCTTCGAAGTCCCAGGTTGCGGGCCAGTCTGTACTTCATCTTAGCATGTATCTCTCAGGCCCAAGAACCTGTCAGCGCTCCTACGCTAATATCATCGAGAGATGTCACTATCTGGGCCTTCTGCTGTTACAAGTTCTGTTTCTGAGGAAGTTCAGACTCGGTTCCTCCACCATAGTCAAATCTCTGAAGCTATTGGAGGGTTGCCGACTTTGCCATATCCACTTCCTGGATCAAGTTTTGGTAAGCAGCAGCTCTGCAGTCAAATCAGCAAGTAATCTAAAGTTCCTCAGACAACTCGATCGACATTGATGCTCTCAGAAACACGGGAAATGATAATAGTATTATCTCTCATGATTTACAACGCCCCGGTGACAGTATTGGTATGTTGCAGCACAAACTCCGCCGGAGAAGATAAATTGATGATGGACTAGAAAACCCAATTGATCTTGATACAGTTTCCGCAGCAACGAGTGATGTAACTGAGCTCATTGCCTCCTTACCGGTAAGCCTGGCCCAGACTGAGCTTATGCCAGACGGTGAGGAATAGAAATACCCTCAGAGTAATACATTACTAAAAAAAGATGCAGGCCGGTCCCTAGAAACATACTATGAGTGCAAGATATGTTATTGTAAGGTAGTAGACCTGGTGCTAGGCTGTGGCCATACCTACTGCTATAATTGCTTCAATAACTTCTTCCACGACTCTGTTCTCAGGCAAGCTAGAAGAAGACAAGCATTGGCGTATGAGTATCTGGCAGGCCGACAATGCAAGCCATTATGTCCTTATTGTATGGAGTACTTCCCGGGCAGTATACGGACCCTGAGGATCGTGATTATCTCAAAGGCTTCTATGTCCCACTAAGTTGCCAGGAACCGGGAAGGTTGCATTGCTTTATCGATGACTACATGGTGCAGGGCGTCAGATTGAGCATGCTCTGATTCTGAATACTCTCCACAGACTTTCATTTTTCCCAGGCTTATTGCTATTGGTATACTGTTATGTATCGTCACCAGTTGTGCTACATATATGTATCGGGGAATGCAATTTATGACATAACCCGCGAAGACCAGAATTGGCCTGCGAGTACCTAGCCAGTCGGCAGTATGAAACGTCGTGGCATTTTGTGGAAAGTGTCTCTCTGCCCGCTATGCACCAAGGACGAGATCATCTCACCGGATTCTATGTCACTCTGTGCTGCTCGGGGCCCGAAAGCTCCTATTACTTTACATGAATACATAGTGTAGGGTATCCAAATGAAGATGCTGCGACTCTTTGGTGCTGTCTTTCCTGCAGCGTTCTTTCTGGATGCCGCTTTCTACGCGACGGATGTCTTAATGTCTCTGTATCTATTGGTATTCCTCTTCATCATAGATATTCTAACGACCAATGCCAGAGCAAGTCGGATGACAGGCGCCTTGTGGCTACACAAGAGCTTTACAACCAGCTCTATACTGGAATACACAGTATACAATCGAGATCATAATATAAAGAGGTAGAATGATTATTGTACTAGTCCTTACTCTCTGTTATTAGCACTATTAGAAGACATAAAATAGTATCAGAGTTGCCCGAAAACATCCATACAATCGCATCCTATAGCGTATTAGCAAGAATATGTAATGCCATAAATGTAACCTACACCGTAGGTTATATCGATGAACTTTGCCTCTCTTTCGCCAGGAGCCTCACACGCTAGAGCGCTGACATGAGTAACAAGTTGTCTATGACCCTTGCGTGCCTAGGACCAAAACAGTGGAGGGAACGAGTACATATAAAGTGGTAATGCTTTCGTAGCTATATCGCTCTTCCGAGCTTCTTGGGAGATACAGATAGCATCTTCCCGCTAGCACAGTTGGTTTTGTAGCATATATGTGGAGAATTGATGGGAGCGTTAAAAAAATCAATTTACTTAGTATCACTGGTGATAACTCCTCCTATTTCACCTGGTTCCACCTATTATACCTAATAACTGTGTCTATACCATTCCACTTGGAATCCAAGCTGTTCAGGCTCACCCGAAGATAGCAGATCAAGAAGCCCGCAGCGTACCAAGTCCTTACAAGTTGCGTTCTTCGACAAGTAATCATCTGATGAGTGGTTCTGGTTCGGCACTTCGCAGCTGTTACTATAAGGTTTTCGTAAGTCAACGCAATGGACTTCGGTTTGTATGGATAAGTAGCGGGACGAGATTAGCCAGAAACCGTTGACTGTTTTTTTTATTCATGACCTCAAATTTTGTCAAAAGCATGAATATACTTTAGTAATGAAATTTAAAGCTGGCTGAAGAAGCTCTCCAATATCTCTCCATCGGTTCTCAAGTGACTCATTCATTGACTATATCACATGACTTCATGTGCCAGAACTTTATGTTCACCAGGCTTATCGGCGTCCCCGACACACTAGCCCACATCTTTAGTTCGGCGACTACTGTTGGCACTCTGTGCCTTGTGGCGTAGTTCCTTAGCTTTTTGTTGCTGTTAGAAGTTTTTTGGTCCCTTCTCAGATACCAATCAATAGACAAGCATCCATTGCTTCATGCTGAGATTAATCATGAGCCCCTACAAAGAGCAAATAGAAAGGTCCACACCTACTTACAAACCACACTTCTACCTGACTACACCGGGAGGAACTCGGGGGTTGCCCTCTAAAGATCCACCATGTACTTAGTCTTCCTCTCTTTCTCTCATTAGTGCTGTTACTCCTCGTAAATATTGTCTAGATGTCTTTCCCATCTGTATAGTATCCTTATAACTGGACGATTTAACGAGTTTGAGATTAGCCCTCTGTGTCAAATGTATGAAATGTAATGAACAGTGTGGATGTCGACAGCTCGCCAATCTAGCCCATCCAAACAACGACCAACTAATACTGGAGACTTGAAACAGTCAGTGTTAGTATATTTTGAAATCACAAATTTTCCACGGCCTATAAAGCTCGATCTTCATACGCCCGATAGATCATCTCCGATTAACATTTATTTACTGCGTAGAGTATGACCCCTCTGAAGAGAATTCCAGCATTACGTGTTCTGAATATAGATTATTTCAACCCCTTCTCCTCAGGCAAGCCGCAGACAAGCCTGGAGTGGTGTGAAAGCCTGAAAAGCACGATTATAGTCATCGAAGTGAATAGGTTGCATCTAGCGCAACTTAATCATCCAAGGATGTCAGTCAATAATTGGTCAAGCTTTTTGTTACCAAATAAGTAAGTAGACAAGAACGCTGTTGCGGGTGTGCCATTCTGTGCCGGTGGCTGTATCCCAGAACTCGATACTGTAAACTGGTTCGCGGGATGCCATCATAAGTTTGGGCCAGAAAGGCTACTGAGCCGACGGAATCAGGGTAGCCTGATAGGCTATCGGGCTTAGAGCCCCTGAGCTCATACCAACGACTGGTGGAGACGAGTGGTTGCCTATCACATCAGTCACTGCTTGCAGCGGTGCGTAGCCGCACGAATCGTAGGCCCCATTGTGCCGCCCAGCCTTGTCTGGTGCCTGCAGCCAGCACACATGAGACGGGGTTGTGGAGGCTCTGCTATTCGGCGTCGACAGGTGCGAGCACGTGCCCGAGCGGACTACATCCGCCCAGGAAGCGAATCATTGGGTGTGATGGGAGCGGGCGATGAGAGTAATATTGTTGACTGCGTTTCTAATGCGGGTGATGTCCTCTGCGATCTGCTGCAAGCTTTTCAGTTTGTCCAGGATCTCCTGTGCCGACGGTTGCTCCCGGGTTTCCTTAGCTAGTGTAATCATGCTATTCGGAAAGGCTTTTGTCAAGCTCCAGCAGTGCTGGGGCCTCGGCTATGATATGGTTGGAATGCTCGAGGTGGGTCAGGGCTGGATACCCGACACTGCAACGTCTACCACATTTGAGCGTTATTGGCAGACTTGCGGCGAGATAACGACCGCTAGCTTGTATCAACCAAATCCAACTGAAATTATTGCTTTGCCATCCCAACAGTGGCTTTCGGAGGAGGGAGGGGGGAAGATATACGATGAACGGAAGACTGGACAAGATACGTTACATAAAGCAGTACTACTTGTTTCAAACTGTGTACACACCAGGGCTCTCGCTTCAGCGGAGAGTGTCGAAAGATTCAGTAAAACATCGCCAGGGGTGATGGAAAGGGGTTAAGCTAGACACAGAAACATAGAGGAATCAAGAATGAGAGAAGACGTTGTGAAGCTTTGTTCGACGTATTTCGCAGAGCATATTTCTGAGCAGCGGACACGATTTGTAACGTAGCCGTAGACTCTTGGGACTGAAGCTTCACGAAGGGCAGAAGAAAGTGAAGTGTAGCGTCTGAATCGATATTCTGCCTATACAGCCGATAGTTTTCCCCTGAATCTATCAAATGGCCAAGTGTTCGCAGCACTTCTGGGCGCCTTCCGCTTAAACGTATGCCCTGAAGGAGCCCAGTGAACGAGTAAAAATCGCGCAGGCGATAAAATTTCTGCGGTCGGTTTAGTATGAACCAAGGCAAGGGAAGGAGATAATTACCAGCGCCAATTGATCCAACTTTAGATACAAAGCCGGTTCAGTAGCTGAGCATTCCTCTGCTGCTCGGCAAATACTGTTCCACCACCTATTCAGAGCTGTCAAAGGGTCGCCGCTACCCTTCTTCACCATTTCGACGGTGAGCTCCTGAAAGAGGGAAAGAGCTGCTGCCGTAAGCTCTGCTGCCAGTGCCTCCAGTTCCTCCAGCTCCGTGTGGTAGAGTTTGTCAAGAAATGCAGTTTGAGTATTGAAGTCTTGCGAACAGACAACTTCTGGACTTCTGTAGAAATTTCGGAAGCGTACGGCCAGAGCTTCAAGTTGGCAATGGATAAGGGCGATCGGGTTGTCTTTTGAGAGGACTGCTTTTATCGGATCCGTGATAAATCGAGCATCAATGTTGTATTCCGTGTATCGCCGATTACAAACGCATTCACACGCATGATACACCGCCCCGGACAGAAAGGGGTCTGCGGTAAATTTCTCTAAAGTCTTTGAGGCGTCAGGATATGCAGTGGATGGATAGGAAGCGGAAGGGTGATACATTTGTCAAGCCTAGATACTTCTCAAACTCGTTCAAGTGCCTTCTGAGGTAGTAATACAGAATCACGCTTAGCCCATCATACTTAGACTCAAGCGCCTTGACAATAGGTGATGAGCGATCCCTTGCTTCTTGCACCCAGTCCTCGAATTGAACAAGAGGAAAGTACCTTTCACTCTCGTCAATCAGTTGCTGCGCAATTGTGTTGGCATCGGAATCCCATGACGAACGCGGTTGCCACTTCCAACGAATGGAGTCCAGTGCTTCTGGTATCTTGGGTACGTTTGTACCGGATGACTCAAAGCGGAATCCAATCAACTGCGAATGAAATTGTGGCGGCTGGCTAGATGGTTTTTCGCCCGTAAGCAAAACAGGTTCGAGTTCTACATCATAGGCAGTTGTGGCAACGCTCAACGAAGATCGCTCGCAAGGTAATAGAAAGATCATGGTGAAAAGAAATCTAGCAGAAGATTCGAACTGAGGTAGTAGACGAGCATTCTAGCAGGAATTGTGGTACGTTTATATGGAATACTTGATGCCGGCGCCGCAATAAGTAGCAAAGGGATTGCAGAAAGTTCTATAGGGGACAACACAGTAAAAAGGCGGAGATTGCAGAAAAATACAGGGAGACAGCAGATTTGAAGATCCAGGCCTTGATCTGGACTGGGAGGACACCGACCTCGGCAGTGGCTGCATCTTACTGGTGGATATGGTTGGGTGTTCAAACAGGTCACACCCTCTATCCTATCAGGCGAGAGGCTACCCATAGTGCACTGTCCTTCCTGCTTTACGGCACATCCAGCACCCGATTGAAATAGGGGCCGTCGAGGTGTCCTCCCCTCCGACCTGCGTCAAGGAAATCTACTCCTTTTTCTGCCCTCGTCAAGCTGTTCACTTTTCCTTGAAAATGGTCAAACAAGCTCGACTTCCTCTTCTACTTGCAGAAGCATTGCCTTGTCGCCTAGACCGTATTCAGGCCAAATTTACGGAGCAATGCAAAGATCTGAAACCGGACGCCTTTCTCCAGCTTACAGTTCTTCTCAGCCAGATTGAACACATAGTTGGAATTCATTACACACCAGGAGTTTCAACATCAGCTAGCACAAAACCTACTTGCGTCGTCTGCGGCCGATCATACTCAAGAATATCTTCCCTGAACTCTCATATCTCGCTAGCCCATCAGTATCTGCGGCGGATCATTGAAGCCAGATCTTGCAATTCTTGCGACAATGAATTCGACTCCCCAAGGCAACTTGTCTACCATGAGAGATCGATTCACAAGGCAGCGTATCTGTCCAGAGCAGACTTTATCTGGCCAGGATTTGAACAACTGAACTCAAGAGAAGGTGGGAGTGACCGTGCATTGACAAGACTGGCGAATAGATGCTAATTTATCGTTCCAGCGCAGAAGTCTTTCCTGAGAACCCTGGCAGGCGATGAGGAAGAGCCAAAAGTTTATGAATTTGTGGGGGAAGCAGCTGACACAAAACGGACAACTTTAGAGCCGGGGGAAGCGGTAGAAGGGAGACGTTTTGATGAGCAATATTCTATCAGCGGTGACGGACATTTGCAATACGATTTAGGGTATTATGGGGATATAGACTCCTGGTTACTACCGTATTCACCGGCTTGTAACGGATCCGTCTGATGTCTCCATGTTTCTTGAGCGGAAGTACTACACATCCCTAGTCAATCAAACGGTCGTTGTTGCAAATATACTATCTCGGCCAAAATTCCGGCCTGTCCTTGAATGTAAGGTATTCTCCAGTCCTTCATCCATCCCGCAACACAGATGCTGTTTTCCGCCATCGTTAGAGACTTCGTGAGTAGAATGTCAGAATGACTTACATATCGGTTCCGCTTAGCAAAACGCTTTTCCGTAAGTGTTCGTTTGGAGTGAAATATTCGAATATCCAAGTAGAATTGCTTTGACCACCGAGGTGAAACACGTTGATGAGTTTAAGATCGGGCAAACCGCTGGATGGCACGAAGAGGCTGTTGCTTTTATTCATTTCGCGCTTTCGAAAACGGCCCGGAAGATATGTGCCTTCGTCCACCCGGAGAAACTGCTTAACGGCCTGAACAATTAGCCCAGAAGCTCTATAAACTCTTGGTATTCTATACAGACATCATTATGCTCGATTTGCCTCTGCTCTATTGTGGCATCGAGGAAAGTTTGATTTTGCATCACAATCCAGCCGTCCACCATGAACTTTCTTCGCGTATCGATAACTTGTCCCTTGTCGCGGACAGAAACAGAATCAACTGAGCCATCGCGAAAAAGGAAGCTGACGACTGATGAACTCATATTGCTCGCTGGTTGCTGTATCGTTGACCCCGCCAGTCGTGTGCGGGGCAGATTCATGAATGTCGGAAGGGCGGACAGCACGTGAGAGTGGGCGAAGAGGGACACTGGAGCGACTTTCTCGAGTCAGGAAAGGAAAGGAACATCCAGTTCTTCGTAGTGGAGCACTCACCACTTCCAGCTTGGCAGCTAATCCATATCTCATTATTATCCGCCATAATGACAATAAAATTTTGTCTTTGATTGGTTTATTCACTCTAGGACGCCAAAGATGAACAATATATAAGTGGAAAGGATGGGAAATGGAAGGTAGTCGTCGGGTGGAAGCAATGTGAAGACTTTGGGAAGTTCAACGGTCAGGTTTTCTCCCTCAATCTCAATTCTGCGGATAAAGCGAGAGAAGTAATTGCAGTATGTTTTTTCTAGGCGACTATAGATAATACTTTGAGCAAAGGCCTACTATAAATCGTTACGTCGCAAAAATACTGAATACGTTTGCCGATTACGAAGAGGACAGGGCAGGATTAGGCAACAGCGCAGAAAGTACAAGAGTGATTGCAGTATTAACCAGGCAGAAAACGGATAATATTCTGAGCAAAGGCCTACCATAAATCGGCACGTCGCAGAAATACTGGATACGTTTGCAGATTACGAAGAGGATAAGGCAGGTGCAGAAGGTTCAAGAGAGATTGCAGTTATTAATCAAGTGGTTATCCTATAATCAAGTTATCTCATTGGATGAGCCGTACGTTACCATTAACTAGTGTTCATGCTAAATACATAGTTGGCTCACGGCCAAGGAGGTGGTTCATCGCATGCCTTCTTTGGCAGCAAAATTAGTCTACTCCCACTCCCGTCCCTACTTAGTATCATAGCACCACCCTTCAAGGAGAGGAAGTGTACATTATCCCGTACCACTTACTCAAATTGTAGGGGGACGCTACCGCGACACCGGCCAGGCTGCCTCCACACCAGCCTCCGCTTACGCCACATCCTTCCGCCTACCTTAGTAGGTAAGGCTCGCTCCCTATAAGGTAAGGCTTGCTTTTCTGAGCCAGCACAATAATACCGCCTACCCGTTTTGAGGCAGTAGTTTATTATCTTAGGCAGTACAACTGGTGTCTCAAGCAAGAATAACTCTATATTAGGAAAGCAGTAATATTACACTGGCTTTAAGAAGTGGGCCTTATCTTATAGGGAGTGAACCTTACCTACCAAGGTAGGCAGAAGCATGTGGCATGAGCGGAGGCTGGTGTCGCGGTAGCGCCTCCCAAGTTATAAACTCATCTGTGTGATGCAATGCGGAACAACTCTACTAGTACATGTTTGCCTTAGAAACAAAGTAACAACTGCAACCAGCCCGCAACCTTCCGCCATAATATCAGTCTTCTAATCTTCCGACATGTTACATTAATGCCCATGCGATACGTGTTGCACTCCTCATCATTGATACCCGAAGTGGGGCAAGGGGCATCTTCAGTTGTGCAATATATCACGTGACATATCATGACACATGTTTTCCTCTTTATAAGTGGTTTAGACTCAACACCCACCACAAGATAACGATGACTCGACACATTTATATACACACTATATGATGAAGCTCTTGGTTGTATAAATTTATAGTGCTGTGAGTCAGGTTATTGCAAGCACTATTTCGTTGCTAAATATAGGAAGGTACAGAACGTGCTTAAGATTAGAGACAACTTGTGTCTTCCCGTTGGATACTCTACATCAGAGATTCTTTATGGTAGGCTACCTCCACGAAGCTTACATTATATCTAACATCATACCAGGCTTCAAGGATACTCCCTCTTGATAGCTCTGTGGACTTCAGCAACGTCCCTGACAACCGTGTTACAATGGTCGCTGGCAAGAACCAAATGGTTTTCTGGAAAGGGTCCAATGTCACTCTTTATGAGATTGACAATGATGGGAAAGAACACATTACACCTTTTCCAGATGTACCTGATGGCCAAATGGTAATAAGAAGCGGTGAGAAGCTATACATTACTCTGGGCAAAATCAAGGAAGAGTTATAAAGCACTAGGTATATAACTTGCGGCTGAGTTCAATACCGCAGTCTAGATCTAGAGATAAATTCACAATTGCCCCTCGTTCCATCATAATCATTGAGACACACTCTGTAAGCTCCTTTCCCTGCTCAAGTTCCATTCTGCGCACGCGACTATCTCTAATCGCCTTATGTATCTCAACACCAAAGACCTTAGCAATAGCCTCCTCCTTAACACCTTTAATAGTTGACTCAGAAACCGGCACAATTAGCGTAGGTCCGTCATCGATGACAATATACCGAAGAGAACTGGTTGTATTGATTTTGGCGTTGAATAATTCCAGAGCAAGATAGTCAATTCCCGACGAACATATATCCAGACTCATCAGACAATTGACATCACCGTAAAGTGGAAAGGCTGTGGTCACGGCCGCCCTCCAACTGGTTTCCCCTTTAACTGGAGTTGGTACCTTAGAGATAATGTTGCACAGATCTTCGCTGAAAACCGCAGTGATCCCTTCTAAGACAGCGTGTTCGTATGTCGTACCATGAGAATCTGGTCTGCTACGTATGAGTAAAATTGGCTGCTGTCCATTATTTCTAACTGTCGGTATACCGCAAGACTTGGCGATTTCTCTCAAGGTAGGGGAACTCAGAATTGGTCCGCTCTGTTCATGTTCTAGTCGATCAAGCAGCGCGTCGCGGTGAGAATTATTCATACCAATCATTTTATCCTTGCCGATTGCGACACTGACTATAAATATGGCGGTGGCATCATGCTGGCTACATCGACTGCGCACAGCAACTAGAAAATCGTGGAACCTTCGCTCATTCTTGGACGTTGGTTTTTCATGTAATGACTTTATGGTAAGGGCGACAACACGCTCGTCTTTTCCATTCCGTAGGGACTTAGTCTTGATGATAGTAAGTCCGACATTTGCAATTTTTCTCCATGCATCTTCACAGGTAAGCGGTTTGCGAGGGCAGCGCTTCTTTGACTCCCGTGCCATCGTAGGCAAAAAGGGAAGTTGAGTATGGCCGGAAGATGGCCGGAAGATGACAGGAAGATGGCAGAGATGACAGGAAGATGGCAGGAAGATGGCAGGAAGATGGCAGAGATGGCAGGAAGATGGCGGAGATGGCAGGAAGATGGCAGGAAATAATTCCATTTATAGGGAATTCCTGATGCCTGATCAGCTGTATCACGTGGATGATAATTTGTAATCATAGGTGCTCGGAGTTGCTTTTCCGGCAGGTCTGTTATCTTTTCTTTTTATATCTTCTTTATCCAGTAAATATTTTCTGCCATCTTCCTGCCATCTCCGCCATCTTCCTGCCATCTCTGCCATCTTCCTGTCATCTTCCGGCCATCTCCGCCATCTTCCTGCCATCTTCCTGCCATCTTCCTGCCATCTTCCTGTCATCTTCCGCACGGGCTCCGTCTTTACGTCTCCTATGCTATCCATCCAACCACTAAAGCTGTAAAACATACTTGCATATTCAAGCGCAGACACCCATGAATCATGAGATAAGCCATTCATTCTTACCCGGACCAGTCAGAAGGACGGATGATCCTATCCGTATCTGGGCAGGGAGGCTATTTCTTGTAATGAAGACTGCTGTATCTAGCTCGTCCATACAAGCAATCTGACGGGTATTAGCAAGTTGGATCCAACAGGACGAAAATGGCAGTAGCACTGTCTATTAATCGAATAGTCCACCTTTGTCACACAGGCAGTCCAGGACACTAACTGGATGACTTAAGCCAACATCATTATATCTATAATCTTTCGGCCTTGTCTCGAGTACTCATCTCTATTTAGCATAAAATTATTAGATTCCTATCAAGTCATCCTCCAGTTATGCGTTGGTTCAGCCCTGCCGTGCAAGCCAAGGGCGCCATACACGAGTATTCGAATTTCCTTCCTCGCTTAGGCCACAAGTTAATGTCATGCCTGAGGTTAAATGATGCAGATGACAAGTGAACTGAGCTCACTTCATTACAACCTCGTTACCGCTCGGCTAGTATTGATATTTCATCCGCATCACGTGTGAGTAACAAATGCGCTGTTATTTAAAGATATATGCTGATGTACACTGGCATGTAGCTAGATCATAGCATTACTCTGGGGCCCACACTGGTCGCGTGGAATTTCATTCCAAACACAATCTTCGGTACCTTCAATCTACGAGCAGAAAGTGTCTACCTGGACGGTTCTCGTCTGTCTCCTCCGTTCGTGGCTACTATTTATCTTGCTTCGGTTCAGTTCAAACTTATTGGGTCTATTCCATAGTATATTGATGAAGGTGTCTTTATATCCTTCACCTATGTAGACGCCAGAGTTTGGAATATTGTTGTGTTTGTTCCGTATCAAATTGTCCAGCCGCGATGCGAGCTAGCACTATCCTCTGCATCCTTGCCAGACCAGCAGGATGGTCCAGCTTCTCCGGACCCTGCGAGGCATAAGAACACTTGCCGGTCTGATCACCCCTGTTCCCAGTTTATTTAAAATTCCTTTTTTTTTTTTCTTTTTCAAAACGGTACCAGTACCATGCTCTGACCTGTGTTTTTTTATTGGGTCCAATTATCCTAAACTGTTGCGGTCCCCCGACATTTGATTCGCTCCCTGCCTGCCTTGTTAGATTACATCGTGCCTTACACCATTATCATAGTTTAAGAAATGATAAACCTCCATATACCCTTCTGAGTCCCCCTGTTCTGGTTTATTTCTCTATCCTTCTTCTCCTCCCCCATTTGACATTTTACGGCAGATTACTGCCTGATCATAGCCTTCCCTGAAAAAGGTTACACGAGACATCCCTCACGGTTTGCCATGGAACACGATGGATCCTTGCCGCAATGGTATGTCCAAATCAGCCATTACTGTGCCATGTGTGGCGTCTCCTGCGAAATCGGAAGCACTGCAAATATTCGTGATGAATCAGCTTCATTCGACAGTACCCTTGGGCTTTTGACCGCAGAGGAGACTGCAGACCCTGCAGATTGGCAACATAAACTGAAACCGAGCTACTTGCCGAATAATCCAAACCGCCTTATTAGATTTCTCGTCGCGCTCTCTGAAAGCCTTGAACGCCGTGGCATGAAGGATTGGGCAACCTGGACTCAGAAGATGCCTTTTTAAGTAGTTCTAATCTATATCCAGGCTATAGCTAATTCTGGTTCAGATTTTGCACCATGGCTAGCACGGATAAATTAGTCATGAGCTCGCTTCTTACGCTATCCGCGTGTCTCTGGGCCACAGTTGAGCAGAAGAAGGAAATTGGACATATAGTCTTCTACTTCCGCTGTTGTGCTATGAAGGAGCTGCAGATAGCTGTTAGCAAGTTCTCCAAGGATAACTGTGATACGATTCTTGCGGCTACAATGCTATTGTTGTGGGCAAGTGATGAACGGTATGAACTCCTTGATTCTTAATACAATAGACGCTGATAGGCTCAGGTCAAGCTGGATAATTTTCTGGGACGGCTTACAGTCTGCCCTAAAGTCAATGCCGCAGGTATGGAAGCAAGAGTCTGAGCTGGCAAATTTTATTGAAAGTCAACAATACTTTCAGATCTTGAAGTTGCCTTCTTGCTCGAGCTACCAAATTCCTGATAAGGATCTACCTAATCTTTCCTACACAATTGTGATTCTTCAATATATCCGGGATCAGATCTGGCATATTGATAAATACTTCGATCCGGTAAACAAGCTGGTTGATTTCCTAGAGAAATGCCATGATGAAGTCCACTTTCTTTCACCGGATCAGGCTTTTCAGCGCGTGCATTCTATGCGAAAGTGGCTCTTCTGGCTTCCGCCAACTGTACTGCGGGAAGGTACTGGCGATACCCTCGGCCTGGCTATTTTAGCACAATTCTTCACTGCTGGGCTGGTTCTGAATGACTTGTACCCTGAGGCTGGATGTCATGATCTAGGGCAGTTAGCCGTCCGCCCTATCGAAGAGATTTACTGCACTGTCTACGCGCGCAGCACAAGGACGCCACAAGACCAGGACGTACAACTAGCCATGTCCCTCGTGGAATGGCCACGATACATCGCCAACCAGTATTCCTCTCAGGTCATCGACAGTGTCAAGGTTCCCATTTCGTACTCTCTATTTCCATGGCAGACGCACTATATCAACTACTCGGGGATGAAGCAAGTTTCGATGACTTGTATATCGGAGCCGCCTCAAGCTCATTACCCAGAACAATCGGAAGTATAATTACTACACCAACTCGGACGCGACTGGCTGAGGGTTGTTCGGACTGCTGGCGTTCGACAGATGAAGGATAGCGAAGAATGTGCCAAGGGAATTGGCTGTGGACAGGGAGGGCAAACTAGGAGAGAGAACTTGGAGCATCTATATCTCTTGGATCAGGTAGTACTAGAGCCAGTACGGCTGTCATGTTGAATGGTACTCCTCGCCCCTTGCTCCAACATGAGTTCTGCTTCTGGGTCCTGCGCTTGCTATTACATCATAATGGTCTATATCACATTGGTATGTAAAAGTGGGACCGCCTCTATGTTTAAGAATGTACTGTTAATCTCTCACAAGAGAATTTCAGTTAGAGAAACTATAAAGCAGAGGAGTTGTAGAGCGTCCGTTTTTGTACTTATATAAGCAGCGGGTAGAAAAGAAGGGGATTGCGAAGAACGGGGCGCGGTACACATGATAAGTGATAAGTAAAAGAAGAACGAAACAAATAAACAACTATCCTGTTTGTGGACTGCCATGAAAGTCGTATGAATATGTTACATTCGAATGGCAATCTTGATGATATGTACTTACGGTGGTGTAAGCCCAAGTAAGAAAATAAAAGCAGGAGCAATCTTATGACTATCTTCTAAACTCAAGGCCCAGCCTTCCGTTGGACGCCTCTTTCCAAACCTTATTAGGTGATACTCTTCCTGGCTTCTCTGTGCAAATAACGCCAACCTTCTGGCTATGATGATAGACTTAAAGTCATTCTCCATATTGCTATATCATTGAACAATCTTTTGTGGAGCGAGCGAGCCAAGCAGCTTACATGCTCTTTTGGGCGATTCATGGTCTTTGCTGGGGCGGTCAGGCACAGCTGAATACCGAGACCCGTGATGAATGATGAGAAATTGTTCGCTCCAGTGAGAAGCCGCACTCTATTATTTCTTCTGGGGTCGAGACAGCAGACATCCTATCCTTTCGGTACCTGATGACCTGCTCCACAAGGAACATTGCATAAGAGTCCGGTTAATATTGCCGTGGATGGCTTTCTAAAAATGGTCTGAAGCTGGTGCCAATCAGAAGAGGATCTGAATATTGTGGATGGCTTTACGAACTCATTCATGTCCTGGTATGAATGTTGCGTATGGTTCTCCATTATGGCAATGCACTAATGTGACAGAAGATCGACGCTTATTATCGACCAGTATTTCTTTCATATGCCATGGGAAGGGCCAGACATAAAGAATGTTGAACGGAGTAATGGGAAATGGACTTGAAGCATTATTCTGGAGAGGGAAGGATTTAGGAACTTATATGTGCAACCAATCGTACCTGGTCTTGGATTAGTGATTCAAATACCGGCTTATGTCCAAATTAGGGTACTTTTCGTAAGCCTGGGATTAAATTCGTTCGAAACAGGGTCGCAACACAGCCTGATTGATGGATGTACTTGCCAACTTGGATACTTTGCAAGGATTGGATAAAGGATTTTGAGAAAACTATCATGAGCCCTAATTGCCGCTAACATACATATAGTCGTTAAGGAAACTCCGTCTCCGTTAACGGCCCCGGCCGTACTGAATCCCAGGAGCCTAATAATGGGATCTTCATCCGTGAGAAGTGTTGAAAGTGTTGGCAGCAAGATTAGGGGTACAGAATATTATGAGTGTGATTAGGATGACTGCTTCAGCAATTCGATTGGCTATCTATCTTCGAGTTAGCCTGAGTTGCGTGGAACTCTAATAATTAAAGATGATCTTACTCCGAATCAATTATATCCAGTGAGAAGGCAGTAATAGAAATAAGATCGTATAAATGATACATTCTTGCACTGATAGAGTTTGATTCTCGTGCCGGGGATAATTAAGTCGAAGTAGGCCTGCAGGGACCAAAAACAAGTACCAAGAAATATAACTGGCTAGGATGTGACTCCATGCCATTGAAAATAGCACTTGCTCTTGACTTTGTACTGGAATCGGAGCCATAGCTCAATGGAAACGGATAACACTTTGAATTAAAACTTGGAGAGGGATGGAACAGAGTACAGGCTTTTCCAGTCAACATGGCAATCGGACTCCTATGTAACACAATTAAGATAGAGGGTCAAAGTCCACGTATTCATATCGCAAAAGAAGGACTAATGTTAAAGAAAGGATTGGGGGTCATAGTTCTTTGTATCCTTGTCAAGAAAGAGAACCAATGAAAATAGATTCAAAACTGATTAGACCCGCTCTGAGTGTGCGGCATAAGCCTCACGGGGGGCGGAGAAGCTGGAGAATGCTGCTGCTCTAAGGAGGCTAGAGAAGGTCGAAAAGGTTGCTTGGGCCGTGATTGAGCAACATGATACGGAACAGACGCAATAACACGCCAAGCATTGATGTTCACGTGGGTAAAGGTAACAATCATATTTCCGTTGCTTGATTCCGCGAGGACTTTGAAGTCGCAATTATCAAGATAAACAATATCTTTAAATGGACAAGACAGGGCAGGTTCGTTCAATACAACTGTTCTCGTCTTTGGCTCGTAAGTACCGAGAATCGCGTTATGAAAGAGTTTCCCCGCGATCACTATCGGCCTTAGACCGAGACCGTGATTTGACTACATGCCAGTGATATCAGCGTATGCATTGAGACAAATACATGCTAGCTACTCACGGGTGGTGTGGGTAAATCAATGATACTAGACGAGCTGGAGACAGGTCGTATTGAGGTGAGATCCCCATCACTGTCGATGTTGCCAAACCCCACGCATGATAGTGATCTCAGGAAATGCAGATGCTCCTGAGCAGCGGCCTTGCATTCCTGAACGGCGGCGATAAACCAATGCATGACTGTGTTGATGAATGCAAGCTGGTCTGTGCCTAATTGCGGTGTGCATCTGGGGCCAAGGCTGACAGCTTTATAGACATAGTGAATTCGGTTAGAATGTTTATCTTCAGATTTCCTATGTTCTTAATACTCGAGTAATGCTGCAGATAACGCAGGTAATCTGTGATTGTTTTTATTATGCATTCTAGTAAACCCGGTCTATCCTTTGACCTGAGAGACCTGTTATCCAGTATGCCGATCGACCGATGTCTTTTTCTTCCACGGGGTGCTTCTTGGCGGATGGATGAGTATGCGTAGATGGGCCCTCTGCAGCCTGCAGCCTGCAGCCTGCAAAAGCTCGGATCAGGGGCCCGTGAGTCCGTTTATCCTAAGTGGGTCACAGACTGGGGTTTGGCCCACTCCCTATGTAGTGACTTGGCTGGCTTGTAATTATCAGTAGTCACCCCGCAAGTATTCATAGTCATTTCCAATGTAATTATTGGGTCATCATCTATAAGTAATATACCCGGGCCACCCTTAATGTTCACGTAGCAAGTTTTGGTGGCCTACTTGTAATTATTGGTAGTCACCGTGTAATCATTCGTGGTCACCCGTAGGTGTTGGTGGATGATAGGTTCTTTTCCTCATGGACGTCATCATACCAAACGAAGCAACAAAGGAGAGGTGTCAAAGACCCAATCTTCCAGTAGCAATTGAGCACAAACCTTCGTTAGTATAGACGTGATAAAAGTGTGAATCGTAATGGGTCTGAAATTATAAAGGCAAGGCTGCGCACCGGGTGTAGTATTGTCCAGCTTTCTACTTTCCACCTCATTTACAAGCACCGCATTCATATACACTCTCACATCCCACCTTGCGAACTCGGCCACACAAAATGTCGGCGTCTTCTGGTACCGGCACTGCTCAACCGCCCACGTCTGCCAGAGAAAGGGCTCTTGCCATCAAAAAAAGCCAAGAAGACGCACTTTCTCGACTACCGTTGAACACACTTTTCATTGTTCTTTATATACGATCAGACCCTCCTCGACTGAACGACTTTCACTGGGGTTATTACTTCCATGATACCGCTCAGGGCGGATGGAAGTACCATATGAGAAACCTGGGTAGTGGATGGATACCGGATCACGGCCAGACTGGTGGTGTATTCAAGTCCAATTTCCTCTGCACCCTTGTTGAGATAGCAAGTGTCCCAGTGGCCAAGCAAGAACAGCTCCACCAGATTATGAGGTCCCGCGACGGAGACGTCAATTCTATTCCCGGCGTCACATGCCGCGTGTGGCTGATGGTGATCTTGGAGTCACTGATTCAAGCCGGGATAGTCCGTTGCAACAATGCTGAAGCATTGCAGCAGGAGTGCATATCTTTTGGGAACCGATATAGCGCCGATGCTGCAAAGAACAGTCAGCCGCGGCCCGTCGTCAGGTCACAGGTGTCCCTTTGAGGCCGAGCCTGTCGTAGAGGCCTTCAGGATGATTACGTGGGACTGCTATTGTTTTGCTCACTTTATTGTCTGCCGTGCTTAATCTACACTCCCTCTCCACTTGTTGGGTATGTTTCATGTTTGTGTGGTGATGTGTCGAACTCTCCCTATTGCTCTTGGGTTCTCCCAACGATCTTTCGTTTTCATTGCTTCAATTTCTCTCGATTCATTCGTGGTCCAACCATACACATATTTCGCTCCTTTCATTCGTGGTTCAACATATGTGTTCTGGCATATGGTTCTGCCATCTCAGTATAATTAGCTAGTGTGATAAGAACCACAACGATCATTGGCATTCATTGCATTATCATGGAAGTCTTGGCGACTCCTTTATCATAGCAGAAGACCTTAGTGCTGGTTCCATCATCCTTGGTAGCGTGCCCTTCCGTTTCTTTCCAGGACGACCCCAAACAACCCGTGGTCATACCAGCCCTGGCCCTTTGCAACATCTACAGCAATGCCTGCACTGCGGCTAATCCATGATTCTTTCACTTTCCTAAAAGTTTGATTCCTTCATTGATTTGTTGTTTTCAAGAATAGTTCATTTCCGTCATCAAACTACTGCTACACCTAAACGAACCATGAGACCACACAGTCATCAGATAGACAAGCCGCTCTTTAATTTGGGCTAGCTACAATATATACTAATACGAGTCGTTGCACACGTATTGACCTTGGAATCGCGATAGATGCTCTCCAATCAAGTATCTGAGAAGCTAGTCTCGGATACGTCACAAGTTAAATTGCTATGTACGAGTCAACTGTCAATAGGTTCAAAGCAATGTCCGAATCCAGCTCATTGGAATAATCATCCCCCCCCATCCAAGAAGCTACTTGAAACCACCAGCTTCCTTTTCCAAATCGCATCGCCGTTGTAAATTCCCAGTACTCTGGGTACCATCCCGCACATTCCCAGTCCAGAAACCCAGATAAATGCCCATTGTCATCAACGAGAATATTATGAGCCTTGAAATCGCCATGAGTGAACGTGATTCGGTACTTGTGCTGTGAAAGTTTCTTTGCAAGTGCTAGAGCATTCTCAAATTCGAACCTGGAGTCGAATCCATGGGATGAAGCGGGAGAAATTAGATATTCGAAAAACTGTATCTGATCTGTGAAAGGTCCCATTATATGATCAGGAACCCTTGAGCTTCGTAGGGACGTCCCTATAGGAGAGCAGATGGAATCCGGACTTGGAGGAGTCCATAGACGCATAGAATGCATACACATTTTAAGCTCCTCTAACCACGGCTCCTCGGAGTCACTCTGCAATTCATCATCTGAATTATCAAGAGGTACACCAGGCAGCCGGGTCATTAGTATGGAGATCCTTCTGTTGAATGGAGCTTTTGGATGTTCACCACAACATAGAACCTTGGGAACAGGAATACCGGCAGCATCTGCCATTTGCATAGAGACCACCTCTTCGATACTCGTCCGATCCGTCCATTTCATAACGAGACCGAACGGCAATTGCACGACGTTGGCATCAAAATGGATCCTAAACCAGGAGCAATACCAATAAGAGAAGCAGTATAGTAACTTGTGCAAGATGCCCCATACTATTCGGATGGTTCTGCACGGGACATGGGGAACAGGTGGCGTTATCGTCGAGACCGTGGAGGTTATGGGTCGCGGCCATGTATAATCAGGGCGTAGAATACGTGGAATCATTGGTGTAATTAGTTGATAGAAATAGTCTCAGCGATGAATGTAGGTCAAGGGGTGCGCAAGGTTGGGCGTTATATCGAGTGATTGCGACTTTCAGCTTTGCCCAACTCTGAAATCACGTGATATAACACGTGATTATGCTGGTCAGGATACTCGGTGAATGACAATCTCAGTACACACTGAGTGGAGAACACGTAATAACGATTGAACTACTCCGTGGAATCACAGTAATGCGCAAGACGATGTATAGGCTTATGTTGGCGTGTTTTAGGTTGAATAAGCAGGCCTGTCTGGCAAGTTGTGGGGAATGGGTAGAATGCGGTCCATGTTAGCAATGAACGCAAGCCGTTCAGGTGCGAGAGGTTTGAATGGCATACGAGTATCGATCTCCATCACAACTTTACTCTCGCGATGCCTTGGCTGGCCAGATCGTGAATTGAACATAGATAGACCCAGACCGTCTTCTCAATACGGCCTTGGCAATACAAATTTCATTCGACTCCATGGTGCCCCGGCATCCTTCCAATGAGATCAGGGCCTACTGGAGGCGAATCAGGCTCAGTAACCATCTTGTAATTATCAGTGGTCACTGTATGAGTATGGGTGATCGCCATGTAAGCATCATAGGTCAGCCTGTAAGTATTGGTGGTCAAATCGAATCTAAAGTTCTATAGAACAGGCCATCTTAGCCTCGACGGACACTCTATCCCTTGCCGTCTGATTTGACCAGCAAGCATGTGTTACCGGAGAAACAGAACCCTGTCATGATGTACCTTGACTGCGTCGGGAAAAAACAGGCAATTGTACAAGATTCGACCCCAAACGGGACCGAAACGGCTGGTGCACGCGCGCTCAGAGGGCGGCACAATGTGTCCGGCTCTTACCCCCACTTCACAGGGAAGCTCCACCAAACGTAAAATGAACCGTCCGAACCATGAACGTCAACAAAATCCGGCCCTAAAAGAAGATGGTGAAGAACCTAGCGGCGACATTGGGAGATCTTTGGCAGCATCAAGTGCGAAGTTTGAGGTCAGGCACAACTCTTCGTCTAAGGTGGGCAACGTGAATCTGACCACACTTCGCCCACCCTACCCGCGATCATGAGCTCGACTAATACTGGCTAGCGTATTCGCTGGCCTCATCCATGTTGGGATAACAATTCCGACTTCAAAATCCGCTAGAGTTCAAGACATAGCTTTACTGTTATTAGAACAAGCGAATAAATCCATTTTCTCATTTGAGATATTCGACTCTCCTTATTATAGTTACGCCGTTCTTAGACCCTGCTAGCAATCTAATTCAGAAAGACTCCTTGGGTACGGGCGGCTGGGCGTTGCTTTCCTGAAGGAAAAATGGCGATCAAATTGCCCCTGAGGCGGGTATCTCGAGCGGCGCTGCTTCGGAGGGAGACTTCCATATGGGCAAGATATTCGGCCTGCGTCAGTGATCGAGAAGTGTGATTCCATGTGCCTATCAGGATGCCAATGATTTCGTAGAAGAGCTGGAAATCGGCTCTTTGGAAAACACTTTCAGCAAGCACTATTATATTGTCGCCAAGTTGTTTCTCTGGAGCCTTTTGCCCAAGTAGATTCAATAAGCTGCCAATCACGTGAGACGATAAGCTTAGAAAGCATTCTGGCGACCTTCAGGACTGCGGGGTTTGGGCATAGCTCTTTCTTCACCTCACTTCACCTCAGCCCATTGTCAGACCAGGGGAGGTTGCGGTTGATGTGATATCCCGGGGATTCTGTAAGTAATTATGCACTTGCTCCTGGATGGATGGCTTATTATCTTTGTTTGATAGAATGCTCAGTTATAATAACATTTTAGTCCGATTCAGCGCCGTTGTTTTCGAGATGGACGCGGACATTTGGTTCCGGGAATGGGCGTCAAAAAAGGGCCAGAAGCTATCGAATATACAAATAGAACGGCTTGTCACTCTTACAAAACAATGGAAAAACACTGTTACATCTGATACTTTGGGCGTTTGGACCTCAGACCCTTCGGCTGAATTCTGGGGATTTGAACCTTACCGTACAGAGGGCGCGTGGGTACGGGAATGTCTGGAGATCAAAGTCCCAACATTCATGGACGGTGACAAAAACACTGACGACTGTGAGAAAGTCTCTGCACGCCGCAGGGTCCTTCTTATTATTCTTCATGACATCATTCAAAGGGAAATACTGCGATTGCGAGCATCTTCCCAGGCCCAGTCAGTCAAGTTTCTTACCGCAGCTGTCAGAAATATTGTGGCACAAGCTTATCCTGGAAAGGATATCAAGAAGTTATGTAATAAATGTATCCATCTTCAAAGGTATGGGCAAAGGTATTCGTCACTGGCGAGAAAAGAGTTGGTATTAACCCCCCTGCAAGCTACTTCATCTAAGTCAGTCTGCCCTTTTCGAAAAATGTATACCAGCTAACTTTAGTCTAGGTTTGAAAGGGCTAAGATAGAAAATATTGAGATGGAGGCGCTTGTTGCGTTCGGGGAAGCGACCTATGATAAAAAGCATCAAAATGATATGCAGGAGGCATTTTTATGCATTCTAAATACCTGTCCATTTAGACAATCTGGAAATTCGAAGCCGCGGCTTCCCTCAAAATCGACACGAAAGCGCCTCCGGAAAAAGGCCGCAAGAATGAAGCATATACAGAAACCTTCAGCGTCTCCGACTACCTCTCGCCACAATGAAAACCAAGTCATCCAGAATTTCCCCACACCGCGACATGACACTTTCAGCTCCCTAGAAAAACCGCCGGGCTCGAGTAGAAACTCTACTGCGCACCTTAGCGAAGCTCAGAATGCAGCTTTGGTTAGAACGCAACCATCACAGCTACAAGAGGAAAACCAGACTCGAGAAACATGCGAAAACTCTCCCATGCCTTGTGTCCCCGTACAGCTTTATTCTCCTGGTGATAATCTTTCACTTGGTGAGAATATGCTGTTCATCTCTCGGAGTGCGACGAATCCCTTTGATCCTCACCAGGGTATCCATCCGCTTAGTGATAACATACTGTTCCACTCTCAAAATACAGTAAATTTCTTTGACCCTCATCAGGGCATCCATCCGCTTGGTGACGATATACAGTTCAGCTCTGAAAATGCGGCAAACTTCTTTGATCCTCATCAGGGTATCCATCCGCTTGGTGATAATATGCTGTTCAGCTCTGGAAATATGGCAAATCCCTTTGATCCTTATCAGGGTATCCATCCACTTAGTGATGATATTCTGCCCAGCTCTCAAAACACGGCAAATTCCTTTGATCCTCAGCAGGGTGTCCATCCGCTTCGTGATAATATGCTGCTCAGCTCTCAAAACACGGCAAATCCCTTTGATCCTTATCAGGGTATCCACCCACTTAGTGGTGATATTCTGCCCAGCTCTCAAAACACGGCAAATCTCTTTGATCCTCAGCAGGGTGTCCATCCGCTTGAGGGAATTATTCAGTCCAATACTGAGAGCCTAGTGTATCCCTTTGATCCCACCACATAGGATCCCAAAATAGGAAGACCGGTCCTCAGCACTGAGAATTTGTCAACATACGGGATAAGTTTCCTACAGACATTGATGCCACCATCTGACTCTGCGAAGCAGTCTTAGACCAGGAAATACTGCAAATCAGCAAGTGTTGCGTGTAAAATAAAAAGGAGATTTCCTCTAATATCTCCAGTCACCTCTCGTTTTGTCATAACTGTCATTCATGATCTGTTTTGTAAAGGCTTCCTTAATCTATTTACATGCGTGAAAACATTTCTGGAATTGTGAATTGACTATATGTGTGGAGAAGTTGTTCATTCCCCAGCACCTCGGTATGGGACGACAAATATCACGGTGGCGTTTGGGCTAAGTGTAGGCTCGGTAGTAGTGAAAGTGTACGTTCCCTCTTTCAGAGGTCCACCAGGCGTCAAGATTGTCTCCTCAGATAGTGGAACAAGGTACATCTGATTGTATTTGTTGCGTATGGGTTTCGGTACTGAGAAGTGCCCCAAATTCCAACCCCAGCCCTGAAATTGATGAGTCGATATCGACGAATACTACCGGATAGGCATACCTCTCCAATATCCATTTCCTTAACCATTTTCAACACCAGTGAGTGGAGTTGCACGCTAGAATAAGTCTTGTTTCCTTCCGTATCAATAGAAGCAGTGGCTTTTAGAATTCCTTTTTTATCCTCCTCTGTTGCCGTCTCAGGTATCATTTCCTTGATTTGTTCGCGCAGGGCATTAGCCTCCTTGGAAAGCGGGTAGTTCATTACGCTCGGCGTTCGCGTAGAGAGGTCGATGGAGCTGAAAAAGAGATATATAATTTAGCGAACTATTATTTTTATGATGGATGGATATTAGGTACCTGCCTTGAGAGTTGACTGGTTGTGAGGAAGAAGATTCATGACGGTTATGCGAGGGGTTGTGGAGGGGCAGTGTTAGTTTTGAGGCCGAGGACCTCAATCAGTTAAGTTTAATCACGTGATTCGACTGGGCACCAACTTAAGGAATTACTCAAGTCCTGATCTTTTTCAATGAAGCATGTGCCCCACTGCGTGGATCTTGGCAACGTCCACTTTCCTCCACGAAATCCTGGTCCGTCATTGATAGACAGTGCCATTGTCGGAGCGAGTTCACATATCCGATCTGGCCAAATACCAAACGCGAGCAATGAAACCTATTGTCAATCAGCTATGGCTCAACAGCACGCTCAGCTATTCGTTTATTCCAATGAGTAAGACGAATCCAGAAGGCTATGGCTGCCGCATCCAGTCAGTCCACTTCTGATATCGTTTCGTTCTAGGCTGTCAGAGGGCGGATTCGACAACTGACGTTCAGTGATGGGAAGTTATCGCTATAATTTCGTATCCTTAAGGACACAAGTCTCTCTTCAGCAGTTGACGGATCCTTTGCCTGTCGACCTACATTATCAACGCTGAAGGTCACTACACAGTTAGCTTCTCCTATCTATGTGTTGTCGCTCATTACATGCTGGACTCTCTGAAGCACAGCAGGATATTCCTGTCTTGACCCAGTTAAAGTCTCCTTGTAAGTGCTACTTGGGGAGATCGCAAGGCGGTGAATCAGCAAATCGACTTGGAACCTTGTCAAGTGGCCCATAATTGAGCGGAAGCCTGCACGTGATCCAGATGTCCAGAAGAGTAGGTCAATCTTCTCTTTTTTTCTCCACGAGGCTCTGCCACCAGCAATTGTGCTCTTTGGTGGCTGCATGTGCTTGTAGAATATCAACGTCTTATATTATAAGGCGTTTGCGTGAGGGCCAGGTTACTGGGTTTCTTTCCCATTTGATAGCAGATAATGGTTTGTCGTTCCATACTTGGAAGTACCAGGCTTTAATTTTCGTTTGTACGTTTCAGACACAATTTGGATCGCTTTCGCGTGTTTCAAATCATAATTATCAATTTCCTATACTACTAGCTAAGAGACATTCACAATTTAGTCTAAACTACCTGCTGCTATAATATGCGCCATGAAGATAAGCACGATACAACAGCTCGCAGATAAGCATATTGGGATTGGGCAATTTCATCTTGGCTGGATACTTCACTCTATTTCATCTTGGCATGTTCATAATACTACTTCTTTGGCCCCGAGGACCCAGATCTCCGTTGGCCAGAAGCAGACTCACTCCTAAATGTTGATAATGTTTCATGGGGAGGAATTATTAGGAAGTGCTGGGGTGGCGGATATGCAAGTATGGATCAGTTTGAAAAAGGAGGCTTACCAATATTTCAATAGTTAGGAATAGCTTGAGTACATAGTCTCAACGTTTAACTTTTACTTCCATACTAAACTGTTGAATTAATAAATTAGATTCAGTTACATTAGACACACAACCCAGGCACATGCTAAGACAGGTATTTTCTTTCCTTTTCCCAATTAGGCTGTAAGTGGTACTACTTTAGATGCGAAGTAGAAAATGACTATACTGGAATATACGGGCGAAATACGACGAGGGGACCAACATGTGAGTCTCAATTCTATCTCATTTTGTGCGTTATACATCACCAGAGGACATGATCAGTTCGAAAAGCTGCTGTGATGTCATTTCATATCCGAGTATACGCCCTTGCATATTGCCTTGCCACTGCGTGTCTTTATAGTTGTACCATTGCTTCTCGCATAAGTCATAAGAATCCTCACTGCCAACCATATCAACCAAGCTGTTGATAACATCTTCATCCAGGATATTCAACGAGAATTGTGTGTCTGGCCAATCTGTGTCATTCCATTTTTCCACACTTTGAGGCTCCACAAGAAAGCCTAACTGGCGCAGGTAAGTTGGCCGATCAATTCTCCATGCCATCTTAGAGTTCCAATTCAAAAGAAGAAGGAGCTCTATGATGTGCGGTGGTCGCAATTCCTGAGTAACCCGAGCGATGAAAGATGCCCATGCAGAGTCAGAAGTTTCATGTTCAGTGAATTGTGCTAGGTCGGCTTGGGGAACCCAGTCTGATAACTGGGCGAACCTCCCTTTGAAGATATTACGCCCTAAATATCCCCATATAAATTCGACAACTTCAATCAAATCCAGCTTCTCCCGAAGAGACCTGTCCGGATTATCCGCCCATAGCTGCCAAAGCTGGTTATAGCGATCATTTCGGGTGGAGGACATTTTGTAGTGTGTCATCTTCGCAAGCCAGATCTTTTCAATCAGCACCCAGTGGGCTGTCAACGCATGGTAAAATCGAGAATATTCTGCATATCTGTGCCCATAGTCCAGCGTACAATTGAAGTCCTTGGGTTCTGGCATGGCTTCTTCAGTAGCACAATCATAGAGCCTATCGTCCATAGCGGGATGAATCACTGTATTCGCTCGAACATAATGGGAGTGTATTGAGGAACTTCTGTATAGATCATAAAGGATCTTCATGGCATGCCATCGGACAACAACCTCAATTACCTGATTGACATTTATCTGAGGGACCACAGGCTTTTCGACTTCGTCATATGTTGTCTCGGGTTCGAGAAATATTTCCCTTAGATTGTGACGTTCATAAATATCCTGAAGGAGGCCTAGCTCGATGTCGTGTTCATGATGTTTTGCATTGATCTGCCCAGGTATGTTAGCAGGAAGAATGAGTTTAGTAAGAGTTATATTCAGGGAGAAGTAATCAGACGTACTATAACCGATTTAAATATTACGATTTGAAATCTTTGGAAAACCCCATGGAACTGTTTGCATGTATGAGAGAAAGACAAGCAGTCATCTATATTGTTCAGACTTTGGAAAACCAGGATGATGAGCTCCACAGATATGTTCTGTATAGACATGTTCCTGTTTAAAGATGTCTCAATTACAGCTGCTTGCCTGATGAGCGCAAATGGAAGGTGCTATATATGTCCGGCGCGGCGTACACGGACATATTTATAGAGGCAATTGGCTTGTGCGCCAGGAATACCGGTTGATTAAGTTAGCTCCCGGGAGCTTTTCTTTTTTTGGCCATGAAATATGAGCTAATGGGGTTGTTTCGGGATGTTAGGCGGATGCTGCATGAGGTTAACTAGCATAAAACAGAACTCCAGGGTTCTGCCTATAGTTAGGCTGGTTGCCTAGAAGATCCATTTCCTGCAGCAGTAATCTAGGCGAACATGTGAAATCACTAGTGCCAGACAGACATCCTGGCATAGACTGGGTGTGGCCAGATGTGTGCCTCCATCCAATCACAAAGATATCATTAGCCTAGGAGATTTAGTGTGCATCGGTGTAGATAATCATGAGATCCTAGAAAGGATAATGTACCCTTACAGGATCGTTCACTGCCGTATCAATATAAAATCGTAGTAACCCTTTCAGTAAATAACTTCATTTATCTCGTACTCCTAGCACCCGTTCTACAGTTGCTAGACCGAGCATAACACATTGAAAAATAAGATATGACCGAACTCCACACGAACACAATGTGAGATAACATCCTTAACATTCTTATTGATTTGACTAAATTTCCAGGTACCCCTCCATCCAAGCGCAGTTTTTACGTCCAAAATGGCAATCATTCTTGACAACCCGATTGTTAAGAGCTAAGAATATTCCGCAGCATCTCGATTCGACTCCAGTCTCCGACTGTTCACGTGAGCTTCTTGAAAGTGATAATCCTTCTGATTTCATTGCTGGACTTATCATTCGAATATCACTATCACCAAATATGGACTTGGCAGAAGTCCACGTCGATAGCAGTCGTGTAACCTTAGCAAGGTTACACAATGCCATACGAGGTCGGGCAGGGTTGGAGGTCGAAAGAGAAATTGTTGCAATTCTCGGATACCTTATTTCTGTTGCTATTGAGGTGTCGCCGGCTATAGCTCCGGCAGAGCTGATGGAGCTAGCTGAAGCCTGCCAACGTGAGGCTTATATACCACAGGTGTCAGGCCACCTTGACTTCCTGCGGGCCTATGCGTTGTGGAGATGCAGGGGTGAAAGACATGAGGTAGCATACAGCTTGCTTCTTCCTTCGTTCATATCAACACCTTTTTTCTTGGCAGACATTTCGATTCTCGCAACGATGGCTATTCCCTCCATCCAAAGGGACAATATACTGCAGATGTGGCCCATTGTCCATTCTATCTCTTCCAACTTGAAAATTCTCACTGCGGATTGGCTTTGGATGATAGGACCTATTTCATGGGGCATTCACTCACTCTATGGACTGTTGTACCAAATGGACCAACAGGTATCTTCACCCTATATTTCTGCGTACTTCGACAACTTCTGTGCAACATTCCAGAGATTTTGCACCGACTTACACGGCTTGGCGTTTGGAGCCTGTACTTCTATTGATACCTACTGTGCTGAAGACAAGCAACTGCAGAGTCTAACGTTGGAGACTGCCCGTGTTGTGTGGCCGTCTTTGGAGATGTTGAGAACTCATATTTTTGGTCTCATATATCATTCCTACCAAGGTAACGACTACTAGAAGCACCTCGGGCTCTCCTCTCCGAGGCTAACATACCATGGCATCAGGTCACAGAGAGTGCCGAGCTTTAGGCGATAGCTTGGCTGAAAGTACCGTGGATCCTCAACTGTTGCAAGAGCCTGTTCCTAGCAATGATTCTGCAGAAACTGAGAGCAAAATCTCTGCAGCGACTAGCTTCAGTCGTGAGGAACTCCGGGTCATAATATCATATTGGGTTGACTGGATTTATCATCAGAGGAGTCGGTCAATAATAAGAGGGAAGCCGGAGTTCTGGCCACAGAATGTGCGGTATAACCGATCTAGCAAGTTAAGAAAGGCAGGTACGTATTACTTCTGAATTCCAGGCTATAATTCACATATCATAGAGGCAAAACTCGTGTTCAATCACTTTCTTCAATCTCAACCTTTAGAAGGTCTGCGATCGATTCTGAATGTTGAATCAAGCAGAATATCAAGTGATCTCGCCAACAAATTGGCCGGCTTCATTGATTCGCAGGAGTTCAAAATGCTTGAATGTCAGCGAAACATGCCTGGAGATTCTTGTGTTTGAGGACTAGGATTTAGTATACTCACTACGGAAAGATCCTTTGTGATATCAGATCTAGAAAATTTTATCACTTGTGTGTACTTTTGCCGGATGGTATACTGTACATAGTGTAGTCTAGATTCAGAATTACTTAGATTGGAAGGCTGGTCCAATTCGTCTTCAAAGAAAACCTTGGTTCAGCTTGTCTTTTCCATGTAGGGCATGGCTATTCTGAAACAATTAAGAATATTGCAAAACATGAGCAAACATGAGGAACTAGAAGCAAAGATAGCGCGACAGGCAACCGCACTTGTTCTATGTTATTTTCGCCCATAGTTTTCTTTTCAAGCGCGTCGGGAGTATAATATAGACCGTTTCCGTATCCCCATCCAGAAGTGTCAGTTTACAGCCCATTCTTATATCTCTACCCTTGCTTGAAGGGCCATTCCACCAACCAAGAGGAGCGTGTGGGGTTGTTCTATAGGAAGGATCCCATTTTATAATATTGGATGGCTGCAGTTCCCTTATCGAGAGATCCTTATAGTAGCAGTATTCCGTGTAGATGCCCTTTGTTTTATTCGTAAAAATTCTCTCCAAAGGTAGCTTTATCGTCTCATCACCATTGATGATATCGTATATATTCAAAGTTATGCCAGATGAAAAGTAGACTTCAAATTTTTCTTTATCATATCGCCAGCCGTTTTGGAGCGTAGAAAAGAAGGTTTGACTAGTATCACGGAGATCACCTGAAATATCATTCACAACAAGGGAAAGATAGAGACAGTTTGAAGACTTCCTAGAGCGAAAGGAACTCAAGTTATGGCCAATAAGGACTGGAGAACTTTGACCAGACTTTACGGCAGTATCGATCCAAGTAGGATCTTTGAAGATCTGCTGCCAGAGGCCACGACCGGTGTCCAGAATGTTTTCAATATCTGATGGAACCAGAAAGTCCTTGATGTCCAACCGAATATCATGTGGGATGCTAAAGAGCTTCATTGAGATCGACCAGTGTTGTTGCTGGCGCCGTAGTTGCGATAATGTTGCGGTTTATCGGAAATGTTCCAAATGAAAGCAAATGAAAGGAATCTATAATCCAGCAGGAGGTGCAAGACGAGCCTTCATATTTAAGTGCATGATACATATGTACAGTACTGTATGCAAGTACGAATTGTTCACTCTTGCCAGATCATAGACTCACCAAAATTAACTGTCACCAATATCCCTACACTTTTGCCCGTAGTAGAGACATTTGCCCTGGGTTGCATCTCCTCGAATCTTGTTACTGCTTACAGAAGCTAGGAGAGAAGTGTAAATCTACAATATGTACCGTATCTTGCTGTATCGACAATTGTACTCATCCAAGCATTCTATCTTCTCATTTTCATGCTGACTAATAATCTTTCAAAGCAAGTCCTCCTATGTATGTACCTGTGCGCTGTCATCTTCAGGCAAGGTACGAGGCTCACACTACAAGGGACCCTGACGGGATGGTATAATACCACAATTGTCTCTGAGGTTGACGTCCAGCCTATCAATGTCACAAGTTATACCTTTCAGTGGTAAGAACGTGGGAGATGATTAGAGCTGTAACTTGATGTGACCAGGGCCTACAGTTTCAATTCGATTAAGAAACCGACATTTTCTACCCGTCGCCTAAACATACAGTCTGGGAATGAGCCAGGGCTTGTGGTACAACAGGACAAATTGGTACCTGCCAAGTCTATTCGTAAAATAATTATGTACATATTATTACGGTACAGGTGGGTTAGGTTGTGGGAAAAGAGCAGGAAGAGTAAGCGTTAGGCATGGTAGTTGTGCAAAGTACTGTACATAGTATGATCACTCAATCAAGTATATAAACTACAATAATAACAACAGAGCTCGCCCATGGTAAGAGCCTTTGCCCAGGCCGTAAGGCATCTCCCTAAATACTGATTTTGTTTGGAGAAGCTGTCTATTGTATCTCACTATACTACTAAGCTAGCCATCAAGTCTTCTACGTCCCCACATCCTCATACTGCATGATCATGTCAACCAATCGATATGTATCATGTCTAATCCAGGGAATGAAAATCGCCGCATCGAGCGTGACAGCTGCCGCGAGGCACTTTCCAAGCACATTTGTAAGTTGCAAAGTACTCAGTCTGACACAGCTAACACCAAGAAGATGATATGCTATCTGATAAGGTTGTTGCACCCTCAAAAGTACGATTGCAACCATCACCTAGCGACGGTTATAAATGGTCTTACAAGGAATCAAAAAGCCACCTATTCAAGAAGCCGCTGAGCGAATTGTCAACAAATAGTTATATTGAACTACGGGAAGCTCTTAAAGAAGGCGCTATCAAAGCTACCCGAACACACAATGAGTCCCCCGACACCGAATGGAGGAAGCTCAAAGCAGAATTAGACGGCGCTTGTAACAGGGTAGCTGAGTTGGAAGGCGAAAACCAACAGTTATACCAAGCTCTACAAAGACAGTCTGAGAAGTTAAGATGCCTGCAGCGATGCTTTGCAGAAAATAAAGGCCAACTCGAGAGTGCGCTATTTATAATGGAAACAGTAAAGAAGGCCTTTGATAGTGATTCGTATGTATTTGAATGAACGATAGTGAATCAAGAGATGGATGTTTTAGCTTTATGAAGAGGCCCCGTTCAAGCTTCTGTCATTAGAGACTCTAACCGAGTGAAGGTTAGCTTCTCTGGCTTGATGCTGTACCCGCGTCGCTTGTGGATGTATTAACCGATGGACAAAGGCACCGTTTGAGACGCTTGCCAAGTGTGCTCCCAAGAACCAAATACTCTATGAATATATATGTATCTCCTATATCAAAGGATGTATCTGGTTTATAGTATCTGTACAACTTTTGGACTAGTATATTGTTCTGTACAGTGTTGCCGAGAAGTCTATCCAGGGATAATACTGCGGAACTGTTTTTGCGAAACATATATATAACTGGTACTGTCAAATGTAATAGCAACTGCCTTCCAACTAAAGTTGCTCTGATTCTGGATTGTACTTAATCTTAACCATCATGCAGCATAAATGCAATAGCAAATATAATTTGCTCAATCGTATCATTTATGAACTGCAAATATAGATTTCACAAAAGATTGATACTAGATTAAGATGGCAGTGGCTCTGTACGTATTTGAGTATAGATACGCCAGAAACTGAGGAGCCAAAAGAATAACCCTTTCCAATTTCCAGAAAGTGAAGATTGACCGTCCTTATTTGCTGGTGTCGGTATTGAAGTCTTTTTGGAGCTTTGCCAGAAGAAAGTTGTTATAAAAAATGAACAGTATTCCAGATAAGACGGCGAAGAATCCTGTCACTGCGGCAGTTACAGTAGCAGTAACTGACCATGTCTTAGCTCGGGCTGTGTACACATTGATAAGTGTATTGAAGAAGCCAGTAGCTGAATTAATCAGAACAGGCCTGGAGAGTGTTAGGTGTCCTGTTGTTCTGATTGGGATGTGCCACACCCACAAGAATATCTTGCGTCCGATCCATACATAGTTCTGCCTGTTGCGATAGTACAGCCAGCTCGCTCCACAAAGACCGATAAAACAGCAAGTTGCTGCAATACCAAGAAGGGAGACATTTTGGACAGCTTTATATGCTGTTCGACCAACTTCATTCGCATCGCTGGCCTTCTTTAAGGATGCAGACGTCTGCAAAGACGTGAATGTGCCGGGAAAAACCAGATATCCAGCCAATAGGATCCAGCAGAAAGTCGCCGCCAAAATATTGTCAATAAGCGGGACTTTCTCTGTATCAAGTAGCATATTAACGTAGCGATCCGGTGATTCAGATGCATGCTGAGGTTTGTCTTCTGACACAGTCCAATTTCGGGGGACAAGACAACGTAGGGACGGCAAGCGAAAACGGTTAATCCAGTTCATAGTGTGAATATATTCAATAGGTATGTATATTCAGAGTTTGCTCAAATTCCGTATGTACTGAAGTGCCGCTACTATATATATATCTTCTGGGCCATCAAATATATGCTACCCGTGGGCTGTGTTCAAACGCTAGGGTTTCTTCCTCCACTCCCGGTACATTCTACTGGGAGTCAGACTAGAAAAAACTTTGGGAGCTGGCCAGTGATGGCCAGAGGATGGTAGAAAGTGTTGCTCACTGTAGAAACATCGTATACCTCAACACAGAGATCACAACACTCTATGCAGCGACATGCACCATAAACAAAATTGCTCACTTCAGTATTTAACAGTACGACAAACATACTATATCTGGAAACAGGGTCTGTTGAGGCATGCTTCAGCCCTTGATGCGGACCTTCGTCTGACCCTGTCCCTCTACATCAATGTTGTTGGGGATCCATTCAATCGGAAGCCCTTCGAATTCGCATATCCTTCGTATGTCTTCCCTTCGAATCCCATACTCGAAAGCCGAGAAAGTGGACTGTTGTTTCGTCTTCCAATTGTTCAAATATTTGCTCATTTCCCTCAGGCACACAACAACAGTACAAAGGGCGTGGTGGCGGTACTTAATAGCGTTGCAGTGTAATGAAAAGCCTCCGTTCTTCACATAATTCAGCAGCTGCATTTCGCAATCGCTCGCAAGACATTGCTCCTGATTGTGCTTGCATAGATTCCAGAATAGCTGCAACCATGAACTCAGTATGTCCCAGATTGCTGGTCGGCCTTCACCAGGCGAGGAAACTGATTCCTCAAAATAGCGAAAGTCATGGCTTGGGGGGAGGGTGCTCCATCCTTTGAAATATCTCTTTCTTTGGCAAAACTCTTCCAGGACGACCTTGGTATAATTTTTGCCTCTCTCTTCATCCCAAGCGTACAAGAATGTTCCATAGTCAATCGTCCCTAGGTCTGTCGGTAGTTTATTTTCCTCATTGAGACTGCAAATCCGTGAATTGATAACTTCTATTTCGCTTATAGCATGCTTTGCAAGATCAAGTAATCCATCTTTGTGTGCTTTGTATAGGTCACGGAGGTGCTTCGTAGCTCGTTGATACTTGTAATGATGGTATAGTCGAAGCTGGACAACGTCCCCGATTTCTCGATAAACTCTCTCCTTGTTCGCCATTTCTTTATCGCATAAAATATATCGTTTCTGCCTCACTCAAGTATGAACCATTCGGGTTTAAATAGTCGTCACTCGCTGCTGCTTGCTTATGTACAGTGGCACTGACGTAAAGCTGGCATAATGTAAATGCGATATTAGTGCGCTCAAGAGCACAGCCTTTGGGCTGGATGGTAATAATTTTGCCGTCCATCTCATAGAGTCAACACTATTGCATACATCGTGGGAATATGCACTCCGTTAGAGCCATTTGTTTTAGTACTAAAAACCTCTAATTTGTACATTCCGCAGTGCGACGTAGTATTGCGTCTAGAATACACTCAGCTCAAAACGCAGGTATAACAGCAGGTGAGGTTTGCAAATGACCTCAATGTAGTAGGCTATTTTTTGTTTGCCGTTTCCTGCGAGTACGTGCCCGGGATCAACAAACAAGGATACCCGTGCAAAATACACGCCTTGCGGAGATCGTCACGTTTCTTTTCATAACTCAGCCTGTCCTCGGTAATGAGACAGTGTGCTAGGTCCTTGAGATACTGGAGAATATCGTCGGTCTGTATGAGTCCCACCATGGAGTTCATATTTCCGTGTCGCAAGTGAAGTTTAATGACTCGTCGATTCAACGTGAACCCATGTTCGAGAATCAAAGTCTCTTGATCATCAATAATCTCAGGTGTCTCTCCGGCTTTCCGCAGCTGCCAGACGAAGCTGAATAATAACTTTGGGGTGCTCCAATTGCAATCATCCCAGTAACGACTCTTATAAGGACGGTACACATAATGTAGCTGCGGAGGTTGGCGTGCCCACCCAACAGGGTAATGTTGCAGCCGACAGAAATCGTTTAGGTAGTACTGAAGGCCTGGGACAGACCACGCATAGATGAAAATGTCTAAGGCGATAACACCCAGTTCAGATTGTACGTTACTATCAGAATTCTGCCGCCGAATTTGAGCATTGATGGCTGATATTTGTTGCCGAGCAGCTTTTGCCGCCTGGCTCTCTATTGCATTCCTCTGAACAGCATAGAAAGTCTCGAGGATTGAAGGCCCTGCAAGCACGTGCAGCCTTTTGTGATAATCCGATATTGGCAACGGGCCGGATGTAATATTTGATAGTTTTGTGCATACTCCAAAGCTGCTCAAAGTAGACATTTTCAGAGGAGAGATGGGTCTGACGATGAAGACTATAGCTTCGCTGAGATCGATTAAGCCAGAACATTAGAGGCAGTATTACAGGCAGAAAGATCATCATTAAATAAACAGAGCAATATCATAATGCGTTACCTCGCGCGTGGGGTTATTTGGTAGCTTCTGCAGGCTGGAAATCAAGACATAGAAGCTTGAAATCTTGATGAACAAGTCCCTCCTTTTCCACTTTCAGCAGTCCGTCCCGAAGTGAATCCATAAACCCCTCACCTGCGGATGCTTTTTCTCATTAGACTGGATACATCCTCGCTGTGAGGACAGTGCAAACCTGTTATCAGAATCTTTCCCCGATCATGCTGAAATTCCTTTGGCAAGACTTCCTTGATATTTACCCGATGTGCAAAGCTTTTCACACGGCGACCGTACTCTTCATTATTGTGCACGTCCGGAATATACAGTTTGATATTGAGCATCTAAATGATGCATCAGCCATTGTCAGTCAACCGCGGTCCGCCCTATCTCACCAGAGTCTTGGTATAGTTATCAAAGTCTTCCATTAAAAGATGTCTCATCCACGGAGAGACTGTGGCTAGGTTACCTACATCGCTCATTCAGTATGCTGCTGCATGCTTTGTAGATGTTATTCTTACAAGAATGTGTTTCCCATATCAGTGAAATTCGACGGACGGGCAGTTCTCCGCGTAACGACCCGTATAAGAGATAACGTATATAGGGTATTTGGGCCGCAATACCAATACCTTGTGCAAACATGATGACATGGCCATACTCCTTGAGATCATGGTTTCCACCATAAGGTCCATCAACAACGGCTCGCAATTTTGTTGAGGACCCGTAGGCAGCAAGATGTTTCGTTAGACCCCATCGTGGCTGAATGAGTAACCAAAACGTGAATGGTCTTTCGATCATAGACTCCATTATGCTCTCTGCAGTTGCCGTGCCATCCCGTCCAAGTATGGAAAGTTCCCTTCCAAGCTCTTCATCGTTCGAAGGATCGGTGGGAAGTCTAAGCTCTTCGTGCCACCAAACCACCGAGAACGGATGTCCCTGCGTGATTGACCAAGGATTCATTGTGCGGACATAGAGGTAAACCGTTTGACCGGGTCTCAATGCCCACCCCCTCGGCAATTCCACTCGAATTTTGATCGGAGGTTCAGGTTTACTTTCTGTGCTTGGATCTGAACCCATTTGCTCCTCCGATTCCATTCGCTCGTTCATATGGTAAACAGCCACTATTGTCGGAGGCCGTTCCAGTGGAAGGTTGAAATAAACTACCCGTCCTAGTTGTACAACTGTGGTGATGATAAGCAGACCAGTGGCTACCTCGAGACATACCAGACTAAATGTGGGCTGTGTCACAGTGGCTGTTGTGACTCGCAGTATATGTAGCCATAGAAACACTAAGCTACATAGTGCAAGGCAGTAGTGTAATTTGATGAAGATTTCGTACATGTGTCTCCGAAAAGACGGAAGCAGTATCAAGAGCATTACTGCAAGGGTGCAAGATGCCTAAAATAAAGTGAGTAGAGAACATGAAGGAGCGCTGGTGGTCATTACTATAATGCCTTCACGGTGCCCAACCTTCCTCCATTGAATTTGTGTATTTTGGCTCACGAAAACAATATGGAGGCCTGTTTGCAAGAAGGCCATCCAGCCCGCTGTTTGGTGCATTGTAGTGAGAACACCTAGCGGAGTCCCCAACATGTCCGAAATCAAATGAAGTCGAGAGCCTATCCAAAGAAAGCTTAATTGCAGGACTGCAAGACTCCCTGCTCGTGCCTGGGCGTCCTCAGAAGACTTGACAGCAACTCGGGTACAGATCAGTGTACTGCTCCAATAGAGTAGCTGCAGGGAAGCTTCCCCCCAACTTATCCGGCGCAGCCATGTACGTCGAGTCACGAAACATGACAATTGCCATTGATGGAGGAAGGATGTTAAAGGGCGTGGCGGCCATCTGAAGCGAAGGCATAGATAGAACGACCTTATGAGCAGAAGAGCAAGCACGCCACTAATAGTAATGGCGAATATGTAGATCACCTTCATTGTAACTTGGAATGCCGTTAGTCCCTAATATCTTAATGTGAGGGAGCTTCTCTATTTAACATATTATACTTGTAAGCAACCCAGTAAACTCTTATTGTATTGTTGCCTATGCACGCTGGCACCTTTTCTGGGGCATTGATCTTATAATTGCAGCTAATTCCACTCCAATGTCAGAAGAGAACATCAAGGTTTACGATACAAATTCTCCAAAATGTCAACATGTCGTGACAGGAGTTTCTGGAAGAATCATTTCAGTTGGGAGTTTGAGCTTCTGGTTATCACAGTTCTTGAAGTCGGTATAGGATTGCTGCATTGGCAAGCACCGAATAGAATAATTTTATCAAAAGAGTTGAAGGGCCGTATGCCCAGAACTAGTTAAGCTAGATATAAGCCCAACCTAATAAATGATCTTATACTGTGGTGAAATGTATAGAACGTATACTAGTCAGCTCATGCCACAGAACCATATAAGTTGTCTTAAACCAAGAACAGCCTATGCTAGATAGTGTTGGTAGATAATATAGGCTCTCTATTAGCCCGGGCTACTATCCAGCCTGGGTTATAAGGTACTCTATTAGTACGTAGGCTTTCAGGTAGCTTATAGCCTAAGCTTATAGCCAGTATTTTTATAAGCCAGGCTGGATAATAGCCTATACTATATATCAACACTTTCTAGCATCGGCGGTTGAGTAGCTGGTTATAAGCTTAGGCTATAATATACTGTAAGCTATCTGGAAGCCTAAATATTAGTAGAATTATGGTTAGCTCCAGTAATGCTTAGGCTTTCAGATAGTATATTATAGCCTAAGCTTATAACCAGCTACTCAACAGCCTATGCTAGAATGTATTGATGGATGAATATACGCCCTTCATTAGCCCAGGCTTGCTAATAGCCTAAGTATAGGATATATCCAGTAATACTTAGGCTTTCAGATAGCTTGTTCTTTCTAATAGCGTAGATTTTTGTTTAGCTTAGACTACTCCATAGCCTGTGCTAGAGAATATTGATGGATGAATTTACGCTCTTCATTAGCCCAGGCTTGCTAATAGCCTAAGTATAGGATATATCCAGTAATACTTAGGCTTTCAGATAGCTTGTTCTTTCTAATAGCGTAGATTTTTGTTTAGCTTAGACTACTCCATAGCCTGTGCTAGAGAATATTGATGGATGAATTTACGCTCTTTATTAGCCCAGGCTCGTTAATAGCCTAGATATAGGATACATCCAGTAATACTTAGGCTTTCAGATAGCTTGTTCTTTCTAATAGCGTAGACTTTTGATTAGCTTAGACTACTCCATAGCCTGTGCTGGAAAGTATTTGAATATATTACAGTATAGCCTAAGCTTATAGCCAGCTACTCAATAGCCCAGACTGGATAGTAGCCTCAATGATATTTAAGCTTTCAGATAGCTTATTCTATGTCATAGCCTAGGCTAGTAATCCTGAATTTAATTGTATCTTCTGGCATAGGCTAGTAGCACTACGATAACAGACTACTGATATTGCTCAGTTAAATATTCACAGCCAGTATAGACTGTCAGAAGTAGTGTCGAATAGTAATTAGAATAAGGCTTATAGTTGCACATTTTCCACATCTAGTTTAGCTTGGAACAGCTGATCTTGTTCTACGCAGACGATCAGACGTCCATTCAAAAGCTCTTGCTGAACTTGATCATATCCAATTTGGCATACATCATTGTGATGGACAACCAGATAGCACCATCCTTCATGACTCTCAATAAAGTGCTGGACGAGGGGGATCTCGTCAGATGCCGGCACCCAAAGCTGTGAAGTTCCGTAGATATAAAGAGTATGCTTATATCCTTGTTTAGTTACGTATTCTTCAAGCTCATCAACGGTCTTTTTCTGCTCGTCCTTAGGCACGATTTTATCCCATAGAGAAACTTTTGCAGGCTGGGATTGGGTTATTGATAATGTTTGCTGTCTACTGGCTTGGGATCCGATCACTGGGGGAAAAGGGGTTGGTTGATCAGGCGGAACTGAAAGTAACCGGCCAGGATCCAAAGACAAGGCCAGTTGCCTATCATCGGACTTTGTATGCTCAGTATCCGGTTTGTGTCCAACAATCTCGTTGGACAGATTCACGGTAACGGCAGGTGAATGCTGCATCAAATTCGAGCCAGTGGGCGGGAAGGGGGTGGTTGGGAGATCATCAGATATGTAAACTGACTGGCGAGGTATGACAGCCAGCTGTCTTTCGTTGGTCTCTGTCTCTTCCGAAGTTAACGGGGGTGTAGAATTCATGGGCTCCGTTATCGTAGCGATACCCTGAGCCTGGTTCAATGGTAGCTCTGGATCACTATCAAAATCCATAGGCTCTGTTATCATAACAACGTCCTGTGCACTATCAGACTGTGGCCTAGGATCTGGTTGTTGCAATGTATCATGACCCATAGACACTGTTATCACATCAAGGCCCTGCGTATCATCGGATGGATGTGACGGTCCCGGATCTGGTGGTCGTATTGTCTCGGAAGCCACAGGTGCTTCAGACTCTGCGGACATTTCGACGTCGTGCCCACCCTGGTCTCTCTCCGAAAGCTGAGGGCTTGATAAACTTGAACCAAATTTCTGATCCCCAAAGAAGGATAGAAACATGTCCTTGGCCACCGCAAATTGTGTGACATCGCTGCCACCAGCTGGGCATTGTGAACGGCCATGGATATTTTTCAGAGTGAGATATGGTGCTATGCTTTGAAACACAGCCTCCGTTGGCATTCCGCATCTGCTCTTCAGCTTCCACTCTCTGTCACCATTTATCAAGAAGAGAGGATACTGGCTGGATTCCACAAGCTCATCATAATGCGGATATAACTGTATGAGACTGTCTATTTGACGCGAGGAGAATCCACATCGGGCTGCCGATCTTGCAAAAAAGCCCCAGTAGTTGCCATTGAATTCGACTCCATGTCCCCTTCTATCCTGCAGTGGCTTGAATGAGGTAATGTATGGAAATATGCGGAGGGCCGTTAACCATAGATGCTGATACGATAGCTGAAATCGCTCTTCTGTCTGTTCTTGACCGGCCCTGAAGCATTTTTTCAGTTCGCTCCGAACAGTCCCACGGAACCTCCCAGGAAGCAAAGCTCTCAATAGTATCGCAGCTGGCTCCAGGAATTTTGTATTTTCCAGGAAAGTCCTCATTGAGGGAATTATACCATCGGTAGTTATTACCCGGCTCTTCAGAACAGCACGTTGTCCTTCATCACGGATATTTGTGAAAAGCCTGCCGGCGGTAAAAGCATCCTCAATAAAATCCTTGTCAGCTGAAGACCAGCGTGGTGAGCGCCCCTGTAGGTGTTCAATGTCAGATGTTGTAAGTACATTGACATCAAATCCGTTCATTATCCTCGTCCATACAGTGTATACATGCTTCACATATGCGGCCAATTCTTCAGGACACTTCATACGAAAGAACCGCCGAATATTTCCTAATTGAAACGAGAACAAAAGAGCGGGAAATGATAGAAGAGAATCAAGTGCATGACAGAATGGTTCAAAATCCTTTGACTTATGAAGCCTGGCATAGTCAATTTGCTTCCACTGGGAGCCCATTCGGCTCATCCATTTTTGGGCACGGGTTTTGTCACTTTGCAATTGACTTGATCGGATTTTGTAATAAATTTCTCCGTCAAAGAACGGCGACGAATTATCATCTGCTTCTGAAATGAAGACGAGGCACTCGGGAGGCAGTGCTAGTCTGTATATTAGTATTTTCTGTATGTACGTACTTGGCAAGGCGCACCGTTAGCATCAAAGAAGACAACTGTCCACCATCTATCTGTTGGTTCGTTGTAGAATCTTTTTGCAGCCTTCCAGCGATGCCTACCGCGTAAGGCCAATAATTCTATGGTTGATGGAAGGGGAAGAAATGGAGGGACAGCTTCACGGATAGAGGAGATAGGCATATTCGCTTTCTCTAAAGCTTGCCGCAGTAGCTCTTGGCTTACTGCAACAGGAATACGGTTCTCATAGGCATCTCTGTCACAGGAATAGTCCCGGAATAGGTTCAGGAGACGGGCTTCGCATTTCTCGTTATCGATTCTGCTAGCATGAGGAGCAAAATAGAGATTGTCGAGGCAAATTCTAGCAGATCCGAGGTAGGCGTTCTCTTGGATCTTTGCGAACGAGCCCTCGTTCATAGTGACGATGAGAATTGGATGCAAACTGAGAGATGTAGCGATGTATTGTACAGTACCTATTTAGGCCGACTATTTTCTCTCACAGAAGAACCGGCTGAGTCCTGGAACTAAGACCCTCAGCTGCTGGGAAAATGAAAGGGGCCAGTATTTATCTGCTACTATTCCACAGGTATTGGTCGATGGCTGACTTGCCCATCGCAATGTTCTGTGGAAGCTTTCCGGTTTACTGCGTTGCCCAGATGCAGTTGAGTAAGCTGGAATATACTTGGTTGCAATAGCAGTATCACCTTTAAATAGCTCTTCAGTTTGGTTCTAAACCTATGCTAGTCTGTAATTGGCTAGTTATTACTGTATCATTCTGCCAAATAATGATATTGATATGCCGGGAGAGAAGCTAGCTATTTCTGGATAAGCCAAACGTCCGTTCTCCCATCGCTTCTCTATAACGGAAACTCATCACCAGCGTGCAGTAAAATCACGCATTTTCGAGTCGAAGCTATTAATCATATCCAAGAATTCCCTGTGCAGGAGGCAACGCGCAAAATGCGACTTTAAACACTCCTTGCATACACTGCTTCTCTGTTTGTTGCAGTTCTAGCAACTCCAGTAGTGGTAAACTCTGCGGGGAAACGCTTGGGATACATGGAGAAATTAGCAAGTGATGGAAGCCTGGGTTGGTGCATGCCAGATTACTAATGCAAGGTATATGAGAATTGCATTCCGCCGACATTAGAGGCAATATTAAAGGGCCGCCCGCAATACTATATTCTACCACTTGAGACGACTTTTCGAACCCTAAGCCCGAAAGTCTAACCTTTTTATCAATATCTGTAGCGCTTGCGTATTGGCTTCTATGTAGAATAAGCTAATTGGAGTTGGTAACCGCCCCTGGATTAGCTGCCTGGGTCAGGGTTCGAAAGCCAATCTGTCTACAACAGAACATGGAATGCACTTTTGGGGGGTTGATAATATAATTAAGGTCTCCATAGCAAGGTCTTGGGGAAGGGTACGGGAAATGTTATGAGGGTTCAGGTTGGGCGAGATGCTGGTTGACCAACGTGCTGTATTCCTGGAGGGTCTTTGAATTTACCCACTCTGCCTTAAGCTTGGTCCATAGGGAAAGTAAGATCGTCACTGTGGATGTGGTTCAATATCTATCAATCAATCAACACGCGCAGCATGTGTTTGTAATAAGACTAAAATTCCTTGGTTAGGGTTCGAAAAACAATCTTAATAATGAGACCAAGTAGCGTAGACTTTAGGTGTTAGATGGAAGTCGTTATGAATGCACAATATCACTATAGAAGTTGAGACTGTTCCATCATTCACGGTTGACAAGAGTTAAGGGCACAAGTCACATTTGCTGTGGAAGCAAGGATCTTCCACTCTGCTGATAACCTCAGATTACCCACCATCCCCATGGGCTCGTCGAGAGTGTCTCGTATATTAATCTTTCTTCAAGCTCACTGTTGCTTTAAGCTGTGAATTTGCCAAGAGACGTTGTTTATTTAAATCATTGTATGATCTACACCTATAGATTGAAGTTGAGGGAAGGGTCTGAAGAAGTCTGGAATCAGAAAATTGGTTGTGCACGGTGCTATTCATGCAGTTACTTCTACAGCTTGAAATTGAGCTTCATAGGACCAGTAAGCGTACTTAAATGACACACGAGCAAAGTGCGATAGCGGGAAGGGAACAGCAGCTAAAAATGATACGTGAGAAAGATAGACTGTTGTTTTACTTCCCATCAATCTGTAGCATCGAAATGAGGGACAGTATGGCTGTTAATCAAGCCGTCAGCTGTTCTACTCAAGCGTTAATACGGCTGACAGTAGGTTGAGGGACTGAAGGGTATTACCGAATGAGATATTCCAAAGCCAAGGCGCGTGCGTGGTCTGTTGCTGAATATTGTTGTGACACTGTGGATTCTATATGGGAAATTGCGGTTTTTAAGGTACCTTGATGCTCAATCGACAGTGTAGGAATAATCAGTTGAAGAAAGCTGATATATGACTCCAGTAAAGCCGTGGACTGTGTCCCGCTTGAAGGTATCAATTCATCATGATTCATATCTCGGTGGTCGTCCACCAGGGGGCTTCTTTGTAATGGAATAGTAATGTTACTTTCCGGGCGGTGCAGAGCTATATCTGCATCCACGATACCATTCAGATCGACTGAGATGTTGATTTCGATCGTAACCTGGCAGTCGGAAGGAAGCCGGAGGCAGCGGAGATCAAAAGTTCCAAGAGTCCTGACTGAACCAATATCCCCTTCTATAAGTTTGAAGGACTGGGGGAGATACGCTATTGACAAAACCCCAACAATAATCGTCGATTCACGAGTCAGTGTAGTATTTCGGGGCCAGAGTTGCAGTAGAAGCCCAGGCAGGAGCTCAATATGTATCGAACTAGGAACCACATCTAGGATAAGCAGTTCAGAGAACAGCGATCGGCCTGTCAATGATGCTGCCTGTAGTGCCGCTCCGCGGGCAGCTGCCACTTGCGGACGGCATAAATCTGTTTTTGAACAGCCAAAGAAGTCTGCTAGAACCTTTTGCAGTATTGGTGTGCTGGCAGAACCACCAACAAGGACCACCTCCCGGATGGCAGACTTTTCAATCTCAGCATTGTGGATAGTCCTCTTCACTAGGGCAACTGTCCCTGCAAAGTTGTCCTTACAAACATCCTCGTACTCCTTCCGCGTAATGACGAGACCGCTCGTATCAGATACTGATTCACAGACCGATAGGGATCTTTTGATGTCCTCGGACCTGCCAAGAAGTGATTGCAGGTCTCTGTCTGGAATTCTATCTCTCATGTGATATTCGAGGTAGCGGCGTAACTTGATATCGTACGCCCATCCGCCCAGCCGGCAGTCACCGTGGCTTGACTTAACCTCAAAAAGACCGTTCCAAACATCCAAAACAGTAGCTTCAGCCCTTCGGGCCCCAATATCTAAGACTAGCATGAGATGGGCGTCAGACGTTGGCGAGTCAGTCCACTGCGCTATGGCAGCGGCTGTTGGAGTGTTCAGTAACCGATGGACCTTGAGTCCAACTTGATGCCCAGCATCTCTGGTTTCAGCACGTTCCGCATCATGACAAGATGACGGTACGGTGATAACAGCATCCTCAACAATCGTACTAACATAGGACTCGGCTAAGGCTTTGGCCGCGGCAAGGATGACCCTGAGATCTTCCTTGCAATAACGAAGAGGGCTGCATACCCGATCCCGAATTGCGGGGCCGACACTGGGAGCAACGGAGGTGCGAAGTAGGTACGATGATGGGATTCTCTGGCGACCCTGTGTGTCCGGAATAACATGAACTTTCCCATCCTGAGCAACAGCAATGGAAACATACGAGATGCCAAGGTCGATACCTAAGAATATCAGCTGTAGGGCTTTTTCTACTTATGCGTTATGCCATACCGATAGCGTTTGGCATATTGTGAAGAATTTCTCGAATTGAACTGAATTGTGATACCACGATACTATCTTCGGTCTCCTCTTGAAGTGCCAAAACAAGGGTGACTTGATATTATAACACGGCTGGCTGTTCATAACATAACCAAGCATGGAAACAAGAACGGCAACAGACAGACATAGAATAGATCCGGGGTTTTGTACATAGCCTTAGTGTGTTTTGTAAGTCTTACTATAACAATAACATATAGGATGTGGAAGTTGCCAGACTCGTAAATATCTTAGCATATGCTTGATCGACACAGTATACTCTTAGTTTACGGCATCTTATCTACTCATGCTTTGCAGGTCATAGCGAAGAAAACTGTAGCCCATCTGATCCGTGGCTTGTCTTCCATGGTGCCCTGTAGAGAGAACTTGTCTGAACATACCGTGAAGGTTCGTTTCAATCTACTTCACTCTCAAGTAGCAAGCTCGCTCAAACCCTGGTATACATGTATGATACAGTGGGTTTGTGGAATAGACAGTGGAACTAAGATAATCTACGAGTATTTCTTCTGCCGCATCGAGCAGGAATTATGGAATGGATAGCGTATACATAATCCTACACATTAAGTTGGGATTAGTCAAGAAGTGTAGCACTACTGTATTTACTTTGGTTCGCAAATAGAATAAGTTTGGATAACATGTAAATGACATTTCACTCGAGTACCCAGCTGGGTATACCCACGGGGTATACCCACGGGGGTATACCCGTGGGTACTTTCTTGGCATCTTACGTCATTTCCTTAATCTTAATTGGCGAAAAGCAAGGGGACTACCCGTGGGTACTATGCCAAGAAAGTACCCATGGGTGTACCCACGGGTATACCCACGGGTACATTCTTGGCATTTACGTCATTTCCTTTATCTCAATTGGCGGAAAGACAGGAGAACTACCCGTGGGCTGTATGTATCGAGGTTCTTCTTCTTTTTTTTTTTTTTTTCCACTCCTTTCTGCGAGAAGTCAGCGATAGTTGTGGTATTGGTGGGTGGCTAAGCTTTCACTTTCAAGATTTACTGACTGCAGCAGGTAAAACTGATGACAATGCCCGACTATCGTTGGTTGAGATAATCTCATTTAGGATTCAATTTCTTTCCAGATGATCGAAGACACTGGAGTCATGCGAGGGTAACAGATTTGGAGCTTTGACTCGTGCAGTCTTGATAATCAATAATGAACCTAGGCATCCGGGAGTTTATTCACCATCACATAAAGCATAAAGATTGATGTGTAATGTTAGTCTCATGAAATCTTGTATAGTAGACCTGCTCCTGCCATTATGACTGTTTCTTTCTGCATCAAATGTCCATGATATGGAGCGAAACCAGAAGAAAACAGTCACTCATTATAGATATTGTATGTAACCTCGTGGCACATTCCACAGACTGTGTACAGTATCTCGATACAATCCCGCAGTAAGGCTTTACCGCCTATACTTTCCAATTGTTCCCAGACCCTTCCCTAAATAGGATGCACGGAAGAACTATATTCTCTGTGAAATACCCTGCTTGTTTTTAAGTAGAGTGACACTACTATGATTCAGGTGTGGTTTAATACAACATTGCGCTATTCGTAGCAATAGGGAATATCGTTGATTCGGGTACATTTCTGTTTAATACTAACAATGGCTTGGTATAGGGAGTGGGAGACAAAAGAATCCTTAGGGGTGAAACTGCTTTAGCCACCAACGGTACACCTGGTTGCGAAATTACGCAACCTGGATGCCTCTTTTGTTCCAGCTCTGAGATGGTCAGAACAGTGAGTCCCTGTATAGATTAGCGCCTTGGTAGAGACAGTACTGTACATACTGTAGGAAACAGTCATAAATGGTGAGAGCCGTACACTGTTTCTACTGCCGCGTATACAGCGTCAAGACATCTAGGACCAGAATGATGTTGACTACTATACTCCGTACTGAGCGCTATACTGTACAATGTTAAAAGTAGCCATCTTACAAGCCCAAGAGTCCATCAGTCAGTACTGTATATGTTTGGTTGCATTTTTGGAACAAATTTACTCCATCTCGGCATGGTTAGTATAGGCGCGCGACTTAGTGGGAAAAGAGATTTAATTGAAGCTTGCTTTTCATACTGCCATATTCGAAATCAGATTCCCCTTCATTTACTCAGAGAGTAATTTTCTAACCCTCTCCGAAGAAGTGCTAGTCCATATTCAGTTTAGCTGCGGATCGTGGCTTGTCCACGAATATGGTCTCTATTCATTTATGGTACTTTCGTCCCCGGGCATAAAGATAGCTAGGATAGGCACCACGTTTCACATAATTACGAACGGTGATTGTAACATTTACAATCGATGATCTGCGGCTAATCCAAATACATACTAGCGCTTCTTCGGATAAGGTTAGAGAAATTGTTTTGAGTTAACGGAGAATCTGATATCGAATGTGGCAGTACCTAAATCGTGGTAGGAACGCCTTTTCTGGAGTACCCAGCTGGGTATACCCCGTGGGTATACCCACGAGGGTACTTTCTTGGCACTTTTACTGAAGACCCTAGTCAGTTCGAGTATGGAATAATCTAGGCGCCAAGGCGAGTACCCAGCTGGGTATACCCACGGGTACTTCCAGCATCCATATCATCCACATAACTCCTACTACAGGGCAACCTTGCGGTTAATTGTAAGGCCAAGTTGTATCTATACAACTATGTCCTCAACATCGATCGGTGTAATAGTAGCTGTGCCACATTCATTTTGCTCCCTCCACTATAAAATATACTAGCTACAGACCGAACGCAATGAACAAGCGCAGAAAGGCTAGCGAAGCCGCCGAGTCTCGATTAAGGAAATTGCCTAAGAATCTTTCCATCCTCCCGTCCAATTCCGCATGCCCTGAGGATATTTCGTTCAAGCAACATGAAGTCGATATTTGGGATCGTTATACTTCGGTGACGCCAATTAAGAACGGGTATCATTATGCAATGATGAAGGATTATCCTTTCTCCTCCGTTCTTGTCAAGGAGACATGCTCCTCATCAGAGAGGGTCTTCCAATTAAGATCGGCACCTCACCGTAATCTTTTACATCTGCAGCATATCTACACCAAAGAAAAGTCTATATTCATGGTCTATGAGATGAGTGTTGCTTCGTTAAAAGATATTCTGGGCTTTCGGCCTTATTGGGACCTCGCCGACACCGCAGCAGTCTGTCACGGTATATTGTGTGCTCTGAAATACATGCATGGACCACTGGGTATATCACATGGTAATCTATCCCTGGACACTATTCGTCTACACTGGACAGGTACAATCAAGATTGGTAGGGAAGCGTCCTCTGGATGTCAGCATACAATGAACTAACACAGTCAAAGCAAATATCGGAGACTGCTTACTCCAGTCTGACCAGGAATATACTAAAGATATCGAAGCTTTTGAGTCCATAGTGGGAAGGCTCATTGAGGGTCATGAATCTGACGATGCTGAACTAAAAGACTTTCGTCAAGCTCTACATAACAAGCAGCCTGCATCCGCTCTTCTTCAGGTAGAGCCACAAGCCAATGAGGAGAGAGAAGTACTGACTTTCATTAGCACAAGTTCCTGCGGAAGTCGAATGGGGAGCAGCAACTGCAACGCAGCGTTGAAACATGGTTGTCAACTAGAATCCCATTTCCCCGTTTCTCTTAGCATTTATTCGATAACGTCTATTAAGATCCCCCATTCGGCTATTAAACTCACTTTGAATAACGTATATATATCCAAAGGCACTTGTTATTTGCCATTAGCCAAGATTTGGTACTGCAGGTCTGGCTTTGGAATCAACTGCTTAATCGACAAACGGTAGCCCTGTGTGGGCCAACGAATTGCAGATCATAGACATGATGAGAGCAAGAGGATGAAATTATACGTGCAGCATGGTTTAAATTTACTGTAATTCAGAACATAAAGCCCAGAATGCTAGTTCCTAGCGTCACCCATAACTGAAGCCTTTACCATACATCAACTTCTGCAACTGCGACCATCACCTAGTCCTCCTTGTCCGCGGTCCGGCTGCCGGCGCGATGCTTTGATCGTAGTTGATACCAAAGAATTCAGCGTAGCTGCGATTCGATTTCTGGATCTGTGCAGAAAATGTCCTTCCTCCCTCTTCAAGGTTCGCCGCAGCAGTGCGTAAGCTGTCCAATCCCCTTCGACATTGTTCGAAGGCGGGGATCAGCTCTTGTAATGTGATTGCGACATCAGCTGCTGCAGAGTGCCTGGAGCGGTAAATTAATTGTTCTGCAGCAGCAAAGCCGATGTGAAAACATGTGAGGGCTTCCTGGATGTCATTCGCACTGAGATTGAGCAGTTCTGCTGATGGTACAACCGTGCCCTCGTGAAGCGCCGCTGCCGACTTTCGCGATCGGCGAAGCCACTCATTCTCAGCCTTGAGAAAAGATGCGTCAAAAATCGCCCTCTGATACTCTTCACTTTCTGTCAGGGGCTTCTGTTTGGCTTGTTGGATAGTCGACGGCAATGCCTCCAATGCGGAGCTGCGACCACCTTGTAATGTAAGAAAACATTCAAAGGAGCTGGGCGTGGATGGGCGACTCGGAGACGCGTTTCCCGAGCGAGAATACACCGACGGACTACGGTCTCTAGCAGTTGAATTCGCCTGCATGGCTTCGAGATTGTAGATAGACCTTATGTTAGAAGGCTCTAACGCCATGATATATTTATGGCCATCGGCATACGAAGCAACTTTCTCGTGACGCCACACCACATAATGTTGTTAAAGCCCGGGGTGGAGAAAGACATTTTATGATATAAATCATGTCCCGCTCCATGATGGATGTAGTTGGCACACAAGCGGCAAAACAATGGATACCGAAACAGAGTTCAACACCTCTATGTCTACTACTACAGATGTACGTCCTCGCATAAATTCATGATAATTGGTCTGCTGACTCTACAGCAGGCCTGCGATCTTTGTGGCTGTTTACGAGACAATACTTCTCCGCAATATACTGCTGAGGAGTTCAATCAAATCATCCAGCAGCTCCATGACACCCCGGAGCATCTGCCGATGGGTGTACGCCAGCATCCTGGGGCTATCGACTTGTGCGGGGAGAATGACCGGGAGAAGGTGAAAATGCTGCAAGAGGAATGCGACGCACTACGGGCACGGCTGAAAGGGACAGAGAGAGACCTTGAAGAGCTGGAGAGGGCTTACAATGTTAAAAGCGTGCTCCTCAGTTGCCTGAGTGATGGGTTTGACAGGCTGTTAACTGTATCTGAGGTGCGTCCTACGCATTTAAGGAAAGGTGCTGCAGGCACGCCCACAGGCTTGGGTGCCTCCGCGAAATGAAGCCAGCGCTGTGATGCTATGATTCACATTTTGTACTAAGTGTTGTTATATAGTTTAGTTTTACCGTTTCACAAATATGCAATGATGTTGGACTTTGGACTCCGTCAATAGTAGTACTGTAGTCCTGCTCAAAAGCCTTGTAGATCAAAGCTGACCAAGGTAAGTCCGGAGGTAATCAGGTCAGAAGTCCAAAATGATCGTCTCGCGCATATAAAATCAACAAACATATCCCATATCCGTAGAGGTCTCCAAACAAGTCAATATGTCTGATCGGTTGAGCCATAGATGGTTACAGCCTGCTGAGCGCCATGGGGGGGCCTATGTACACCATAGCAGACGCCTTGTTCAGATTAGAGACCAGCTTGCCTCCCCCCAGACTCAGTGCCCTTCACTTATAGTCTTCCTAGGCAACAGAAAGAAGGATGTTGCCCTCCGTGCGTTGTTTCCAGACAATACATTGTCTCAAAGACAACCGTACATCCAATTAGACGTTGACAGTCGCACAACCTTCGCAGACCACCCACTGCTTTTTTCTCATTGTGATGCCAGACTTGAATTTCATAAGACCGACCGCATACCCAGAGAATATGAGGAGATACCACTACGCTGGCCACTTATTGATCTCCATCATGCCTCAGATATCATTCTCTGCCGTGCTATGTTCATGTTTACAGACGTAATCTGTATATTCGCTGATGATTTGGGTGGTCTGGATGCTGTTCGGGACCTACTAATAAGGTGGGCAATGGTGGGCCATAATGCGTCCAGCTTAGAATACCGACCGCGTGTGTTGGTTGTTATGGAGACTGATCATAAAAGCCCTACATACGAAACTCTAGACGAAATGGACTTTGACTTTGTGCTCGGACAGAACCTCAATGTTACTGAGGTTTTCGTAACGCCCACTCTACACCGCTTGCCCGGCCAGGCGCTATCTGATATAGCCCAACATTGTTCGCTGAAAAATGACCTACTCAAACTTGCCGATATTAGCCGACGAGATAGGAAAGAGCAGGGATACCTCTTTTCAGTGATGCATATGGCTTTTTTCTTTCAGACTGCTTTGAATCATGTCTGCCGGGCACCCCAAGCACCCTTCGATTTCGTCAGGGGTGCACGAGCTGGAATTGAAGTGGGCCAATCCCACAGATTTCACCTGCGAGACTTCCTCATTGTCACTAGAGATAGAGGATGGAATTTGGAAGACCAAGCGTCCCATATCGCATCAACTCTTCTTGTTGATGCGTATCCTCCTGGATCACACTGTAAGTCAAGGCTAATATTAATGAGAAGTAAGACTGACCAGAGTAGTCTTTAGTCCAGCTGCCGTCTTTGATACATTGTATCGTCACCACTGCCAGGAGGCTCTAAGATCGGCAGAGCTCTCCTCATGCTGCCAACCAATTGAGTATCACTTTGCCAGCCTCAGAGCCCGCCTTCTACTCGGAAAAGGTCCCCCTCGTCGAATCCATGAAGAGGGCCTCGCCCGTCGACGTGGGCTGTTCCGAATGATAGCTAGTAGCCACACCTGCTTACTATGTCTTAGCAAACCCCCCCAGCACCCGTTGCCATGTGGCCATGCATACTGTGATGTATGTGCGGCGTGGTACGGTTCTCCAGTGGAAGGGGCGGAGTATGAGTACTCTGTCCGCCACTGCGCCCTTTGCCATAAGGCTACGGATATCTTGATCAGAGTGCTACCACCCACAGCGTCGGTTCGAGCGATCACTATCGACGGAGGCGGCGTCCGGGCTATCATGCCGCTGCGGTTTCTGGGATATATGCAAAAGATTCTTGGCCCCGGGTGTCTTGTTCAAGACATGGTCGATGTAGCGTTTGGGACAAGTGGTGGTAGGATCATATAACAGTTCTTATCGTAAATTAATCACTAATGGCACACAGGGGGGATTGCCGTACTCAAAGCATTCCGCCAACGCCGACCTATAAGTGAATGCCAGCAAACATTAGCCGATCTTATAGTGCGATTCTTTCAAGGTCATCCCCCTCTACGAACAACTTGGAATAAACTTATCCGAACCATCCTCTGTTGGTGGAAGGACGGTTGGTATGACGCAGGCTTATGGGATGGGCTATTGCAAAAGGAATTTGGTGTGGACCAGGGCATGTTTGACGTGCAGCCGGTCTCGGGCACTAAAGTTGCTGTGACGGCCGTGGCCGATCAGCCAGTGCTGCTGATTAATTACCGGCGGGTGGTCGACCCCCCGGGACAACGTTGCGTGGACCATGAGATGCAAACCACTGGGGTTGCGTCATTGGCCCACTCGGGTGGTTACTATCGGGTCTACACAGCACCAGACCCGGAACATGAGCCTCAGTTATGGAAATGGTAGGTCAACAATTACTTAACTAAGCAGGGAGCTGACTCCGTCATAGTGGAAGAGCAACGACTGCAGCACCAGGGTCAGTTTCCTATTCGAGAGAGTTTGGATTGAGCTTACAGAAAAGCCAGATTACTCCCCCCGATTGAGATTCCTGGCGTTGGGAGCTGTGCGGACGGCGGCCTCAAGCACAACAATCCAGCTTTGATCTGTCGGGCTGAGACGCCATTCATGTGGGAGTCAAACCCAGTGCCTGGTACCTTGATTTCATTGGGCACCGGCAAGGCCGGCAGACCGCGCCGCCAACGGTGGCGCCGCGGGTTTGCTTTCCGCCTTTATGACTCGTTCTTAGCGTCAATGGACGCGGAACAAGCGTGGGAAGATCTCCTTGGCCAGGTGGACCCCGCGAACAGGCGCAATTACCACCGTCTCAATGTTACGTTTCCTGATCAGGAGCCTCTCCTGAACGCAGCCGCTCAGGTGGAATGGATGACGGAATTAGCTGATAAAACTGCTGAAAGGCAAGTGCCTGGAGCGTTAACCTCTTTGCTTCTTGCTAGCTTTTTCTTCGAACTCTCCTCCCCTCCTTGCTACAATGATGGTATCTATCAGTGTTGCGGAGCCATCCGAGGTCGGCTACGGGGAAAATATTTGGTCCAGGCACTGCGCCGACTCCATCCACAAGCCTCAACTTTTGTCCTCGGGACGTCCCGGCTGGGTGTCTCGCCTTTTGAGGATGCAGTTTGCTGCGACTGCGCCAGATATTGTGTGCCTGTCAAATTCGAAGTTGATGGGCTAGACAGTAATATTATGTTGGCCCTTGAGCTTCACCCGCATCAATTACAACCGTTAGGTGGTTTCCCCTTGTCCCTGCGCCATCTAGTCGATCGGCTTAGGATCAATATGATTGGTTGCCCTGGATTACCGAAGCTGCCGGCACGCACAGAATGCAAATCATGCGAACTCCGGATTCGCAGGAAGGCTAGGCCAGATTTTGAGAATTCTAGCTACAGAAAGCGCGTCCGTTTCATCTAAGCCTATCGCACTCATATAGCATAAGGTAACTTCTCTACACAATTATATAACGGATGTTGTAATAATCCATCTTTTTTGTCACCCTGTATACAAAACTTGGAAAGTATTGGACTAGGCACCGAATGTAAACTTTTCATTTCTTCCCCCAGAGCCTTGTGCCGTGTCCTAGATTACTGTGGGTCTCCGATAGAGTTCAGGAAGAATCGATGGGCCTGGAACTTCTGTTCAAAAACCACTGGGAATGCCCATGCTCTCTGATTGGAAATCTTTATCACTTTGTAATAATTTTCTCAAGATCCTGGCAAGCTGCTTGCAAAGCGCGTGCCCGCTGGCTGATCCTTATCTCCGCCTGCTTGAGCGACCGACTCCTGGTCTCCAATTCTAAAAAACGATGAACCGGGACTGGTAAGTTATCTGCCCCATCAGAGAGCCATTCACTGAGACGTCGAAATTGGTCCTGTAGCTGCATTAAGTCGGACACAGCCTGGGCACGCTTGTGATATTCCATAATATAGTTTTGGTGGCATCTCGCCAATTCCCTGTGGCTGCAATCAAGCTGCGCTTGGAGTAGTTGGGTATAATTGCGGAGATTCTGGCAGTCGGCCCAGTAGGAATACATTTGTTCGGTCAGCTGGACAAGCCAAGGATCCTGGTCTCGAGACGGTATGGGGCTGGTCATGTTAGGGGCCTGAGAGGCATTAGACTGATACTGTATCTGAGCAGCTCATACATTATCAACTCACCGGTCCGCTTCTCTTTGATTCAACTGTCCACATTAACTCTTGGCTTGAAGCTTTTGTACTGGAATTAATTCTCTAGATGCCAAAGGTCACTGAAAGGTGATATATATGACAATTGAAGGTGCTGATACTGTATAACTTCTATCAGTGTCATCAGACACGGCACCTTCAAACTAGAACCGCAGGAGACCTGGTCGATAGGGGGATTACCGATGGGAGAGTTGGCACTATTTGAGGGGGGTTGACAGGGGTTAGCAAGTTTTGCGTGATGAACCATACCTCTGGGTCACCAACACTGTGGCGTATTGATTCCCCTGGCCATCACCTATCCCGTTCGACAGATGCGACTGTTGGTTCAGGTCGAGCTTAGAAATATCAGGTACTGGGCCCTCTTTATCAAAACGAGACTTCGAATCCTTGCGAGACGATGCAGGCTGAACTCAAGCAAGAAATCGAAGCCAAAACAGTCAGTTATATCTGTGCAACATGGTCGTATCCATGCTAATCTAATTGCAGCGGGCTGTTAATCGAGCTCTGGATGAATGGAAGGAAAACGGGGGCAGTCGGGGAGATGTGGACAGATCTTTGGTAACAGTTAAGCCATCGTATTTGAGTGGTCTCAGACTAAGTGCCATATAGGTTGAGCTGTTTAATGTTGGTCGGCCAACGAATAATCGCCACATTGTTCAATATTTCGCTAGCCTACTTCGCCCCAATGATGCGGATGATCTGTCGCCATCTCCATCGATGCCCTCGACTAGTTACCATAATGAGTTTATGCCGTCGCCCGAACGCTCATCGTCTATGGTGAGGGATGGCGTGAAGGACACTACCGCGGTCACTGAGAGCTCTCGATTGAATAGTCTTCAGCCGAGCCCCGCGGAAACAGATGTCCTCAACATGACTATTTCACCTAGCCACCTTGCGGCTATCTTTCCAGAAGACTTTTTCGGAGGAATGCCAAATAATGATCTAGACCTGGTGCCTCAAGGGTTCGTGCCTCAGGGGCTTCAATTCCAGGATCTCGGGACAATGATGGATACTGCTGAGAGTATGGGGGCGAACACGGGCCTGAACACATTCGTGCCAGAGGATGATCATTTGTTCGTGCCACAATTGACTCCCCAGTCAGGTTTGAATATGAACTTGGACTTACATTCGCACGCCTCATCCGGTTCGTGGGAGGAATGGTTGGCCGGGTCCAATACCATGACCCGTCCTGAGATGCCTACAGGCTTGGAGACTCCTGTTGCTAGCGTGAACAATACCCATTCCCAAGGCTTGAATGGGCCGACATCTGCCACGCGTGATTTGCGTGATGGTAGCGAAGTTAGGGAGCTTTCTGCTGATCTGTCTACTTCCGGTCCTTCAACCTCAACCAGGCTTGCCGCGTACCTGGATGACATTGCCTTAGACCTACAGAATGGGGTTGCTCGGTCCCAGACACTTAATCAGATCTCTCCTTCGGATATATTCAAAACCACATGGTCCACCTTCGACGGAGGATTCATTCAAACTCTCCTCCGAGAGCTAATATGCTCTGACAAGGCGGTCGGGGCAGCGACAGTGAACTACTTCGCACGCAAGCTAACAGCGGTACAAACCACTCCTGAAACATGGACTGGGAGATGGGTAGAGCTTAAAGAGTTGCGACAGTGCCCACAGCGCTTATTGGTGATGGTTGACGATCCTGACTACTCACTTGTGGAGATTCAGTGCCAGGCAGACAGTTTGACTCATTATATAGGCGGCAGCGCTACATCCCCAGAAGATAACGATCACTGTGGGATTTGCCATGAAATTGAGGAGCACGTAACTCAGCTACTGTATCTGGAAAGGAGGAGAACCCCGCAATGGAATATTCAGCATCAAGCAATACCGACGGAATTGGCTGACGGGTCCTGGCTACTCTGGGTCACCCGCCGGCGAACGAAGTGGATGGATGCCCAGGACCCTGTGCCTGCCGATTACCGGTTGAGACTCGCCGGCGAGGTACTGCATGATTTCAAGGCAGCTCAGAGCAGCAATGGCCTCCTTCGACTTGGCATGCCTGGGAATTTGCCAACTCCTGATGGTACCACCGGATCCCTTGAGACGTTCTGGAAAGACTTCGGTGAACATCATGGCTTTCGCACCACAGTGTGGGATACGGTCAGAGAGATTGCAGCACGCAAGGACAGTAATCAGATGCCCATTGGCATGGACCGTGCGAGTGAGTTGATGCAACTTGCTATGAACATCGGCTCACCTGATGTCCTGATTTCACTTCAAGACTGCTTACGCCACATAAGGCAACAGCTTGCATCAAGATGCCCCGACCTTTCCGAGACACCTTGGGGCACATTTGATGCCTACTGCTTGCATCAAAAGAGCCAGACACTTTCTACCATTGGTCTTCGCCTGGCTAGCTGGAAGCTACAAAAGTTGAAAAAAGACCACTCTGGCAGTAATGAAATCGTCGCAGACCTGATCCTTAGCGAGAAACCGCTGCATAGGTCCGTCAGCCGCGAGGAAATCTTGAGTATCCTGAAAGACAAGAAGGCTATCTACTGGTGCCATCTTGTCGAGCACGTCGGAAACAATGATCCAAACATCTTATGTCTTCTTCCGCGTGTCGTCAACATCGGACCACCTCGTTGGCATCGAAAGTTGAACGCTACTTCTTACCGAGATCTTTCTTTACGAGAATGTAAGATCTTAGGAGAGCTGTACACTGATCTTCGGTCCGACGTGCTACGTACTGCATGTGACGAACTTTCCACTGATCTGCTATATATAAAAGACCCAGGGGCCTTCTATCGCGTTGAAAAATTATCGCCTGAGCAGATATCAAGAGAGCCGCTTACGTCCGACTTTTATATTGGCATCTTGCAAAAGGTCCCGGGCTGAATTTATTGGACGTCGAAACAACCACGCTGATCTCGTGCCTCAAATGGTAATCGGAAACTGAACATCGGTACATGCCCTGTACTCGAATATAGTATTTCATTGACATACGGAGACGTAGAATTAAAACTGGTACTTTGGCTCACTTCTATCAACCACGATATACTTAGCTCTCAGAGTACATGTGATCTTTATTGATTCAGCCTGTGTTGCTCCACGCGCTCTATATGTATTTAGCTTGATTATCTACCTAGAACAAATCAATTACACACCTGTCATGCTTTCTGAGCAACCATGAAGGTGGATGGTGCTTCATTATGCACTCTTGCGTCATCTATGTGTCTTTCCTATATAAGATAGCACCTGACAGCTAATACATCATTTTTATATATATTGCCTTAGAAAGCTCAGTACGTAGCATTAGAACTACAGCTACTATTTGTTCCATTGGGCTTGATAGTTGAACTCAGTCATTGGGCCCCATCTCAAACAGTGCTCTTTCTTAGGGTCACAAGAAGACAGAGATGTCCATCATTACTGTATCTGAACCCGTGCCGGACATAACGGGTGTTGTCAAGAATATATGTATCCTCTGCGATTCAGTCGGGGAGTTCGAAGAGGGTATCCCTTGGGAGATAAAGGAAGATTATTCGCTGGATGCATATTATCTACTGTCCCTCATGCGAGATATACTTAAGGTGCGTAGCTGCACTGCCCCTATGTGCAATACTGACTTTCGATAGGATCCATATCTGTCACCTGCCCTTCTCCAAGTTGAGCGCGACATATACGAAATTGAATCATCACAGTGGATTTTCTGCTTACGGCAGTCGGAACAAGGAGGCGCAGTCTGGACTGATGGTGTAAGGCAGCTTGAGATTGAAGAATATGGAATCGTTCATTGCGGCAACGGGATGCTAGAACCAGGTGACGGGTGTGGAGGCTTGTACATGATATTCTGGTAACACTATCAGGGTTCCACTATGATATACATATTCTGGAACAAGGTATCTGTGTAGTGAAGATAGGATGACAGCACTCTCACGTAGGTGAGTGTATCTACATAAGGTGGAGCAATTGTGTGCCCAGTGTTGCAATCAGAAGACAGATGGCTTTCAGCGGAATGACCGGCTTGCGAATCTCTGGATCATTACTCGTGATATTTGTAAATAAAGGCGTCGCTGTCTGGCGAATGTGGATGGTTGAAATTGACGTAGTGTCGTAGGTAATAGAGGTCCCGCTCACCAGCGGTGGTGTAATGGTGCCTGAAAACATGACTGATACTAAGGCTATGGGACCTAATGAAATGACCCGTGAGCTCTTTGAACAATGACAATAATCAGTCTCATACTGTACCTCGCGGAAACTCCTGTATAAACATACGTATAATTCCAGGTGGATTGATAAGACAGGATGCCCAACAGACCATCTACTGTCAATGATATTTCTGAAACAAAAGATCAAAGCTAGACTTCTACAGTACATTATATGTATAATCTTGTCTTAAAAGATGCTTTTAGCTCCGCAATCTCTGAAGAAGCTCAGTACAGGCTCTCTTCAGATGCCAAGGCAAACAATTGTTCCGAGCAGAGAAATGGAAGCTCAATGTAATGTACTATGAGTACTTACACAAGCAAGCGATCCGTAATCTCCATTGACAGCCTATCCTGCCGTCGTCCTCGTCCTCCTGCCAGGGAAACAGGCCTAAATCTTCCCAAGGATTCTAGAACCTGTATTAGTACGCAAAGATAAGCAGCTCAAATCCTCTATCGAGTTATAAAGACGTGCGCCTCTACGAGATTCTTCAAGGTTCTATGTTTTCGCCGCCCTCCAGATTTTTTCCGGAAATTTTCCAGACCCCGTGAGACCCATCGGATGCATGTCTGGTTTTTCAGTATTCCTTTATACGTTTTAAAATCAAAAGAACATTGCAAGTGTGATGAGAGCTCCCTTCCTGAACACCATGAATAACTAGTCTAGACTGAAGTCGAGCGAAGCGACATGTGCTAACGGCAACAGTATATGCATAGCCAGAATGCGCGTAATTAGAAATGGGTTTTCCTCGCCTCCGGTGATTGTAGTGGATACTATTATTGAACATCTTGATCTTGAGAGCATCAAGTCATTGCGCCTGACCAACAGGGCCTTGGGAAATTTATGTCTGGGCCCTCATTTTAAGTCTTTTTTCCGCCATCAAGTCACAAACTTGACTGTCGAAAGTCTGCAGTCTCTGCTAGCACTTTCCCGCCATCCAATTCTGTCTCGAGCCATTAAAAAGCTGACTATCATTGCGGAAGTCTATGATCCATCGCTTACGAAGAGAGTTCTTCGCACGAGACGATGTGAAGACCGAGCACGTATTCCGCGCCTGGTCGCTAGGGTCTGTTCTCAGGATGAGCTGAACCAAGCAGAAATGGATCTGAAATGGCTGGAAGCCCGGTCTTCGGCATCTCAACTTGCGAATGAAGACAATACGGCAAATAGTCTGGCAGCTGTTCTCAACCGTATTGGGCAGTTAGATACCATTGCTTTAGAGGCTACTGCGACAACTGCACCCCGTCCAGACACTTTCAGAGCCCAGGGTGATTGGCAGATAATCTGGGCTAAAGCAAGTCAGATTTACAAGATAACCATGTTGGCTCTCGCCCAGAGCAATATTGTGTTGCACCATCTGACTATCTACCGTGAAACTATACGCTGCGCGGTACCTTGCAATGAGATAACTGCTAATATGGATGATCTTGATACAAGAAAGTGGTCCTTGTCGACAGGCCGCTCAATAAAATGCCTTGCACTTGATCTCTCCATGCGGATTGATTCCAATCCAGTGCTCACCGATGGCCTAGATGGTGTCTCCCGTCTTTTGCAAAATATGCCAAACCTGGGTTCATTGGTTCTCAGCCTACGTCGTACCGTTAGAGGAAACGTCAGTTCTTACCACCGACTTTTTGATACGATCGCTGGGACAGTTCGTCTCCCTCTGCTCAATAACCTAACGCTTCTTGGCATGTATACAACTTCAAGTGCGTTGCTTCAATTCTTGGAGAATCACCGAGGTGTTGAGGAGCTGCACTTAGAGAAGGTAGATCTAACCTCTGGATCATGGAGGCCACTTTTGCAGCACTTTCAGGAAATGCCATCTTTGACACGACTCATATTATCCCGGATTGCATTAGCAGGAGAAACTCTGAACTTACGGCCGGTTCCGGATAACGCTGCTAGAAGCAGTCTATGCGATCCTGACTACTATCGCTGTATCCGGGGTGTCTTTGTCCACCGGCGTGAGTTTGATGCGTTCGCCATCCGGCACGGCTTCCACTTCAACCAAGAGTATCAGGGCGCGCCGAGTAATTCACCGGCATTCACTGCTTTTCTGGTCTACGATTATGAAATGTATGGTCTCCCATAACACTATTGGTCGTCCGTAGGATTTCTGCACATAAGACAACGGCCCACCCCAGAATTTGTGTTTCGTTTCGCTTTTGCATAATTGTGTCCTAGTTCCATAATTACACCGACAACTATACTTTACTAGAGGAGATGTATCTGAATGATTATTATCTAGGAAAGTCCTTTGCACTTAAAAACCAGAATTATATGGTTCTCCTTGATCAACACCACTATAGAACGATCATCATCTGAAGACTGTCTGATAATGTAATCAACACAGCTATAAAATACTAGCCTACGCCTTTGATCTAGTCTATACGAGCTTTTCGTAAGTATATTTGCGGCTCTAGAGCCATGGTAAAAACCCTCTAATTGCAAACCGTAATATCCTAGCTATTGGAGACCAAGAGGCTTCTCCACTATAATAGAAGGAAACTACTAAAAAGATCACTATGTAGTTCCAGCACCTTGCACTTGGGAGTAATTGTCCATCATGGAGCGCCATCATGCAGCTGAGGTGAATATAATATAAAACGTAATGATGAAGATTACCCCAATAAGGATTATTCGCAAGACGCGTACAGTCTGCATTATAGATATATTGAACAGATGTCTGAGTGAACAACTATGCTCCGTTGACTGGTTATGGTAGGTTCCTTGGTATTCATGACTTGAAGCAATGCACGTTGAAGCATAATCGTGCATTGCCCACGTAATCTCCGGACTGCACGTTGGAGAACAAGAAGTTGGATGCCTGGATGGATCGGACATGGAGGTTCTATTCATATGGCTGGGTTTAGCTTCGAGCCTAATAGCTGCGTAGCTGATACGATAAGCCTTCGTGAAGTCTTTAAGTCATGGTAAGCATTACCTTAAGATGACATATAAGGAGAGTCTCATGTTTCCCTGTATCTCCTCGAAAGGCCTCTCTCATATATGAAGATCCTCCTTTGCTTATATCCTGCTTGCTGGAATAGCGTCCGCTAGCAGTATAGACAATTTTCGAACCAATATTAAGTATCTTTTCAGAGGTCAGTTGCCCGGTTTTAGGACCTTTTCTATTCTTGTACTGATAGTACATCACAGCAATCAGCAGATGAGAGTTTGTTCAGAATGTCCACACCCTGTCGACGATGGCCTGAGCCTCAGAGACCGTTACGGCTGAAGTTGAATTTAAGGCAAAATGACCTAGTCCATACAGAAGCTATCAAGTCTTGCTATATGCTAGGTCTGTCGTCCCAACGCCAATGGTATATCAATGATCTACGCGTGAAAAATCGCAGAGAAGAATTTCAAGTCTGCATCTGGGTGAGGGAGAATGAGCTTGACCTCATTGCAAATCTAGAAGGGACTTCGACTGAGACAAAAAGATATGGGACTTGCAACAAGCACCATATGCAGATATGGGTGCCTAAAAGCCAGTTACCCAGGACCAGGGTTGAGCTATTTAAGACAAGACAAGAGAGGTTACAGTCTCTAAGGAAGTTACAGTAGCCATATGTACTAGATTTGATGGGTTTGATCACTTCTCTGCCAAGTATCCTTGACTGCAATAGCTACATCACCCTGTACTTTCACTTCAAATCACTTATCAATTCTGTGGTAAACTATAAAGACTAGCGTATTTCGCCAGTTGTGTACGTACATAGGCGAAATGATAGAAGCTAATTACCTTCGATTAATATATGTTTCTGGATAAAGTAATGGCCTTAACATGAGGGGTTTTGTAGACAGTTGGAGCATGTACAATATCCTTTCTAATAAGTATCCTTCCGAGGTTTTCATGTCTAACCATACCGGCCTTTGAAGGACGGAAGCAAATTTCGTTCCAGAAATAGTCTATTTGGTCCAGGGCAAATAGTGTATGTAGGTAAGAAAAGGTAATACGAATAACCCTAGCATTAGTAGGCTGGTAGACTAAGTTACTATCTAATGCTAAATGCCTTCAGCTACATCATCTTGCAAGGCTCAGCAGCGGTCGGTGAACAACTCCTGTTACTTGTTGGGATTCCTGATAATTAGATTGGTTTCAGCAGGACATAGTGTGTTTCAGTGCTCTGACACTGCTGACGGCAATAATTAGAATATTGGCTCTGCACAGTTGGAAGAATTATAAATATGCTTAATCTCCCATAACATACTGTGACTCGGAAAGGTTCTGTCAAACTGTATCCGAAACTGCTATTATACTACCTATCAATCTATCATCAGGCTATCTATCAGTCTTAAGTTCCATCAATAATCCACAATGAGCGAAAGCAAGATTCCTGCTCTTCCTGCTCCGGACGTCAGGACTGGAAAAGACTATTATGAGGATGAAAATGCTGACACGGTCGTCGCAACAAGTTCTTCGGACAATTCTAACCTGTCCAAGGCCCCCAAAGACCAGAATATACCGAATACACCTGATATTACTCATCAGACTGAAGGAGGCTCTAAGGATGATGTAAAGGGCGACAATGAAAATGCATCGTCCATCCCAGATCCCTCCAAGAAGGCACCGCATTCCTCGAGCGACGCTGAACATGTGCCTTCTGTGACTCCGAAAGTCCAGCATATACCAAGTCAGCCTACTAACAATGCGAAGGCATCCGAAGGCCATCTGCAGATAGGAAACCTTCGGCAGAAGAGATCCAAAGAAATTGACAGAATCTTGACTGGTGATGAGAACGAATATGAGCGAATTTTGGGTGTTTCAAAATCATCTGATCCAAAGGCTGTGCAGAAAGCCTTTCATAAGAAGGCATTGCTTGTTCATCCTGACAAAAACGATGGCAAAGCAAAGGCCACTGCCGCATTTAAATGTAGGTTCAAGTATACCAGCATAAGATTATCTAGCCTGACGAGGTAATAGTGCTTATTAGCGCATCCGAGAATATCCTTACCAAAAAGCAGTGTGATGAGTTAAATATATCAGCTTCGTGGCATCCAAATGCATATGAGGACGACAGTGACAGTTACTCATCCGATGATGACGAACCAGACACTGAACCAGACACCGAGTCCAAGAGCCATGGAAAAGAGGCTAAAAAGGCAAATGCTCCAGACAATATCAAAGCCATATACCAGGAAGCGACTCCCTATGTTTTGAAACTATTCAAAAATGCAAAAGACGAAGCAGCACATAAGGAACTGTCAGCGGCGGCAGACAGAATATCGCAGTATTATGAAAATCATCCCGAACCGCCACCATCCACTGAGCGGTTTACTATTGGCCAATCATACCTCACAGAACTCGCCAAAAATATAAATGCTCTAGAACCAAAGATCAAAGCAGGGGATGAGAAAGCGTGGACTGAGTATCAGAAGCATCAGGCGTCGTTGACCATGCATGCCAGAATGTTTGATTGGCCGGAAACATGGCGACTTCCCAATCAGAGCCCGGAATACGGCCGTGAGACCTTACATAGGCTCGCCGATGGTCACATACAGAAGTTAAAAATGCAGCCCGGAGACGAGGAGGCTCTAACAGCTCTTCGGAAACTGAATAGCTGGATAGAGGAATATGAGACTAAGAACAGCACTATGAACTCTATTATAATTGATATAGAAAAATTGCGTTCTTCCTACTCGACGATGCAAAAATGGCTTCCGAGCCTCAAACAAGATCCAAATAATATTGAGGCTCGGAGGAAGGTGGATACGGTCAATGACGAAATAAAGGATCAGTGTACGAAAAATAACTATCCTCATACCTGGGCTTATGATCTACCTGGTCAACGCAATCCTCAGCCAAGTCCTTCTCCACCAGGGATAAGAAGTAGGGATAATGAGTTGATATGTGGCATTCAGAAGATAGGCAATGGCTATAGGGTCGCTGTCGCGAAAAATGACAGAATCCCCATCGGCGAGTTACGGCCTGGGGCTAAAGTCGGGCATGACAGCGTTGATAAATATATGGCATCGGAAGGACGCATTGAGAAGACAAATCTCGAGCGTGATTCCGAAAACGGCCGAAAGTACCGTGTACGGGCTGTTTTCAAACAAGACGGACCAAAAAACATTACCTGGGTTGGGCTCCAGGACAAAAGCAAGCCAGAACCGTCTAAGCCCTACCTTGTAACACTAACCAACTATCGCGAGATACGAAGGGGCATTGATGCAGACTACGATGTTCGAGATCTTTATCGGGAGTACAACGTACCACTTCCTCTTCACATCAGCAAGCGCCTGGCAGGATCCTCTCGGTCTACAGTGCCACAGATAGCTGAGCCGAAACAGCAGGCAGATAAGCCTCCGTTGCAGCTTGATGACCGAGCAGCACCGGATGATACTGGTGCGCCCATTGTCGAAGAGTTCCTCAATAGTCTTCGAAATCAGCGATACAAAGACACAAAATTAAGTGAGCAGGAGAAAGAGATTAGAGCACTTCGTGCTGAATTGAATAAGTTCAAAATGGGCTGATATCCTAGCCTAAGGCTAAGACAATTATTTAACATATCATGAGGGATAGTATCAAGTTTTGTTCATGTTACGAATGCGAGCCACAAAGACGGCAATTACAATTTCATAATACATGAATAGACCGTGTAGGTTCTAGTCTTCAAGGACCAAAGAACAATTAAAATCCTCTTTTCCTCAAGCCATGTTGTTGTACGTCTGCTTTTTAGGCAGTCAGCTGACTGGGAATAATGCAGGCTTATCCACTGAGTCAGGCAAGTCTTGCACTGTTTACTCCATCCATGTTGTTTGTCAGAAGCTAATTTTATTTCACTCGCAAATCCAAGATCCTCGACCAATCGATATGGCCATCCAACAAAGGCGAAATACCACTGCAATAAGTAACTTTGAGTAAAGCGTCCGATGGAGAAGGCTTTATGATATATATAAAGTACCACATATTCAATACATTGGGGGAAGGTCCAATGCTTCCAATTGATCAATAAGTCTTCCAAACTGAAAGGAGATTCTAGCAATTGAACTGGCATAGTTTGACGAATATACGTAATCAAGCTCTTTTTGTAGTTCTCGTGCGTAGTCCGACAGGCTCTCCAACATATCAAGGTCACGGTATGGTCGCAGTCCCGAGAGTACAATATTTGTCTTCTGTGTAACGAACCCATACTCTAAAGGTTTTATTGAAAGAACTTTGAACTCGATATCACACGCACCTGAGGAGATAAAGATATGATCATGGACATTAATCAACCTAGTACAGCGGGTGAAATACGGATTGACGAAGTCATGAAGTAAACGGCCGCTAAGGTTTTCCGTGGTACCCGTTGGACACAAGTAAATCTCATCTGCCTATGCTGGTGGCGTGAGATTGATGAACAGTCACTGAGAATAGACACCTACCGTACCAGTGGAATAGGCTTTCTCATCAAGCGAGCTTTCTTATCAGTATCCATACAAAGATATTGTCGCGCCGCCAGGCTTATTGAAACAGTTTTGTACGGGATAGTTTCATCTATAACCGGAACGAAAGGCCGTTCATGTTCGCGATACTGAAGCCATGCAAGATCATTTGCTTGTAACTTCGCTTTCTCAAGAGTGTGTGCGGACAGTAAAACTTGATCATTAGGTATCTTCCCTTCTCGAACGCTTGGCAGAATGGGTTAGATCAAATCAGATGTAAGATAGCTGGCCTGTACCTACAGTACTGTTGAACGATCACCCCAGAACATGGCTTTCTTTTGACCAACAAAATTGAGACTTCTTTAGTACGGGTATGTAGCACACCTCTAAAGAACGGAGAGCAGATTGCCGATTGTACTTCAGATAAGAGTGCGAGAAGTGACGAACTTGATATATGAAGCAAATTGCATGTAGAGCTAAGGTCCTGACTACTGTAAGCGTCATTTGTACCCCAGCAGAAGAGTGTGACTACGTCCCGGAAAATGGAGCCTGCAAATTGACTTCTTTAGTTAGGTAGGCGTGGTTATGGGTCAAAATCTTACTACCGTATATAGACGGAGGTCGGTATTGCGAGCGGTTGTGAGATACTAACTTTAGTAAATGAAGTATGTTTATCCAGATCATGTGCCTATTTTATCATGAGTTAGGCGCTTATTTAAAGTAGTGTCAGGCTGTATCAAGTAGTATCACCTAGCTGTTGGTTAGCTCGCGCTGCCTTTTCATATTTCACGATCCTCGGCGTCTCATGACGTACTATATATACGTCGAATGCCCCCCGAACCTCGTTGATATTTACACACCAACTTTCGATTCTTTGACCTTACTCGTGCTGAATCAATAGTAATTTGTCTTTCCTCAAATCATAGGATAAACTATAGCAATGCCTCTATACCTTTGGATGTTATCCTGTCAGTTGTTGGCTCGCTTGCCTGCGGGTCTTTCAGTTCCAGTTGTCGAAATCCCGACCTTGATGGCTCGGGAATATTGTCTGCAACCTGTTATAACTTTGAGAATAAAGTCTGGAACATAAGCAAATTGCCCATCAAATCCTGCGATATTGTACTTGAAGGCTGGCACAATGCGTAAGTCAGTTCACTAGTATACAACCAGTTGCTGATGTGAACAGATTGTTGTCGGGATGCGAGTTCTGGAACTCGGATATCGTGGGATACAACGACTGCCTGTTTGCCGGGAAAACATACCAGCCCATTTTCATGAGTATGCATGTCCTGAGTCTGAGGTTCGGTAGGGTGCTAACTGGAGCAGATGACTTTATTGAAAACGTGAATGGAACCTTGACGTGTGCATGCCCTTGGCCATCCACTTGAAGTTTATTATTCTGCCTATCCCCCCCCTTTCTTTTTCTTTTTCTTTTCTTTTTTTTTTTTTTTTTTTTTTTTTTTGCAAGGGGGAAAGGGTACAGATACAGCGTTCGGACTTTGACAGGCTACGGGTGGAGGCAGATAGATGTTAACAAAGATTTTGCAATGGAACATTTCAGGCGTCTATAGAATTTTGTAAATCCTAAGAGAGAGAGAGTCAATATCTGCAGTAAGTACTACTGTTCGTAGTCCATTACTGCTATACCTTGCTCGAGGCCACTGATCGCTGTTATTAGTTAATCAGATCATAGTGCGGTAATATGGAAATTATTTTCTTTTCGTGTACAGTTTCTGTGACCTTATAGTGACAGCATTCACTAAAATTTAAAGTATGAGGGAAGCGTAGACCTAAGTCTCTGAAAGTATCCGATTACGAAGAGTTGGTTATGCAAAAAGATAAACGAAACTCTGCCGTGTGCATGCAATTTTGGAAGTCTAGAAAACAACATACGGAGACCTTCAGCCGCGCGCCTGCTTAACTGGGAATTCTGGCGCCTGCGTCGTTAATAATCTTTAATGCTTTCATTTCATGATAGGGACCACCGCCACTCTACGGTACACTGAATTTCTCTTTTGTTGTTGAATTCGATGGTTCAGTATACAAGGCCAACTTATAACCTTATAAACAGATGTAGTTTATATAAAGGTTGCCATTCCCAGTCTGCTTTCGTGCAGTATTCTAGAGAATCGGCCTCTAGAGAATGTTGCAGGCAGATACTTGGTCAAATACAAGGTATCTTTTGTTACCATGTCCAGCAATAATATAAGTCGACACGGAGTCGAGCGTTTCTCGGACATCAAAATAGAGGCAGAGGAAGACTGGAAAAAGATATCTGATCCCGTTCTAAGACGACGAGTACAAAACCGTCTTGCCCAGCGCCGACACCGTAAATCTTTCTATCTTACCTCAAGAAATTTTGCACTTCGGGAGAAAACAAATTGACTATCAATAGGCTCTAAGAAAAAGTTACAAAGGAAGAAGCCGAGACTACCTAAGGAGAAAGCGGCAACCCATGCACATGAGGCATGTGGGGACTCAAGTCATGCAAATTCTAACAGCAAGCGTAAAAAGCATGTCCATACCCGACGCAATCCCCAGACGAGTCACCAACTCGAAGGCCCATTTGGAGAGTGGTTAGTCACATCGAAAAAGCCAGAAACGCTTGACTCAGAATGTGCTCTGGAATCACGCTCTATGGTAATGCCGTAAAACCATTACAGGAGGGTTGTCACTGATGAGTATAAAATAGATCGAATCTCACAAGAACCTGGACAGCTTTTCAGTTGAGAGCTTGATTGCATGGACTAGAAATAGCCATTAAGTGTATCACCCTTACATGAGATGCAAAAAATCAAAACTGCGTAGAGGTTCTCAATGCAGTTCTGCGGATTGATTGTCTTACTGCGGGAAAGCATACAGTGATAATAGTCACATTGGCTTCTATTCCACTGAGTGTCATGAGTTTAGCAAGCGTAACTATTTATCATGTTGTCAAACTTACACTAATAAGGCCACAGGTGCCATTTTATATGTCAGGTCATCGGATTTCAGTAGAGGAACAGTAAATCGTAAGCGGACAGCACTCGCGATAAATGTCCTGTTTTTCTTAGCTGTATCGCCAATAGCGGGATTTGGGTATGCTGACAAACAAGCCAAACTGGAAAGAATGAAGAATTTCTTTTTATGGGAGTTTGATAATTGTATGTGCCATATCAGCAGGACAAGTAGGGCAATTAGGCAGAAGTCTGACACGATATTGAACACTGCCACTGACACAAAAATAGCGGCCTTGTTAATGCATTTTCCTGGAAGTGCGATGTTCCAAGACTTTGATATTGGCTGACAAGCAAAGATAAAACAAGCAACCAGAGTGTATGATCCTAGGGATATTAACACTATAACGACAACTAGGACGGTACGGAGCCACTGGGTATCTGTGATAATGATGACTCGATGTAGGAACAATATTTGAGAAAGCCGGGTCAGATACATCCCGAAAACAAATGAACAGAATACTGAGAGAAGCAGCTGGGAATGTTAACCCAAGATCTACCTTAGATAATAGTAGATGTTCATGACATACCTTCTGATATATATCAATAGTCTTCTCATTTAGGTACCATATGTGATGCCCAAGACCTGCGTGGCCTAAAGCCCCTTTTCCCTTTGTAAGCCCCGCTAAAGAGTGAAATTAAAGATAAAATCTCACATAAGATTATCACTTGGGTCGCTATGCTACAAGCCTGTGATTTTTGAGAAGCCTGAGTAATTTGGTGTACAGTAACTGGCACTTACCCAAGACAGTATAAGACAGACTGTAAGAGGTATGATTAGTATCCACCATCGGTCAGTTATCTTGTATACCTACTTACCATCCTCGACACTGAGCTTGTGGGTTGTTTGGTACGAGGCCTGCAGACGTATAGCCAGACAACATGAGCAGGATATCATACCCAAGATAAAACTACAGTAGATGGGGTAATACAAGTATGCAGGAAACATGATAAATCAATGGAAATAACGTTCCTGAGTACTTGGTCATCATGTGGAAGGGAGGAGTGCTATTTCAGCCTTTTATTATATAATTATCGGCAACTGGTTGAGCACATATAAATTAGAGTGGGGAAGCAAATGATGTCATTTTATATACAACCGACTTAATGGAAAAGTAAAACACTGGGTTCTACTAGTAAGGGATAGCTAATTGCAGCCACTCATGCAGTCATTCACTTTGCGAACTCCCACACCATGTTAAACCCTAGTCATTCTGAATCAGCCTTCCTTTTCTTTCCTCGCAGGGGCAAGATACAGTGCACATCCTCCAAATGCCATTTCAATTCCGTCAGACTTTCTAGGTTCTCCGAACAGGCTGGGTGCCGGCAATGATATTGGTTGGATAGTACGTCTGAGGAAAGATGGGAGTTAATGTGACTATCCCATTTGCTGCGATCAAGGAACTGTTTCATGCGCTCATGAGGCTTGAGACTGCTATCTCCGAGGCAAAATGGGCAGTATGCTGCTTTAGCCAGAGCATGTCGGAAAACTAAAAGGTCGCAGCGGAGCAAATCATCGGGCTTTGTCAAGTGGTGTTCGCAATGCGATGTCCACTCTTCAGGCTCTGTAAACCAGCGACAACAAGCGACACAGCACTGTGCAAAATCCGCAGGGCTCTGTTTGCGAAAGTACTTCTCATGACAGTCATACAAATGGGACCAACGGCGGTGAGGATGATGACTACGCTATTAGTAGATATTACTTATATTAGAGCAAATACTTACGCTGTAAGCAAGCGTCCACAAAGACACTCCCCATTCACAGATTGCATTCCTGCACCGTAGGTACTCGCACTGCGACCTGCACATATAGCCTCAAGGGCTTCCAGAGCTGCTCTCCCTGTGGGGCTTCGCAGGGAGTCGTTCCTGGGAAGAAGCTGAGCGAGTAAATCGCGCTCTGGCATCACCTTTCGTGTGTAATTAAAAAGTGTTTGTTCATATGTAGCAGTCGGCTGTATAACCAACGTTCTCCTCTGTGTTCGCTGTAAGGTTCGGAGTTCTTGTATATAAAGCCTCTGCTTTTCGTTGTATATTCGATGTTGCCCTAGCTGCACTTCCTTCTTGCTAATAGGATCCTGAAGCTTGCTCAGCTCGTCAGTGAGACATTGCATCTGTCGATCAAGTTCAATGATATCCGGTCGCTCCTGAAACTCGAACTCTGCCTTGGCGGGGAGCGACTGCCAAAGTTGTGGGTGCCTGTGAATTCCCATGCTGCGCCGGTTTTGTATATGCTCATGACGGCCGGGAATGCCAAGGTAGGTGGCCGGTCCATCTACTTCAGAGAGTGGGTGTGCATATGATCTGCCGAAAGTACCCTTATTGACATGCCCTGCAAACTTCATTCTTGCAGTTTCAGAGTGGCTTTTATCTGTGTAAGCTCAACATTAGTGAGGGATGGAGAATACATATAGATTACTTACCAGCTTCCATCAGTGCCCATCGGCGGCAGGCACGCCCTGTAATATTTTCTGTATAGCCTGCACGATGTCCAAGTTCTGCAAGTTCTTTACCAAAAGAATCCGCTCCGCGAGACCGACCAGTAGAATCCTCAACTGCCTGCTCATCGTATGGCCGAAAGATGGGAATGTTTTCCATCTCTGGTCTGAGTTCGAGTTTAGCAATTATTTTCTCATCATTGTCACCCTGCATGTTTTCAGCTGCATCCATGATCTCACCGACAGACGTATAGTCCATGAAGACGCGATCTGCGCATGCCATGGGGAGAAAGAACGTCAAGAGATTGAAAAAAAGAGGAGCCTCCGTTTTATATATTTCATAGAACCCATGAATTGGGAGCTGCCATCTCTTTTTCTTCCAGTAGCCTTTTACATAGACACGGGAATATGTGAGGACGAGCATCTTGATACCGTCCACCCACTCAATAGTAAGTATAAAGTGCTATTCGGGAGTCAGTCTATTAGACAAAGTTCTGCTGAGGAAGAGATACCTTATAACATGCTGCTAGAACACGAGCTTCAAGATCACCATCATCACCGCCATGACTGGTACTCAAGCTCGTCTTCTTCCGTGACAGTTCTCGACGAGCTGTAGATTCATGCACCTCCCCAGTCCTCGCTGACGTAAAACAGTATAACAGCAAAGAGGCGCTAAGCTGGACTCGCGACCTGTCAGGGTATTTCCCGCGGTACTCTTTGAAATCACGGCACCAGAGGTGTGTTAGAATAATCATGAGATCATTAGGCGATACAGAGTCTTTGGGCATTTCATCCTCGCAAAGTGGGACAGTTTCTTTAAGATCATTCGCGATATAATCTCGAATCGTTGTGGATATATGAGTCGGCATATCATAGTCGCGACGTAGACGGAGTGCAGACTCGAACCGCCGGCGAAATCCCTCCATTGTTTCAGGTGTAGGATATTCTCCCAGCCGACCTCGTGTATTTTTGCTCACAAATTCCATAAATCCTTTGTAAGTTCGTACATCGGGCGGATCTGAGGCTTTGGGATGTAGCTCAAGAAAGCTGGATTCCGTAAGTGGGAGACATGCCTAGAAAGAAGAGGTTTTCTAACTCATCAAAAAGACTTAAAGTCCTATCATACTGGTTCTCGGTCCGACCCAGTACTCTGGATTTGCGTTCTGAGTTGTCATGGTCGTCGAGGTTGACTTGCTGATAGACTTTTGAGCGTACTCCTTTCACCACCATACTTAGTAGTATACATCAGCGCACAGAGAGAAGAGCGAACATGTGGAGGATAGAAGATACAGATTCCGACTGGTGAAAGAGAAGAACAGGTCTTATATCCGGTCAGCCTGGCTGCCCCGGTCAGCACATCCCGGTAGCGCAGCACGTTTTAGAGGGGTCGGCTCAGGACGCTGACAGCGCCCCCGAAGCGACCTGAACATGACTGAATGGACTGAATAAAGCAGCGACGGGCCAATCTGGGGCGCTCGGTGACCACCGACATACACCTTCTGTTGTATGTTTTTGATCCTTTTTCATTTCATTTTATTTTATTTTATTTTTTTTTTTCGTTTTTCATTAGATCTAGTAGTGCCTTAAGCATGTCCTTGGAAGAACATCATTCGCTGTGGCAGAATTAATTCTTACGCGGGCAAGACCCCGAAGCCCAAATTCGGGAGATGCGGTGGAAATTTTTGCCCTAATCCACGCGGCGACTCTAACTCTATGCTAACAGCGAAGAGGTTGACGCCTTCTAAAATATCCCTGTGTTGATGGGCAAACTATCCCCCAGGGCACTCTGTTCCCCAAGGCCCCCAGGGTTACATTCATAATGAATCTCCAGTCGTGGCAGTCTTGACGGCGAGAAGACTAGAATTTATTTAAGAGCTATGATTTACTTCATTGTTCCGATAACATAGGCAAAACGCCGTACGCACGTTGGATCATTAGACTCAGACTGAAACTGGACTGCTAATATTGGAGAAAGTAGGGGGCCCCTTGGATGCATCGAAGCAGAACCTAGGAAGAGTCGGCGTCTAATAAAAGCCCGAAGGCAAGGTAATTTTGTGTACTTCATGAGCGCAGGTCGGCGGCAAGGGAAATATATATATATATATATCATTGGATGGTGCTCAAGTTGGAAACGGACAAAAAGCGGTTAGCTGTACCCAAGAAAAGCGTCTTTCTACCGCAAAAACCAAACGGGTGGAGACCATTGCAGTAACAAGCATGATGACTACGATAACCATTAAATAAAAGAGGTCACTGAAGTTCAGCCTTATTGTTGTGGAGAAAGTGTTCTATACTATACTAGGATAACTCATACATACACATCGCCGATAATAGTAAATGCCACCACAATTTCGTAAGAAGGATGGACAAGAAAGATCTGTCAGGCTTGAGAACCAGGCCAATTGATCTTTTATTGACGGGTGGTAGGAAGATAGGCCACAGTGGAGCTGGGAGTATCCGCTGAAGAGGAGCGCGATAATAGTGATTATCACTGTGGTGGATTCAAAGTTTGGGGGCCGTCCTCCCAGGCACTTTAGACGTGCTCGTGCTGGTTTGTATGTTCAGCACCGCCAGTCGCGGTACTAGTCCTCATCAACGGCTCCATATGTTCAAACCGATCAGAGTTGAAGGCCTAGGACCATTTGGAAACCCGGTCAGTCGAATCCTCAACAAGCGTTCGTGTTAAGGCAGCTTACGCGGGCGTATAACAGGATCCCGGATTCTATATCGCGATTAGGGGTGCGGTTCTGGGAGAAAAAAGTGTGCAGAAGCTCGATAAGATTCGGCTGAGAGGTACGGTTCGATTGCCGATGGAATGATCGATTGGTTACTGATTGGGCCGGAGGAGTAGATTCACTGGGACGGAGGGGAGGAGGATTGCTTTGGTGAGTTTCGGGGTTGTCATGACGATTCTGGTCTAGAGGGAGTCAACAGCTGGGGGTTAGCTATATGAAGATGGGAGTTGAGCGGGTTAGATGTTTACTTGGCCGTCTTTGATGTCGGATGTGTCGGAATATCCAACACACCCCAGGAACGCAGGCGACCAATAAAGCGAGTAGGCCTATAATTGCTTCCGCTGATAAGGACATTCTTGTTAGAAGCGTCAGTCTCGATGTTGGAGGTGGGAAAAGAAAACAGATGCATTGGGGTGGACAGCCTTTTATCATGGAGGATCTACAGACTGTACAGAAGCCGCGAAAAGCGTGTATTGATCTCAAACCCAAACCCAGAGGAGCCGGAGATCCCTTCAGCCCTGGACCAGAATCTGTGGAAAATGGAGTCGCATTTCTGGCTTGAGCCAATAGGCAGGACACAGCATGTGGTGGCTGAGTGAGCATTTGCCCAGGGAAGAACCACGATTGGTGCAGACCAGAAGTGCGGCCCACCTCGATGCATGTCGTGAAGTATACAGCCCGAGTAAGCTAAGGCTGTCGGTTCCTGACCAGCAGTCCACCACAAGGGGGCTTGACCAGGGGCAGGCGGGAATATAAGAAGGCTCTGATTCTCTGATAAAATTGTTAGTCATTTGGTTTTCTATCCAACCCTAAATTTCAATCCCAGCCTTCTATCCCACTTGCAATCCGAAAATGAGTCTGTCCGACCACAAAGACACCATCCAAAGGCTCTACGTCGACGAGGACCTAACTCTCGACGAGCTGATGGACTCCATGGAAAGGAATTTTGGCATTCGTGCGAGGTATGTCTTCTATCTCAGACCCAATCACCGCCGTACCCCCTGACATTGATCGGTTGGATAGCAAGGACACCTACAAACGCTAATTCAAGAAATGGCAACTGCGTAAAAACGACAATTGCGATTTCTACATCTGGGCCAACCATCGCATTGAAAAGCGCAGTCATGCGAACCCCAAGAAGAAGACCCAGATCCTCTTGAACGGAAAAGCGATCGATGAGAAAACTATTCAGAAGAATATCCCGCGGCAGGTGTCGACTTATGATCAAGCACGCGCAGCGGGTCAGTCATCTTAACCCGGCTGATATAGGTATCCGGAATATACTGACATTCTCCAGCTGCAAGTCCAGCAACACCTCAAGGCTACAGCATCGTAACGCCTGCTGGTTCGACCCCACGCCAGCCCCAAGACACTTTGGCGAGACCAAGCGAGACCCCATCGTCGAGCCAACCTGCATCACTTGAAAGTGACATAACAGACAAAGAAGAGCTGACCGAAATTAAATTGCTTGCTGAAGTCATGCAAGACTGTGGGTCTTTCCTCTCTCTATGGGGCCAAATGAATGTTTCTACTTCCCGGAGAAATCTGGCTGAACTATATACTTCGGTTGCTGAGCGGATCATTACGGATACTTGGGATCTCCAATCACATCCCCGTCATACAACTCGTCTACTGCCGGTTCTAGGATTCGACATCCTGCACTCCTCATACAAGGATGACTTTGAACGAGTTCAGCTACAGCTACGGAATCTACCGCAGGATATCTATGCTGATACCGTCCGTACTGCGAGGTTCATCGCATCGGCAAAAGGCTGCGTCAATGCGGCAGCAGCCCTGTTTGACAATGAGCCCAATGTAGATTCTCGTGATTCCAAGGGACAGACATGCCTTGGGATAGCGGTGCTTCATAATCACCCAGCGATGGTTTCATTTCTCATCGCCCGAGGAGCAAATGTCAATAACAGACGCCGCGACGGGCAAACGGTGTGGACCCAGATTTGTACATCGGAAGAGCATGGAACGGTGTCTCAGATACTGGCCAATGCTGATGCCCATGTGAATACCACGGTTAATTCCGTCAATGGTCTTTACATCCCTGCCGCTGGCGGTCATATCGATGACGTCCGTCGTCTGCTTCGACGGGGGATGAACCGATCCAGTCAAACACCTTTCTCGTGGGCTCTGCTAGTAAGTTTAACATCTGAGACCGTGCCCACCTTATTGTATAATGATACTAAGAGCTGGCCTGAATCTTTTAGAATTGGGCTAGATCGAGCGACGTTGTGAAGGCTCTTGTTGAAGCGGGTGTGGATGTGAACACGCTTTCTGATTCTGGGGCGACACCACTTGCAATTATTGGAAAAGACCCTGGAGAGATCAGGGATTACCTCATATAGCACGGTGCTGTACTTAAACCTCGGCGCGCCACCAAATTTTGGAATGGAAGGCCATCCTCCATGCCGTTTTCGTCCACCACTTCTGGGTCAAACGAAGAGCAAACCAAACCAATTAGTATGGGCGCTAGGCTTCCCCAGTCTTTGGATAGCACAGCTATTGTACCTCCAATCCACCCATCTCCAATAATAGCTTCCTCTCCCGCCTCGTCTAGTCACAGTTTACCCTTCCGATATCCTGATCTTTCCCCGAGTATGTGGGTTGCTGACGGTGCTCCTTATCTCGCTTCGCCAAGGGTGAATATGGACCCACCTTCCATTACTTCTCGGCCTCAGATAGCGATGCCTGAAGTTGATAACGATTTGCTTCTCAATGACCCTCCAATGCCCTTGCCGCGTTGGTGAATGAAACCTAGTACTGTCGACCGGAGCCCCGGTAACTACCCCAGATCCCTCAAGATGCAGCGAAACACAGCGACTGGAGCATCAATATTAAACAGCTCCTATTTCGGTATTTAGCTCAGTCGATTCATGTATTTGGATATCGTCATTCTCATAAACAAAAGAGACCTCTTTTTGACCGCAACGAGTCATGGACTCCGTAATCTCCGGTCAATGTCTACATACTCATGTCTGGTTTTCAGATTTCGTTTGTTGAGAGATTTCCGGATTGAGTGTCAGTGTTGATCTTTCTCACTGTTGGGGGTGGCGAGGTTGGCGAGAACCTCTCGCACCCCTGCGTCTTCGGGCACAAAGTGTGTGGGCTGAAAGGCAACGCAAATTCGGATTGCAGGTTAGAACCGTGATGGGGCGTTTTAGGCAGTAACTATGTCTTGCATTGTCTGTGGCTATACCTGACCGCCAAAGCGCCGGTTTTCTGAGTGGCTGACTAGAATGGCTGACCATAGAACCAATCGCTGTTACAAATTTCCGGCCAGCCTATCTTGAGATTCCCACAGGAGAGAACGGGTGATCAGGCTCACCTTGAGGGTTGGAAGCCCCAGCTAGTATGGTAGAACGCCCGGAGCCACGGCTATAGGAATCCCCATCCCCTCTTGCTTTTCTCAAGCCTCTTTCACGCACAGCAATAATCGATTTCTTAAGTCAAGCTAGCTCTTGATCATGTTGTCTGATAATATTGATTCGTTCGATCTGATACCAGAAAACCAAGGATGAGCTCATCGCGCTCCTGCAGAGGACTCCAACATCATGTGGACCTGAACACCCCCTACCAGATGCAGGATCAATGCCGTACGCCCTAGTAAAGGCCGGCTATATCGGGTATATGAATTCTACTACTACTACTACTACTTGGATCTACTACTACTGGACACCCACATATGACTGAGCATCCAGATAACAACGAACCACCTCCACTTGGACCCTTAGGAACGAACTCATTCTCATTCCTGTAAGCGTCACAGCCAAGGTAATGTTATGAAGACTCTACGGCATTGGATATAAGTCTAGACCGAAAGGCTTTAATACAGGCGACCGCCGAACATTGTCAGGTTCTGGTAGGGACATATAAATAGATAGTAAGTAGTAGACTACTGCTCTATATAACTGCTCGCTCCGTCAGAGGCCGATTCTTGATAATCCGCTCATACGAAAGCACACTGAAGTCAAGGGTCTGGAAGCGGCCGTAAACAATCAACTCAGCAACACCACGTCCACAAGCCGGAGCCTGTTGGCTACCATGGCCAGAAAAGCCCACACAGAAAAAGAAATTGCCGACCTTGCTGTGTGGCCCAACTATAGCATTATGGTCGAACGTATTAAACTCATAATGACCCACCCAAGAATCCGTCACGCGTGCGCTGGCAAATTGAGGAACCCTGCGCGTAATAACCGGAAGTATCTTCTCCTCCCAGACATTCTCTGCAAAGCTGAAATCGTCTACATCCACCGCAATGTCTGGCTCGATGGGGGAACAGCCAACGAGGTAGTCTTTTGCGCCGTAGGAACGGAGATGAACACCCGACGGATCGATAGTTAGAGGGAGATCCTGGGTCAGGCTCTCATCAACAGAGAAGATGTAGGTGTAGCGCCGTCTAGCCTCAATGGGCAAACCGGCAATACCTGCCATATCAGAGACCGTGGCAGCTCGAGTTCCTGCGGCATTAACCAGGGTGCCGACCGCGATCTTTTCTCCGGTGCGTAGTTCGATGCTTCGCACCCTATCACCTGTTCCCTCTAATTCTGCACCGATGACTTCATTCGCGATGTACTCCACGCCGTTTGCCTGAGCAGTGCTACGCAGCCACTGCACCATACCCCAGGCATTAAATGCACCTTCATCGACAACATTCAGACTCGCACTGTCAAGGTCGTCGGTGTACAAGAATGGGTACTTTTGCTGGACATCAGCCCTTGAAATGATTCGGGTACCGGCTCCCAAGCTAGCCTGCAGCTTCTGGTCCTTCTGCAGGACTCCCGTAAACTCGGGTGAATTGGATAAATAGAGGTATCCAAAGTTGCGGATTGAAGGGGTAAAGGGTACGTCGCGGGGGTCTGGAGGAAACTCGGTGCCAAAGCGCTTAACGAAATCGGCTGCATATTGCGCAATCTGGACATTGATGGCGGTTGCGAATTGTTGACGCATGCAGTTGTTGCTGGCTTTGGTAGCGGAATACTCTAGGGAAGGGTCGCGTTCGACAACGAGCACTGTGCCCTTAAAGTCTGGATTTGCGGCTAGATGCCATGCAATAGAGGAGCCACTGGTAGCACCACCGACGATGACTACGTCGTAGTGCTGGCGGGTAGGAAACTTGCTGATAAACATTGTGGCTGAGAGTAAACGCAAATTGGTCGATGAATATTCAATATTTGGTGTTGGATGCTCTAGTTGTTCAAGGGTTTATATATACAGGCGTCAACCGTCACTGCTGTCGTGTCAACATACCCAACAGTATTTACTCTGGATGAAACGGTTCTCTACATTCCTCATGTCGTTATAAGTTGCCATATCCGCCTTTTTGCTAAACCTTTGCGAGTCTTGGCTCCAGCATTTTACCTGTATGGGAGTAAAAGCTTGAGACTTCGGGTCCTGGGTATACTAGTACTTCCGAACCAAGGGAGCAATGCGGCCCACCTTCCCTCCATCGCGATAAGCTGCCGGTTTGATAAGCCACATGTGGATCTCGCACCCGTTAGGAAGGGTTTCCCGAAATGGTACTTACAGTATATTTGCAAATAATTCATGCGACTTACTGGCTTGTATTGCTACCTCACTCACCATTCCATTTGCACCTCACCATTCTACACAAGATGTCCCGCATATTTATGTATATTCAATCCATACCAGACCACAAATTGGTGACCCATCACTAACCAATATACAGAACAGGCGCAACAGGCTACATTGGCGGCGACGTCCTGTATGCCCTTACACAAGCATTTTCCTCGTGCAAGATCACAGCCCTCGTCCGCAGCAAGAAGAAGGCATCCCTTATCATGAGCAGATTTCCATCCGTGACCCCGGTCATTGGAGATCTTGATTGCGCGGCGCAGATCGCGAGCGAGGCTTCGGAGGCTGATGTTGTGCTTCGTACGTATAAGCAGAAAGAATATACCTATTCACCTGAGTACTGGATATATGTTTTCTAACCAACGACTGCTGCCCGAAAGACCCAGCGAGCTCGAACCATCTCCCCAGTGCTACTGCCATTGTGCAGGGCTTGACAGAGACGAAGCGCCAAAGTCCAGGTATCCATAGATCTAATTAGTTTCCCTCTGAAGTACCTTATGAACGCCATCCTAAAAACTTTTCTCGCAGTTTGGATCCAAATCTCGGGCGCAAGCCTCCTCTCTGGCGCGGAAGTTGCAACAAATTCCTATGGCGAAGCACGCACCCAAAACCACAACGACCTGCAGGGCATCAACGAAATCCGAAACATCATCTCTTCATCACCCAAGCGAGCTGTCGACCAGATGCTCCTTAATTTCTCCTCAAAACAGCCTACTGTCCGAACAGCGATTATTTACGGGCCATTGATCTATGGCCTGGGCCGCGGTCCAGTCAATCAGCGCAGCATCCAGCTACCTGACCTGGCGAAGGCGACCCTTCGGCTTGGACATGGAGTTCAAATCGGGAAGGGTCTGAGCTGTTGGAGTAATATTCACATTGCGGATTTGTCAAACTTGGTTGTGAGGTTGGTTCAGGAATCGGAGGACCGTCAAGGCGGAAATCCTTTGTTGTGGAATGAGAACGGCATTTACTTTGCAGAAAACGGAAAGATGGTTCGTGTTTCAGTTTTCCCTGCCTTTTGTCACGTTTGCTGATATCTTATTGCAGCCGTTCGAGGAGATCTCACGAAGAGTAGCCGCATTTGCTTTCCAAAACGGCTTCACGAGGAGCGCATATGTTCAGGAGATCAACGCCGAGACCGCAGATAAATTGACCGCACATGGAGCCATTCTCTGGGGGTCTAACGCCCAGTATACGGCCTCTCGGGCACGAGAGTTGCTAAGCTGGAAGCCGGCTGGTCCCAGTATTGAAGAAGTGATCCCGAGAGCTGTTATGGACGAAGCTTTGCGGCTTAGATCTCTTGCTAAGATCTAGAGTTTCCATCGATCGTAATATATTTTCAGATAATTGGTCTATAATTTCAAGTTAAAGTGTCACGTCGCAATAATTGGACATCGTTCATGCTTCATAACATCAAACCAACTCAACGTGTAATCCTTGGTCTCGGACCGTGTCTTCCAGACGCACTGCGCAGTTCCTGCAGCTGCAGAAAACGGGCCCAATGAGGTCCGATGGCCTGTCGTGATAAGCCAATCTAGCAGGCAGCTCTGCAATTCGGGGTCTAATGCCTCGCAGGCTGCAACGAAGCCAGGCCAGAGGATTGCTGTATCAGGAGTATCGGGCGGCGCAGTCTCACTATCCTCGATGCGGGTTTTGTCGTAGCGTTGCAGACACTCCAGACAGTTGCGGACAGTATCTTGGAGGATTACAGCGCTGATGTTGGGGACGCGACGGTAGTAGAACAAGATAAGGGCTTGATGCATGGCTTGAATCATGAAATGATTTGCTGTCAGTTTCTGGCTAATGGCAGTATCCTGACCGTTCTTCATCGCTGTTGAATTGATTGGATTCGATTCAGGAGACTGCTTCCATGAGAGAATGTACTGCTCGAGCATGCTGGCGCGCCGCTTTAACTCTCTTGTGGTACGCGCGTCCACGGTCGGGCCGCCGCGATGAAGTAGCTCTTGCTCGTTAGCCAGGCGAATAACCTGCGATAAAAGGTTCATGAGAGACTCCGGTATTCCGTAGATGTCTGGGAAGAGCGTGTCATTCCACTGCCCCATTACCTCAAGATGAATGTCATTGTGACCGATGATGTTGCCTTTTACTAGCGTGATGTCGAGCTCAGCACCTATGATGTCGTCGGCCACGCGGAAGCTCCGTAGAGAATTTGTTGATGGCTCGATTGAGAGTAAACTGGCGCTGGGACGATCGGGGCAAATGTCTAGTAAGGCACATCCACATGTGCTTTCGGCCATGATGCGCAGGAATGTATAGACGTGGTGCAAGGATCGAACCTTGAGGGACTTATGTGATTTAGGAAGGCCACGTATGCGGATAAGATATTCTGCATCAACTAGGAAAGCTTGGGCGCTAGTATTTTCGCCATCGAATACCTATTGTATGTGTGAGTTATATGAGATGCTATCAGCTGCCTGATAAGCACGTACCGAAAGCATGACCATGCTTAGAACAGCCATCAGTATCTCCTTGTATTTAGCCTGCTTAGATCCTACAACCTCCTGGTTCAGGGCTAATTCGAGATGTTGCTTGGCAGTTTCTTTAAAACGCTTCGCTGATAGGTGCAGGTCACCAGCAGAATGATCGCGTGTATACTTATGGAGGCAGCTGGCAGCAAGAAGCGAGTAGAACAGCGACAGCCTAGTGTGGCTTGTGGTATGGTGAATACTGAGATCCGCGAATGCGCTCATTGCACCTGGGAAATGGACTGTCTGCCAGGGGCAATACCGGCAGTTCCTCAAAGGAAATGAGAGCGAAATTACGTTCGCTTTGAAGTAACGCAGCAGGTCGGCAGCCTCAGGAGGTATGGTTTGGCGCTCTGGAGAAACGTCAAAGGGTGGAAAGACTGGTGCCAGAGACAAAGAGGGGGACTGGTATGTGACCTCGTCAGAATGCGGGTCTGTTAAAGGACGAAGGAGAGACTGAGCATCATTCGTCAAAGTATCAATATCCAGAAAGAGTTTCGGTATAATAACATCATATGAGCCACTGGGCACATTATGTAACCCACCAAGTATGGCAGTATCATCTGTGATAGCGGGCCAGAAGTCATCGCCATCCAACAGGTTGCGATCAAATTGGTCCAATTGCGGCTCAGCTTGGTTATTATCTGCAAACCCGTTGGTCGACAACACCAGAATACCAAAAGGGCCTCGGAAGGAATCTCCTTCTATGCGTACGCCGCTTTCGTATTCATTTTCCAGCTGTGCCAAGGCAGCGCTTGCGGACTGCTTTCCAAGACTTTCTGTTATCGATTGTGTCATCCTCAGCTGGTTGGACTCTGCGACGGTAGTTAGCAAGCAAGCTTCTTTTTTCGTTGTATGAGCCTGGAAGGTGATCTACTGGAAAATAGGGGCCGACGAAATACTCGGTCTCCATCATGACTCGCCCAGACTAGCTGACGCTCGTAGCCGAGACATGCCAGGCCTTGTTGTTGGCAGTTATCGCAAACAGGGCTCGCTTCGTCACACTTCACATGGCGATGGCGGCAGGTTCCGCAGCCTGTTAGTGTGCGACTCCGTGAAAGCATGCTGCATAGTATTCCGCATTCACAACTATACTACACCCAACGTGTTGGGTTTCTCTCCAGTATCTGAAACATACGAAAACCGAGTGGGGGTGAAAGTTCTGTATAGTATGGAAAATACTGATACTTGTGAGGTCCTAGGTTAGGCAAAACTGATACCCAGATACTGAGCAGTGTGGAATGAGACTAGTTTAACTGAGATCGGCGCTTTCAGTTGTATGACTGAAGCGATGGAAATGCTGCTGGATGATGGTCTGGGCGGAGGTTCCAGTCATTGAGATGGAGCAGGAATAACATAAGGCCGAACTCCCGTCCTCTAAAGTCGTTAAGACTTACTCCGTACAGCCTACAGCTTACAGCTCAACGCCATCTGTTTGTCTGCCTATTACTCCGTACCACTCTTCAGATGGTACGCATATTCCCGACTTTATCAGAATACTGATCAAGCTGGCACACCGTCTGCATTCACATAACGTTTAGAATCAATCTGTTTGCTGCCACCATCACTGCACATTAATCTGCCGTTACAACAAGACTTTTCACCACTGCTGAGAGGCCCCATTCCAAGAATCAAAAGACTACGCTAATGAGGCCACATAAGTTGCAAGAATACACCCGCAATAAGCTTGGCAGTCATATCGCGTTAGGCTTGGTGACTCACAACTGCAAATGAACTCTTCCATATAACATAGTCTATGTATCTACTATCCTCAACCTTTATAGATACTAAGGGTTACTTCCGATATGTTAGCACACTATATGCAGGTACAAAGGGCCATCAAACAAATCGTAACTTTTCTCAATACATTATAGAATATCATTGACAATAATTTGTCTGTCTCTATGTCTCATCTGCCACTGACACACTTAATCGCAAACGTGTCAGCCTATGACCACTCGACCCACTTGATGAGCGTCTCTATTTCGCAAAGCTTCAATTGAATGACACTAGGTTCGCCCCATGACATGGTCCAGAGAGCTTAATACATGTTTGACAATAAGTTTATTTGATATTAAAGTTATTCAAACCACCGCCTGCAAATGTATTGTGGGTCTCACTATGTCAATCATGCCTGCAAAGAGACTAGTCTCCGCCATTCCTACCAGCCGTGCCTGAAGAAAACTCCCCGGTTCACCATGATGGCTTTGCAGATCAATGCTTATTGGCGTTGGGAAAGCAGTATACCATCGTTTCCGTTCACCCTAAAAAGTATGCTCGCCGAACAGGCTTCGCTGCCGCGTCAGCCCTACCATTTATCTGATCAGATATTACCGTGTGGCACCACATGCGTGAGCTTGTACCTGGCTCTTAGCCAATCATGACAGGTCCTTTCCTTCCTGCACCAATATAGCCTGCCAAACCGTAGGAAGTCCTGGGCGGGACTGCGAGATCACAGGAGCACGATGTGCTCCCTCACGGATATTGAAATCGAAAAAATCAAGGATAATCGGCCTCTATACTCGCCAATGCAACGTTAAGGTCATCTCGAGACAGGTATATAAACATCGGCTTGCTACAATATTTGACTTTATCACACAGACAGATCACACAGACTCACTCGCAGTCGATTCCTCTCATTTTCCTGCCACTCGTTTCCAACATTATGAAATCCACTCAGCTGGCAGGCAGCATCGCTGCCGCCGCGCTTGTTGCCGGCGCACAAGCGACGTCGCTTGCGGATGTCTGCACCGTCTCGCACGTGCAGTCCTCCCTTCCTCTGGATGCCTTCACTGGACTAGAGATCAAGACCAGCTCGGTGACCGCGAGCCCCGTCTACAACGTCTCCGTGAGCGACCAGACTTTCTACCCGGATGGCAACTTCGACTATTGCAACGTGACCTTCGCCTACTCGCACGCCGGCCGTGACGACTCGATTCTGCTCGGCATCTGGCTGCCCGCCCCTGACGCCTACCAAAACCGGTGGCTGTCCACGGGCGGCGGTGGCTTCGCCATCAACTTGGAGGGGGACTTGATGCCTGCTGGTCTCCTCTACGGTGCTGCCGCCGGTATCACAGATGGAGGGTTCGGGGCCTTCACGACCGACCTGGACGCTGTATTCCCCAGTGCTAACGGCACGATCAACTGGGATGCGATCTACAACTTCGGCTACCAGTCACACTATGAGCTCAGCGTTATCGGTAAGGCGTTCACCAAAAATTTCTTCAACACCACCGCGAGCAGCAGCAAGCTCTACTCCTACTACATGGGCTGCTCCGAGGGCGGCCGCGAGGGCTGGAGCCAGGTGCAACGGTTCCCCGAGGAGTGGGATGGTGCTATTATCGGAGCGCCGGCGATCCGTTACGGTCAGCAGCAGGTCAACCACCTCTTCCCCAACGTGGTTGAACAGACTCTGGGCTACTATCCCCCGCCCTGTGAACTGGAGAAGATCATGAACCTGACGATAGCGGCTTGTGACGAGCTGGACGGCAGAAAGGACGGCGTCGTCGCGCGGACTGACCTCTGCCAGCTGCACTTTGACCTCAACTCCACCATCGGGGAGCCCTACTACTGCGCCGCCGAGACCACCAGCGAGAATCTGAAGAAGCGATCGGCCCACGCCAAGCGCCTGACTGTTTCCAACACCACCCCGGCCCAGAACGGCACGGTGAGTGCTAAGGGCGCCGAGGCCGCCGCCACGATGCTCAAGGGTCTCCACACTTTAGATGGCAAGCGGGCCTACATCTGGTTCCAGATCACCTCTGCCTTCAGTGACGCTGAGACTCAGTATAACAGCGACACCGACAGCTATGAGCTCGACATCGACGCACTCAGCGGCGAGTGGGTCGCCCGTTTCCTGGAACTGGTCGAAGCCGATAACCTCTCGAGCCTGGATAACGTTACCTACGACACCCTCCGCGACTGGATGGAGCTGGGCTGGCGCCGTTATGGTGATTCCCTGCAGACTACCTACCCTGACCTGAGCGCGTTTAAGGAGGCCGGTGGTAAGATCATTCACTACCACGGCGAGTCAGACCCCAGCATCCCGACTGGATCCTCCGTTCATTACCACGAGTCCGTCCGAAAGGTCATGTACCCGGAGCTTAGCTACAACCAGAGCACAGACGCCATGGCTAGCTTCTACCGCCTGTACCTGGTTCCTGGTGCCAGCCACTGCGCGACCAACGCCTATGAGCCGGGACCTTGGCCTCAGGATAACATGGCAGTGATGATTGACTGGGTTGAGAATGGAGTGGTGCCCGTTACCTTGAACGCGACTTACCTCTCGGGCGAGGAGAAGGGCAGCAACGCCCAGATCTGCGCCTGGCCCCTCCGTCCCCTGTGGAAGAACAATGGCACGGTCATGGAATGTGTGTACGACCAGGCCTCGATTGACACCTGGCAGTATGACTTTAACGCATACAGTCTGCCTCTTTACTAGACGGACCAGTTACCAGTCGAATTGCTCCGCACTTTGATATGCCATCATGGGATGCAGTAGAATCAAAGTTCTCTGTTCGGAACAGTCGGCCAAAAGAAGGGGAAGCAACGGCAAGCGAGTTGACAGAACCGTGAGACCTGTCGTTGTATTTATCATTCAATTCTGTACTTATCTGTATTTGAATACTAATTTGAAATTTCCTGGTCGAATTCGGCAAGCCACTCTCCAGTGTTTCTCAAGTGTATCAGAAGTGAATTTTCGAGCAATTGGGGAATGCGGGAGGGCACGCAACCTTCTGTTGTATATTTTTGTCTTTTTATTGCTATCGGTTATGAGATACTCGGACTGCCAAATAAGCTTTTATTGGCGTCGTTCCAGTCAGTGGGGGGAAGATTATGCATTTGTAAAATATCAAGAAACAGGCACATAAGAAGCAGCAGATAAGCCAGCGCACTCATTATCGTAAATAATCTCCATAAATTCATAAACTATGCATTCACTTGGCCCGATCAAATGACATAACCACATCCCTTTCCTTGAAGTACCCTCTGCGGCGCACAAACTCCGAGATCTTCGCAACAGATGTCCCATTCTTCCGCAACTTCCAAACCTCCTGGGCCTTCAGACACTCTCTAAAATGCCCTATAAACCCCTCATGCGAATAAACCCTATCACGCAAAACCAAGCCATCAGCCCCAAAATGCATTCCCTTTGTCAGACCCTCTTCCAGAGAAACCTGGCACCCAGTGCAGCAAACACCGTGCTCGATGCGCCCACTAGCCCGATCAAGATAAGGTAAGGTAGTCGTCGCCATGAACGGCAGATTGGCATACGATCTCGCAGCAGTCCAAGTAGCTTCTTCGTCACTAGTAGGCCTAGACCCAACTACCCGGACAAGATCGTCCATAGTCACTAGTTGTCTCCTTCCCTTGCTCGACACCTCCTGCATTGAGTAGATCCCCGGGATGGTCCGAAGAATCGAAAGTGAGTTGAGTAAACGATATGTCTTCGAAGCTGTCTTACACTTCGACGAAATATACCATCTCGCATCGGCGTAAGGCACGAGCCGGGGCAGACGATCCTTCTGGACACATGAAAAGCAGCAGCGGAGGAGGGTTGGGAGGAAGAGGAAGCCACCGAATGAGCTGTTGCAGAGGAGACAATCGCGCGTACAGAGCGCAGTGAACAGCTCGGTAAGGGTGAATTGGCTTGCTGCTTTAGTCCTCAAAAGTGCGCAGAGGGCGTCGAGTGCGTGCGTTGTTGTCTCCCGGTAGAAGCGACTGGTGCTGACGATTTGTTGGGCGCGGCGGCTGACTTGGCGGAATCGGAAAAGGGTTTCGATGTCAAGGTAGAGGCAGATTTCATGAATGAGTTCTAGGTGTAGGTGTTCGAGCCGACCTAGGCTAGTGGAGGGCGCTTTGAAGGGCTGGGTTATTGTGCTGCGGACGGATTTCTGGGCGCGACGGTTTATGTGGATGACTGCTAGGTCAAAGTCGCGGCGGTGGTAGGAAATGAGCTCGATGATCTCATCTTCTGGGATGGCTTCGGGTTGAGAAGGGGGGATTTGTACTCTTTTGGGGTTCATGTTCTTCCTTTCTGTTGGGGATGTAGCAGAGTCTGGGTTCTTGAGGAGGAAGAGAAGGAGGAAGCTGAAGAAGATAGAGTAAAGAAGAGGAAAGTCTTACGACACGTGGTCCAGTTCAGCTGGATGCTCAATTGAAGTGCATTCCATTAATAGCACGTAAACGATGTTTGACTTATCATGGAGGTGATGGTGAGGTGAATATGAATGCTATCCTCCCCTATAGTACCTCCAGCACATTCATGTACAATGCTTAGATCAGGAAAGGCCACAATGAGCAGCATATAAACGTTCCTATAGCTCTTTCCTAATTTTCAGAATAGACTAAAAGCCTTGCACTATGCATAGCCCTGGGACTCCCCAAACCTTCCGAATTATCCAATGTTAACGGACCAACCAAAACCAAGTAGATAGATGTTCCTAGAACATACTTGAAGTCAGCGCATATCATGATATGCAAGACATACATCCGAAGAAGCCATATACATACCATTTCTCATTATTCAGTAGCCATAATCTCGTCGCTTTCCTGCACTTCCTTGTTCTCAACGTAGGTCGTCGGCGCACCGGGAGGTACGAGGTGGCGCCGGCAATAATTTGGCGAGGTTTTCCCCAACGCCTTCCTGGAGGGGCTGCACCTGACATTCGTTCCCTGGCGTTCCTTACACTGAATAAAGTCCATCTCCTTCTGACAGCCGCAGGAGAACGCAATTTGCAGATTGGTGCACATGTTTATATGCGGGTTCTGACAGTGTGAAAAATTTGTCAGTCAAGGTGCGATGTCGACGAGACGTAAGGATTGAGCGGTAGTTAAGTTGCGTGTAGGTGTTTGAGTGAGCTTGGGGGCGTCGAGTAGTTGTGTGTTCGTTGGTAGAAAGTAGTGCTTGGTTAGGTAGTGATTGGTGGATAGTCGCTGTAGATGAGAAGGTATCGTATGAGAGAGGTAGGAGGCAGAGTACTTAATGTTAAGGAAGAAGAGACACAGAAGCTACGAGAAGGATATATGTAGGTGGAGGAGAGGGAAAAGTAAAAAGACAGAGGTCCAGCTCAAATAGCTCTGGCGTCTGTATCAGTTTGGAATGAACCGTGAGTCTCGTGTGAGGAATGTCTGCTGTTTGAAAATTGGGATAGAAGAATACAACCTGATTAAGGGGATTTCATTCAATCAGCGCCAAGTCGACGTATATTTGAACTCCGAGTTGCTTTTCCTTCAGTACTGCCTTATATGCGAGAACCATGATCGAGATGCTATGCCTGTCCCTCGGCTGTGGAATCTGACCTTAAGGTGAGAGCGTTTCTCAGTAAATCAGTCTTCAACTCTAAGTTGCCTGAGAGTGGTTCAACTGAGGTGGTACGGCTGATTTGTTGATCCAGTAGGAATAAGGTCGAGTTTGTTTGCGTTCAGGTTTCTTTCGTAGACGCGTGCAGGTGCTGGTGACTCGTATCCCCAGAGCAATACGATACCCCGAAGCTCTCTCGCATATAGTAGAACGTAGCCTAAAGGTTGCGAGGCACACTGATTTAATAGTGGATATATTGTGGTGAGGAAATCAGTACAACGAAAGAAACAAGAATAATTGATGAAACATGAACCGTAGGAGTAGTGTCTTCAGTTGTGGAGTGTGTCAGTAAGTGATCAATAATGTCACTGTGGTATAAATCTATAGAGCTTGAAAGAGCCTGCGTAGCAAATCTTTGAGATGGTTGATTGGAGTCGCTATAATCCAAGGCAGACTTGCGGGTATTCCATTAATTGAATGGAATTTTGCCGGGAATGACAAGGACTGTAGTAATCGGTTAGCTAGGAGATATTAGGGCACCCTTCCCGACAATGAATGCTACCGACGGCATATACATCGGGGCCAGTAGTAGTGTTTGGATATTAGAGCTATGACTACTAAAGGCAAAGTTGAAGGAGACATGAGCATACAACGTTCTTGATCCGACTCATTCGTACAATATCAAAGTCGCGTGATAATATGAAGAAGCCTCTCCCCTCGCAGTCGGCCCCCTTCATATAGCCTCTGACCTAGACCTTCAGACTGGCCCAATTACCATCCGCTCGGTTTTGATTTTTACGAGTTCAATTAGGACATTGATCATTAACTGGCGCTAATCATATCGTTTGCCTGACAAGTAGACTCGTTCTACAGCTCTTCACATTAGAACAGCAATCCGTTGGGTCTGCTAGCCTTCCTCCTTCCTTCTGAGCTTCAATTACCAATACTCCCATCCCAATCAACCCAGTCAAACGTGTTCAGCAGCTCTAAATGCGGGTATTGCGGGAGCTCATTATCCAGAAACGGTGCCACAGACTGCAGCTGCTCAACTACAGGCGGATCGGGATCCAATATCCGGTCCAGAGACCGACTCAGGATCCTCCGTATGGAACATACCATGCTCTTGCAGGAAGCCTCGGTCTCGATCCAGTCCAGGCATACTACCAGTAGGCTAAGGTTCTGGATAATTGGCGATCGAGGGAGGCGTATTTGATAGCTTTGCGGATGTGTCGCTTGTCGCAGGAGCTCCAGACAGAGGATGCCGCTTGCTGGAATTGCGTAGGACATGGTCTTGTAGTTGTTTTAGAGACATAAATAAATGGAAATGAATGTTTCGAGTTGTATCCTAGATACAGGGAATTCGATTACGTACCAGCCATTCAAAGTCAGCGTACAGACCAACAAATCGGTCTTTCTTCCTCCAGAAGATCAAGGTCAAGTCCAGCAGTTCATGACTCACTTCGACAAGGTCTTGCCCGGTGACGATATTGTGTCGCTTCAACAGCCGTTCCAGAAGAAATAGGTTCAGGAGAAATTCCAAACGCGTGAGGATTTGTGCATAGAGGACATATCCGGGAACATTGGTGTTGGAGAGCTCAGATTTCGAAAACTGAATCACCGATGGAAGTTGCATGTATGTATCATGGGACCGTTGCTTTAGATCTCTGGTACTAATGTTAGAAGATATGTGTGTGGCTTGGAGTAACGCACATGGCCCTATTGACGGATCCATCAGCCAGATTATCCATTGAACTTTCTAAAACCTCCAAGACCTCATGTCGGATACGGGCGAAGCTCGTACGCGATCGTAAAATTGTTGTAGAGTAGATTTGGTTGTCTTGATTCCATCCGCGGGAGTTCAACTGCGCAGCGGCAGACAAAAGATCGCTAGATAGTAGGGCATCATCACTCAGATCTAGTGGCAGTCTGGTAGATGAATATGCCTGACTCAAGAGAGGGGGTCGCCCAGTGAAAGTCGAAATGACCTTATCAATGTTGAAAACAGCGGCATAGAGCCTCCTTTTCAGTTCGTATGGGAGACTCACAGTTTCTGCCTCTGTTGCAAGCTCGCGATGAAGTCCGAGAGAAGTGGTCACGGCGACTAGCTCGCCATGCTGTGTCCAGTGGGAGAAGCCTTACTTTAGTTAGACAAGAGGCATCTTTGATCTATAGTGCCACCTACTCTTGTCCCCGCTCAGAATGCCCTCCAGAATATTATGCTTGTACAACAGATACACAAAAAGAAGGTTGATGGAGCCAAGCTGTTTGCATATATCAATGCATAGCGCTGCACAGCGTTTGAAGTGCGTCATCAATTGTTTTGCGTTCGTAACAGATGAATGTGCCTGACAATATTCGGCGACCGCTTGACTCTCCGACGACGACGAGATTGCCCCGCAAGCCCAGTAGGTATACAAAATGCCAAGAGTTTCCCATCGCATCTGTGCGCCTGTAAAGGAGGCCAGCCAAGCCTGCGGATCCTGTTTATCTTGTAGCGGTGTTCTGCTATTTCGGGTGACAATCGCAGCAGTTCCCAGCATATCTTCTTCCGACCGTCGTCGTAGCGCCGGCCGGAAAGCATTCCACATTCTGTCTGATGAGTGATGCCCTGCCAGTCGGACCCAGCCATCATTTGGATTGATGTGGCTTGAGAAGAGCATGGAGCAGTTGCGCTCCTCCGGTACATGGCTCAGTATACGAGCGCCGAGCTGCACAAGTGGTGTGTCAACTTGGGGATCTGGAGCCAAGTCTCGTCGTATTCCTGAAGTTTTGTTGGCATTGTTGGCGTCCTCCAACTCGAAGCAATCTCCATGTTCCACAAATACCGAAGTGAAGCTCGTTGGTCCCAGGTATTCGTTCGAGCTTTCGATAAGGGGCGTGCTCCGATCCGCATCCCCGTGGCTCTCTGCGGATGTTGCATGCACCTCAGGATAGGAGACACTTGATCCTACAAGTAATTGCGGAGTTTCTTCCGAGATCGTGCTTCTCGTGCTATCTGACTGCGATAGGTAAATGCATTCGAGTGAATGCTTCTGGCATCGTTGACATGTCGGCTGATTGTGGTCACAAGCTAGTTTCCGTCTGCGACAGGCCTCACAGGCAGCCCTGCGACCGTTGCGCCGCCGCAGAGAAGGCATAGCACCGAAGGTTACCAGATAGCACTGTCACAAGTCGAAGAACTTCCACGGCGTCGGTGGTAGATAATGCTAGTCGTTAGTGCCGGAAAGCCACTCGGCGTTCGGGATGACCGTTATCATTCCCGATTGGCTCTGCCCCGATAAGCCGCTCAATAAGCCCTCAAGATCCTGGTGATCAAAGAGCTCATTAGGTGGTGCTTCATTCGTCTCTGGGTTCCTTTTAATTATTTCGCACAGCCGAAAGCCGATTCCGATATCCGTGCCTCACGGCCAAACAGCATATATTCCTGTATTGGAGTCGTCACCGACATGCCAGTCCAAAATCCCAAACGAGCTATTCAGAAAAATGGCAAGATCGAAACTCCAGGTACATATACATGGCAATTCAGGTGATGCATTATGCGTGTTTTCCAATGGGGACATGCTCTCAGGCGAGATCAGTATTCATGTGGAAAACAATAACCACTACTCCGATCTGGTGGTTATGCTTGAAGGTAAAGTGATTAGTTCGCCTATCCCGGAGAAACTACTGAGGTTTTGTTCTATTCAGGTGTGACCACAGTATCCATGCAGCATGAACTGGGAGTCAAACTTCAAAGCGCCCAGACTTTTCTGCGTCTCAGCCAGAAGACGCAAGTCGATTCTCCTGGGAATTTCCCATTTGCATTCGTCATCCCATCCGCTCTGCCCACTGAATCATGCAGCCATGCCGTGTCCGATCCACTCGTGCGATATGCGCATACAGCGCTGCCTCCTTCTCTAGGGGTCAAAACTCCATGTGCCACAAGAAGCAAGAAAGACGACATCCTCACCCCAGATTCGGTACAGATTCGCTACTGTATCAAGGCAACCCTCCGAGCTTGTCAGCAATACCAGGAACCGGAGCTCAGCACTATTAGGGAGATCTATATCATTCCCACACCTTCGTCTGAGAGGCCACCCCCGGGCTTCACTCCTGCAACCAGTGACTCCGATAAGCCTTCTCGTCTGGCTCTGGAAACGCATGATTCCCCAATGAAGGCCCAAATCGTACGTAATATTTTCCGACGAAAGGAAGGCCGCCTCATCAGTGAGATCCAGCATGAGGGACCGCTTACCATGTACCTTCACCGACAACGATCTACAGAGGCTACTATTCCTCTCCGACTCCGGTACTATTCTGTCACGGGGATTTGTCCTCGGTTACATCAATTAACTATTTTCATACATGCATCGACACTTTTTGGTCTGTGCCCAAGCCCAGATATCTCTTATCAAACCCAAAGTCACCAATCGAGCGTTTACACGAAGACCCTGCAAATCGCCACCCAAGACATGTCCAGTATAAAATGGGAGGCTGTGCCATGCCCCACAGAAACGGATCCGCAAACTGAGATGACGTATGAGGCCCTTGTTCCGGTGTCTTTCAGTCTCTCCCCTGACACACCTTTTGTGCCCACCTTTCATTCGTGTATGGTGGGCCGGAGCTACGAGCTTGAGGTCCGGGTATACTATCAAGTCGGAAGGGAAACGATCTTTCCACGTCGAATTTCAACCATTGTGCCCTTGGTGATTACCATGAGCAACTGATAGAAGCTCTTCATTGAAATTTGTATGTTAGTGGTATGGATTGCTGGTATGTAATCCCGAGTATATAGATTAGGGAGGCCAGGAATCCGCAGGGAGAGGGAAGTCAATGACTATAGTTCTGTTGGTCCTCTAATATACTGAATTGTTGTTGGCTAGTATATTTGCTTTCATAATCATGTTTAGCCAGCTATATGGGATACTATAAATTGAACGAAGGCCAATGTTGCTACCTCTACTTCTCTCATGGGACTAGATTGAATATGAAGTTTAAAGAATAATCCTTCCAAAGTAGACATAGGATTCAACATTACTGGGGCACAATAATCCCCGTTAACTAGGTCTATCAGACATTCTTCGATATCCTTGCAAAGAGCAATAGCAGACCCGTAGCTACGATACTAAGCCCTGAGTACAGCTGTACCCCCAAATACGACCCCGTATTATCCAAAATAGCACCCGCAACAGGTGAACCACATAGAGACCCCAACCCACACAACACCGAGCACATACCAAGTCTCGTTCCCAAGGTGTCAAGGTTCGGAGTGAGGGAGGTCAAAGCCACAGCGGGAAGTGCAACAAAAGCCCCGGAGAAGAATCCATACAGGACTGCAAATGCAATCAAGCCACTCGAGTCCGTGATCGCAATTCAGCATAGTGATAAAAAGCCACTTATAACAGCACTGTCCAGGAGAATATTCAACGGGCCGAATCGCGGGGCTAGAAGACCTGGGATGATTCTCCCCGGAACGGACGCAGCATTGAGGATAGAGACAAGATAGAAAGCGAGGGGCTCGCCTACAGCATGCTTTTGGATGGCGTAAGCTTCGACGTAGAAGATAGGGTTGAAGAAGCCAATGTAACCGAAGAACATGGCCACACAGAATAAGGTGTATGGAATCTCTTTGAAGGCGGACAATTCGGTCAAGACGCGTCTGTGCTTGGGGATTTGGCGCACGCGCATGACGGACATGGAAAAGGCAGTCGTTGCGAGAGCTATGAATCCGAGGGTTCGCGTGGCCCATCCGAAGCCGATGCGAGGCTGGAGTTGACGGAAGATTATAGGATAGAGAACGCCTCCGAGGCTGCTTCCCGACGCGGCAAGGGCTATGGCAATTGGACGCCGCGAGGAGAAGTATTTTGGAATTATGGCCACAGACGGGATGTAGAGACATCCGTTTCCGAGTCCGATACAGAACGCTTGAGCGAGGAGGACTTGCCAGTATGAGGTGCAGAGACTGAGTGTCATGAATCCGACTACGATGAGGGCGGAGCCGGTGAGGATGAGAATGTAAAAGTACCCCGAGTCGTATAGGGGACCGGTAATGACTCCGATTAGAAGGAGGAGAAAAGCTTGGATTGCACCAATCCAGGAGATGTCTGAGCTGGACTGGTCCTTAAGCAGGCCGATTTCATAGTAGGTTTGGAAGGCACCGTATGTGTTCACGGTTCCCCTGTGGTTGCGGAGATAATTGTGAGTAAGGCATCATAAAGAGCTCTGGAACAGCATAGAAAATAATACCATGAGTTGAAGAAGAGGAAGAACGAGCCTGCCACCTGCAGCCAGGCTTGGAGACCACCATTCGGCGGCGTAGTATAGGCTGTGTTCTGCCCATTGATCTGCGAGCTGGCCGCTTTGGGGGATTCAAGCTTTTCCATGATAACGGTCGTTTGTTCCGACTATCAATTTTCAAATACAAAGGAAGAGATTGAGACTGCTCTGTATGGTATCTGGACCGCTTCAGTTGATTGCTTCATTGTTAATATATATCTGAGTATCGGCTCTCGGCTTCGGAGTCAAAACACCATTCGGAAACAAGCCCAGCTAAATAATTCCTGTCTACCCGTTCTGATTTGGCTGTTCACCTAAAACTAAGCGGATCTACCTCTTCTGAATCCTTCTCGGATGATGCTAAGCTAGTGTCCATGTCAGCTGCGTACTATGACAATCGCTCAATATATGACTTTCATAGGTGACTTTTTAGCCCATATCTGCTAGGAGTTCGGATACCACTCGAGGGTAGGGAAAAATCTCTTGACGGTATGGATAAGATCCGTTCCTTACGCTTGGTGCGAAAGATGTTACAATGGGATCCAAACAAGCGCAGCTCTGCTGAAGAGCTGCTAGAGGATGAGTGGATCTGAGAGCAGACAATGTAGAGAGGGCTAAACATTTAAGCGCTCGAATTCCTCAGGCAGAAAGTACGCCAAAAATCTGCGTCCGCCTCAGGAATCAGCATGTGCTAGCAGCCGAATCCGGTTAGCGTTCCCCCACTGATGCAATCACGCAAACAGCTTGTTGGAGCAGTGGAAGCTCTCGGAACGCTTCTTCTCTCCTCATCCCATCTCAATTGCTCCAAATCAAGCACAATGGCATCGATTCTCCCCCGTGTTGGCTTCCGCGCCTTGACTGCTCTGCCCAGAGCCACCCCTCTTGCCCGGGTGTCTTTCACGCAGCTCCCTCGCGTGCAGCCCCGCGTTCAGCCCCTCACTCGCCGCTTCCTCGCAACCATTCCTCAGGAACAGCCTCGTCTGCGTCTTGGATCGACCGGTAGGTCTACCAGTCCAACTACCTTGAACCTTCAGAATACATACTGACCGGCGTAGCCCCCAACTTCAAGGCCCTTACCACCCATGGCGAGATTGACTTTCACGAGTTCATCGGCAACAGCTGGGCCATCCTCTTCTCCCACCCGGCTGACTTCACCCCCGTCTGCACCACCGAGCTGGGTGCTTTCGCCAAGATGAAGGACGAGTTTGAGAAGAGAGGCGTCAAGATGATCGGTCTGGTGAGTGGTCTGGTAATAGAATTTCGGGTCTGCCGCTAACAGTCAATGAACCTCTAGAGCGCCAACGACCTCAGCTCCCACGACCAGTGGATTGATGACATCAACGAGGTTGCCAACACCAACGTTCAGTTCCCTATCATCGCCGATGCCGACCGCAAGGTCGCCTTCCTTTACGACATGGTTGACCAGCGCGACTTGGACAACATTGCCGAGAAGGGCATCCCTTTCACCATCCGCTCCGTCTTCATCATCGACCCCGAGAAGAAGATCCGTCTCACCATGTCGTACCCTGCCTCGACTGGCCGCAACTCGGCCGAGGTCCTGCGTGTCATCGACTCTCTGCAGACTGCTGACCGCAAGGGCATTGCCACTCCCATTGACTGGCAGGTGGGCGAGGATGTGATTGTGCCTCCTTCGGTGTCAACTGAGGATGCCAAGAAGAAGTTTGGCGAGGTGCGCGAGCTGAAGCCGTACCTGCGTTACACCAAGTACTAAGTGCTTGAGTGAAAAGAAAGATTGTAACAACAAAACATGTGCAACAAGATATATAAAAAGGGAATAATATTGTTTCTAGAACACCTCCGGAGTAAAAAAGGACGATAACGTAGCCAGTCAGGTGATAACTCCCCAGGGTCCAGTCCCTGAATAGCCCGCACTAGTCCCAATCCAGCCACACCCCAAAAAACGACCGTCTCCGCACTAGACCCAAAACAGCAAATCCAATACAAAAAGGGTTTCAAATCGGGCGAATTTCTGTTTATCGCCAGACGCGCCGCCGCCTCGAGCTGACATGTCCTTTTTTCTCTCATTCATTCATTCAATTGCTCCCGGTTCCTGGCGATCCCGTCTTGGTACCCCCCGGACTGCTCAGCTAATTAATTAGCCATACTCCGGAGATCGTATCCCATCTCACCCGATTTCCCGTACATTCCGTCCACTGTTCTTCAGGGGCACACCGTCAGCGTGGGACGGTGGCAGTTCTAGACTGTGACCGGCGGGGCAACCCAACATTCCACACTGTGTTCTCGCCCCGGCACACCCGGATCTGCCGATTGGATTTGATTAATTTACTTTATCTGACGCCCACATTCCTTTATTCCTTTACGCCTCTTATTCGTTCCGATAGAGTTCCCGGCTGCACTGCATGCCGAGCCACTCCCGCAGTCGGGACCGGTTGAGTCCCAGCAGCGAGCTGGACGATGCCGATCCCGTTTACTCTCCCTCGGTGTACCAGAGGGAGCATTATAATGCCAATGATTCGTTGTTTGACTCCGCAGAGGAAGACTACGCCCGTGCACCACGAAATGTGTATAGTTACGAGACCCATGATGAATACCACGATGATAATGATGATGATGACGACGACTTTGTCCATGAGAATGACCACGACCGCGAATATGATGATAAGTTTGGAGAGCCTTGGGTTCCGTTACGCGCTCAGGTCGAAGGTGATCAGTGGAGAGAGGGGTTTGAGACCGCCATTCCCAAGGAAGAGGATGTCACTCAAGCGAAAGAGTATCAGTACCAGATGAGCGGGGCGCTTGGCGATGATGGACCTCCTCCGTTGCCATCTGATTCTCTAGGTAAGGGAAAGGGGAAGAAGCGCTTGGACCGAGAGACGCGACGGCAGAGGAGAAAAGAGAGGCTTGCGGCTTTCTTCAAACATAAGAACGGGGGTGCATCGGCGGGATTGGTCAGTGGGGATGCCCTGGCAAAGCTGCTTGGGTCACAGGAGGGCGATGAGGATTGCTTGAGTCATCTGGGTAGTGAGCGTGCGGACTCGATGTCACAGAGAAATTTGGAAGGTGGCAGGCAAAGGAAACTTCCAGTTCTGAGTGAGGAGCCAATGATGCTACGGCCGTTTCCTGCAATAGCGCCGACGGGCCAGATGCAGGGTAGGGTGGTGTCTGGGGCGCAGTTGGAAGAGGGTGGTCCTGGTATGGAGATGCGACATCGTGGTGGAGGTGGGCCGCCTACAGAGGGGTTGCTCCAGAAAGAGGGTGATTGGGATGGCAGCACGAAGGGTTCTTCTGCTTCTACAAGGCCGTCGTTCTGGAAGCGATACCACAAAACTTTCATCTTCTTTGCAATATTAATAGTCATGGCAGCTATTGCGATCCCTGTGGGCATTATCGAGGCAAGAAGGCTTCATGGAACGAATGGAGGCGACAATTCTTCGAAGTCTAATCTGGACGGGATCAGTCGTGATAGTATTCCGGTATGTTTGAGCTCTATTTACCCCTTGGTGATACTGACCATATTAGGCTTATGCTAGAGGGACGTATCTCGATCCCTTTACATGGTACGATACCACTGATTTCAATGTGACCTTTACCAATGCCACCGTTGGTGGTCTGTCTATCATGGGTCTGAACTCGACGTGGAACGACTCGGCCCAAGCGAACGAAAACGTGCCACCTCTGGACGAGAAGTTTCCGTACGGGTCGCAACCTATTCGCGGTGTCAACCTTGGAGGCTGGTTGTCGATCGAGCCCTTCATTGTCCCTTCGCTTTTCGATACCTACACTTCAAGCGAAGGGATTATCGATGAGTGGACTCTATCCAAGAAACTTGGCGACTCGGCTGCCTCAGTCATCGAAAAGCACTATGCCACGTTTATCACCGAGCAAGACTTTGCTGACATCAGAGACGCTGGTCTCGATCATGTTCGGATCCAGTTCTCATACTGGGCCATCAAGACATACGATGGCGATCCGTATGTCCCAAAGATCGCATGGCGGTACCTCCTCAGAGCCATTGAATACTGCCGCAAATACGGCCTGCGAGTCAACCTCGATCCCCACGGAATCCCAGGGAGCCAGAACGGCTGGAACCACAGCGGTCGACAGGGCACGATCGGCTGGCTGAATGGAACTGACGGAGAACTCAACCGACAGCGATCTCTCGAGATGCATGACCAGCTCTCGCAGTTCTTCGCACAGGACCGATACAAGAATGTCGTGACGATTTACGGCCTCGTAAATGAACCGTTAATGCTTTCCCTGCCTGTCGAAAAGGTCCTCAACTGGACAGTAGAAGCCACCAACCTGGTGCAGAAGAACGGTATTAAAGCTTGGGTCACCGCCCATGACGGCTTCCTCAACCTTGCGAAATGGGATAAGATGCTCAAAACTCGACCAAACAACATGATGCTTGATACCCACCAATACACCGTCTTCAACACGGGCGAGATTGTCCTCAACCACACCAGAAGAGTGGAGCTCATCTGCGAAAGCTGGTACTCAATGATCCAGCAAATCAATATTACCAGCACGGGGTTCGTATCCATCCCCACTCCTCCCCACTATCACAAGTTACTGACCTTATCTAGATGGGGCCCAACCATATGCGGTGAATGGTCCCAAGCCGACACCGACTGTGCTCAATACGTTAACAATGTCGGCCGCGGTACTCGTTGGGAAGGTACCTTCTCTCTTACCGACTCGACTCAGTACTGTCCCACAGCGAGCGAGGGAACCTGCAGCTGCACGCAAGCAAACGCTGTCCCCGGCGTCTACTCGGAAGGATACAAGACGTTCCTTCAGACCTACGCCGAAGCACAGATGTCGGCTTTTGAAACCGCCATGGGGTGGTTCTACTGGACCTGGGCAACGGAGTCTGCAGCACAGTGGAGCTATCGGACGGCGTGGAAGAACGGCTACATGCCGAAGAAGGCCTATAGCCCGGCCTTTAAGTGCGGGGATGCCATCCCTAGTTTTGGCAATCTGCCGGAGTATTATTGAGATTTCTCTGTCGTCTCATGTTGGGCTTTTGGCGTCGGTCTTCATGTGTTATGAACTTTTTGAGCGTTTGTCATTGCATATAAGTTTTCTTTCTCTGGATGATAAATTCTTTATTCCTAAATAAGTTCGTTCAAGTACTGTGAACCGACCTGTTATATCTATACTGAATGCCAAGAATGGCCCTTCCAAAAAGTGACGGATAGGCCCGACCGTAGCTCAGATTCCTTCATTTAGCGAATGCGGGGATTTAATATAGGATGCGGGGATGGCCCCGACCGATTCCAGACTAGCCCGCGCTCACCTCTACAAGGCAACTCTTTCCGTGTTTCCTCATCCGCTTTCTCACGCTCTCAATGGCACCAGGACCCCCATGACCCCATCACGCAAACCACGACATCGTCTGATCGCTGGCTGGTAATTACCCAACTACCTATCACCATTCCTAAAATTATGTCACGCTAACTCATCCCTTCAGTCAAAGATGTCGGAGTAAGTTCCTAGACCGCCCCTTTGACTTCCACCGAAGGCGATGGTGGAGATTCGTATATGGACTAATTCTTCTCTTGTTTAGTCCGTCATCTGAAGTGTCCGTACTCCCCACAAATAGGTCTACTGTCTTGAACTGACACGTCTATCCTACAGGCGACACCAATTCTCCAACTTGCAGCCATTGCCTCCGGGCAGGTATAGACTGCGACAGAGGAGTAAACGTGCGCTTCCGGAACGGACTAGACATCTTCGGTGACGATGATACTCTATTCCCGGAAAGGGATTTGTGGCCATACTTGATGGGTCCACGTTAGTGATCCTTTTGTCTCTTTGGCGGTTGGTGGTGTCAAGCTGACCTTCTAACTTCCGAAGTGAGGTTCGTTGACGAAACGATCATCATCAAACAATTGTATGAGGTTGAAAAACCAGAGCATGATGGCTCAACAGAGCAGTCTCGTGGGGTCAATGATGCCCCTATAACTCCAGTCGGTGCTGTGGAGTACCATGGCCTCGAGCAGTATACGTCGCCATTGACAGATGATACCACTCCGACGCAGACCTTGTGCCATGATGGTCGTCCATCTGAGTTGGGTCTGTTTATAGGAAACGCTCTTCAGCATTTTGACAGAGATACTGGGAAGGACTTACAGACTGGTAATTTGGTACGGGAACAGAGGCTCTCATTCAATGGGAGAGAGGCGAAATTGATGCGGAACTATGTTGAGAATATGGCATTGTGGGTATGATTCAATGATTGGTATTTCAAGTTTCTGTTCTTGTCGCTGACCCCTCAAAGGCAGATATAACCGACCCTCATCGACATTTCGAGATAGAGGTACCTGTGAGAGCAATGCAGGATCCCGTTCTGCGATATGCGATCTTCGCTTTCTCATCTCGTCATGTCGAGCGACAAAGGAAGGGAAACGAAGCGGAGGCGCTGCAATACCATAATCACTGTCTGCAGCTGCTAATCCCTACATTGTCTGGGACTGGGGGCGATCTGACTGATGTTGTTCTTGCTACTGTTGCTATCCTTCGCCAACACGAGGAAATGGAGTGTATGTGATGTTACTCTGCAACAGAAGCATCCATGGCGCTGACTTAAATATAGATGACGACAATCAGTTCCATCTGACAGGAGCAACGCGCATCATGAATACTGTCTCGTCTTTTGGATCCTCCGGGGGATTGGGTGAAGCGGCAGCCTGGCTCTGTCTCCGTGAGGACATTCATGTATCGCTGATCTCGCAGAAGCCCCTACGAACGAATCTGGAAAGTTTCCACCATTCCGATATCTTTCTAAGAAACGATGATTTTGCGTGGGCAGCTCGGATGGTCTTTCTATTAGCCAAAGTCCTCAAATGTGCTTTCAATCAGATGTCCTCGCCAGAATACACTGCGCTACAGAGCATTGCGCAGGAAATTGAAGACTGGAATGCCAGAAAGCCGCCGTCCTTCCAACCCCTGCGTGAACTTCCTCGTGGAAAGGATGTCTCGTGTCGGTTCCCAGAGATGTGGATGTTGCTACCGGTGCATGGTGAGTATTCCGACATCTGCCCGATTGCGACTAACAATTTTCCAACTTAGTGATCGGGACTCAGTACTACCATATCGCTAAGATAGTCCTTGCCTTTGCTTGTTGCCCAAGTCCTCCGCTTGCTTACGAGAGTTTCAGAAATTCGCGAAACATCGAGGTACGTTGGTGTCCTTCTAATATGATCCTTCCTCCTGACTGTACTCAGAAAACGATACGCTATCACCTATTCATGGTGCTGGGATTGGCCAAGTCAAATCCCAAAGCGGAGAATACGCTTTTCACCGCACGGCATAGCCTAGTAGCGTGTAAGTGACATGGCAGCCGAGTCATGTGGCATGGACTAAGCGCAAACTTTTCTGCTACTCGACTAACATTGGCACTAGGGGGCTGGGTCATTCGGCACAAGACGGACCAGCAGGCTGCAGAAATCCTCCTCAGAGAGATGTGGACGAGAACGGGGTGGGATGTGACGGCATCGATCCAGTCCTTACGAGACCAATGGGCCGACGAAGAGACGGACAGTTGAACTAACCCGAACTTATACCGAGATCTAGGCGTTGTAACACCAAAGAGTGACAGGTGTATCATTCGGCAAAATGGGGCACTATGCGCTGTGCCACCCATCTCGGGATAGGTCGACTCCAACAGCCCCAGCACGTCACCAGCTATTGCCCTCGTGCTGAGCCCAATCAACTGTGGATCTCGACCAGGCAGCAGTCGCCCGCATTGCCCCTGTGATGAGTCTAGCCACGCTGGGAGGCCTGCCAGGGTAATCAATGCAGAAACGTTAGCAGTGCATCTCTGTGCTGGACTCTCGCTTTCTCTATCAGCTCTTATTCGTCCGGGCATATGCACCGGTGGACTAGCAGCATCTGCTCAAGTGGCTAAAAGCTTAAAAGGACGATATGACCACCGGGATATTGTGACGCGTGCCGATTGGCAGATAATGGCCGTAGATATAACTGGCGCTCATTCCTGCTGGGCTGTAGACGTCACATTGGGCATGATTCTACTGCACCAACACATGCGACAACCAGTCGATGCAGTCTCACGGACCAGTCGAATCCAGCCCCAACCTTGAGACTTCATCTGAAGTCAATCGGGCACCTCACATTCGGGCCTCATTGTAGCGGTGTAGACATGACACAAATGGCAACGGATCTTGAAATCGCAAACCTAAATGGCACATCGTGCACGCCGGACACCCTGCATATGGGTTCGCCTATCACGCGGCGCCATTCCCATGCATGCTGCAGAGACTATCGCGCCACGGAGATTGCCGGCTCCGATGGGGTCCAAGTAGAAGCAACATGAAGCCTGGACTGAAACTTCGAGGCACATTTCAGTATTTCCAGAAGACTCATGGTAGTCATTCGGAGGAGTATTATCGGGAGCCCGAAAACGTCCATTTCCACCGTAACAGGCCAAGCAGAGCCCTAATCCGGGTGGATAATAACGCGTATTCGACGTGGAGCCAGGCGGAAATGCAACCATGGAAGCCGGAATTGAGAGCATCGCATCCGCCTCCGTTTTCATCATTCAGGAGCGCCTTCAACAACACTAGCTCCTTCCAGTTCCGCCTGATGGCTGGGGCGAAATCAATAGTCAAAAGTGAGAGGGTTCCAGGGGGGGGCACGTGAAGTCTTGATCATCCATTTGCCCGCCTCGGTTCCGAGTCACGGCTCCGCATATTCACTTGTTAGATGCGAAATGCGACTAGTTAGTTCCCTCCATACCCCTGAAGGTCATTTGCACATCCCATTTCCACACCCCCTCCTCTTCTCCCTTTTCCCCATCTTTTTTGGCCACTGCTAAAACTACTAAAGAAACTCTAGTCCCGCTCTCCCGGCCCAATGGACTGTCACTTCCCCCGCATCTTGCAGAGTGCTAATGCCATTCCTTCTCTCCTGCTGCTGTTGCTGCTGCCGCTGCTGCTGCCAACAATAACATCTCTCTCTCTATCTACTACTTAGCCATTGATCGAATCAATGCCTGACAACAACTCTACCTCCTCCTGGCCAGTAATAGGCCGCCACCCCTTCTCATCCTTCCGGTCCCTTTTCAGGTGCACCTCTGCCGGTAAAATGGATAAGCCTTGTACTACTCCGACTAGTCTCTCGGAGCCTCTACTACCCAACACCAACAATACTACTACTACTACTATCACTACCCACCAACCATACTCACCATCACAACCACAACCACAACCACAACAACCAGACCTATTCGCATCCGAAATCTCCAAACCACTCCTCCACTCACCACCATCCGAACCAGGAACACCCACCGAAAAAGAAACCGCCTCTTTCATCTGGGAAGACATCAACCCCCCAGCCGAGTACTACCTAGCCGACAAATCAACATCAACACCACCCTCACCACCCCCAACTTACACATACTCCCAACAAGACCTAAAACAACAACCACCTGTACAAGACAAAGAAAGCGATCCAACCATGATCGACACAACCACCAGATCCATCCCCGTCTCCTCCCTCCCAGGCTACAACGACGTCAGCGGCGCCGTCATCGTCGACTACGACGGTTTTCCGCACTTCCTTTCCCCCCAGGAAGAAGAGGAAAGGAAAATGAAGCTCCAGCGCGCTGTACAGGAGAAAATGCTCGGTTTGCCGAGACAGACCAGCTTCGAGTGGGAGAGACCCCTGTCTGCTGGGTCGGCGGCCGGGTGGTTGCCGAGGTATTCGCCTGCGAAGAGGGGAGCGCAGCGGTGATACCTATACCTACTGAACCACTGCGCTTATAATTTTTTTTATTGAATTGAAGGTCCGGCTGTGTGCTGAGTGTTAGTCTGTCTGTCAACATATTGAGATGCATATGTGCCGACCTGCTGCTTTGCGCTTTGCGCTGTGCGCTCGATAGGGGAGTTCGTGGATGAGAATATATCCGACGATGTGGATACTCACTACCTTACCTAATGCGCTCCAGCAAAGCATTACGATTAATGAATTATGACCGATACGATGATCCCCAAGAGGGAGAAGAACAGAAGGCAGACAAATGTCGGGGAAGTCGAACCAAACTGTGACTTTTGTTGTTGTTGTGTTGTGTTGTTGTGTACCAATCCCACATACCATACATAGTAATCAATCCAAGCTATATACAACTCCACACTTTTCCCCCACTAAACAACCTCTTGAACAAGAAAGCAACCAATACTATACACCCAAAGTAAGCAGCATCTACTTAGCTCCTAAACAACCTCAATCCACCCTCCTCTCTATCCTCCTCACTCTCCTCCGCACCACTCTCTTCATCCCCACTCTCCTCCCTCAACAACCCACTGGCCGTCTTACCCAACAACGACGCAAAGAACTCCTCGCGCGCATGCTTCGTCCAACTACCACGATCCTCCGGCGCCATGAAATTCTGCAACTTCTCATGAACATCGAACCGCATCTTGCGGCCCTTCGACGCCCGCGTATCCACATCCCGCTTGACCTTATCCTTCCGCATCCCCGTCACAGGGTGGATCGCTGCTCCGCCGCGCGTCGGCAGTTGTATGTGCAGAGTATCGAGGCCGTTGGTGATCGCGTCGGAGGAGGCCATGCGCTGCTCGACGAGATCGCGGAGTAGGGATTGGTAGAAGACGGTGTCGTCGTAGATGGGGGTAGTGGCTGCTGCGCCATCGGCGGCAGTGGTGGTGGTGTCTTGACGGGCACGCTTAGCAGCGCGGGAATGGTCGCCTGTTTCGGTCGCGACCTGGGCGTCCAGGACGGCGGTGATGGATTGCGCGCCCGAGCCAGATGGGTTGATGAGCTTGCCGCGGGTGTTGGCGGCGGTCGTGGCGGTCGAGCCGCGGACTTTGGCGGACCATTTGTCGAGGATGGTGCGGCGGTGGGTGGTCGCGGCGGATTCGAGATCGGTCATGCGTGTCCAGAGCGTCGCGGTGGGGGTGTCGGTGTCGACGCGCTTGCGCTTCTTGGGTTCGTCTGTGCTACCGTTGGTGTTGTGGGCGTCGGCGAGCGCAACGCGCAGGTCTTCGAGCGTGGACCAGAGTGCCAGAGCGGCGGATTCGGCGGAGGTGATGGCTTCTTCGGAGTCGGCGTCGGGGGAGGTGGCGGCGAGGGAGAGCTGGTTGATGGCTGTCAGGCCCTTTTGAAGCTTGATTCGGGTGTTGAGGAGGGCGTCGAAGGTCGCGCGTTGTTGCTTCACGGCTTTGCCTTTCGCGGCGTCGGCTTTGGCGGCTTGGGAGATGCTCGCCGCGATGGTCTTTTGGTCGGTTGCCATCAGGCGCCGGAGTTCGTCGCGGTCGTTGGTGGGTTTGCGCGATTTGGGGTCGGACTCGGAGTCGGATTCTGATTCTTCTTCGTCCTCGTCGTCATCTTCATCCTCATCTTCGTCCTCCTCGTCTTCGTCGGAGGGCATCTCGTCCTCGTCGAAAGATCCCTCGCTGCCTTCAAGGTCGTCCGACTCGTCGGTATCCATGTCGTCCAGCTCGACCTGCTTCTTTCCCTTCTTTGAGGACTTGGACGGGCGCTGCTCCTCCTCCTCGCTCTCGGAGATGTCCTCGTCATCCTCATCGCTACCCAGTTCCAGATCTTCATCCTCGTCCTCGTCCTCGTCATCGTCTTCATCCTCATCACCCGACCGCGCCGCAAACGGATCATCATCACTATCAGCCTCCAACGCCGCGCGACTCACTTTCGATCCAGCATACTGTTTTCCGAGGGTGATGGGGTCCTGCTTGCGAAGTTTCGCTTTTCTGCAATGATACAATAATTAGACATGCCCCATGAGTACTAGACACCAACCCATAAACAAAACGAGAAACGAAGAAGAACCTACCCAACAGCCTGATAATGCTCCCTCCCCGCATTCTCATCCTTACCACCAGCAGCACCCTCCTCATCACTATCCTGGTTTCCGCGATCAAGATCCTCAGGGTCGTAGTCTAAAACCATCACCACAGTCAGAACATAGTTCCCCCCAACAACATCAACATCACCATCAACAGGATTTGAATTAGTAAATACCTCTCGGAGTCAAATCCTCCAACTCGGCCATCTGTTCCGCCAGAGATTTCGGAGCCATGGCTGCGACTGCGACTGTTCACGTCCGTGGTGTAGAAAAAAAAAAACAATGCAAAAAGTAAAGTAAATCACCCAAACGGAAGAAATTCAAGACCGCAGACTAGTTTAGTTTCCCTTTGCAACTTTTTTTTTCTGCCCGAGATTTCGGGATGCGGTGTCGGGATTACCTACCCCTTCTGTAAAAGGTTAGATGGAATGGGGTGGGTTTCGCCGGCGGTGAGATTTATTCTGGCAGTATTAGCTTCCATCATTTAATCATAGTAGACGACGGGCTTCAACTACTACTACTTCCAACTTGATTGAATTGGAAGAGTTCATCATGTTGGGGAAACGATTGTTCTCCACATTCCGGAGCTTGCAGCATGAGAATCCTTTAGTATTTCTCCTTTCCTCTGAGACATCAGAATATTGGTACTAATAAGGTATTCCCAGGGACTCCCTCGCTCCGGCACGCCGCCGTCTCTCCGAAGTCGTCGCGGGCTCCCCGAGAAGCGCAAGATCCGCGATGTGAAGAAGGTGATTGCTGTGTCTTCGGCGAAGGGTGGGGTGGGGAAGTCGACGATAGCGGGTATGCCTTCTTACCAGCATACTTTTCTATCAATCAGATGAAATACTAATGCCACTATGATCACGATAGTCAATCTCGCTCTCGCCTTCGCCCGCCGCGGCATTCGCACCGGCATCCTCGATACCGATATCTTCGGCCCATCCATTCCAACACTGCTGAACCTATCGGGCGAGCCTAGATTAGACGATAGTGCGTTCTCCCATCTATGGCTATTATAAGGGACCCTCAACTAATGAATAAATCGGTTGGAATGACAGAAAACTGCCTCCTCCCCCTAACCAACTACGGCCTCAAATCCATGTCAATGGGCTACCTCCTCCCCAGTACCCAAGCACCCCCGACCACCGACCCGACCGAACGACCCCCCATGGACCCGACCCCCATCTCGTGGCGCGGCCTAATGGTCACAAAAGCAATGCATCAACTCCTCCACTCCGTATCCTGGGGTCCGTTGGACGTGCTCTTCCTTGACCTTCCCCCGGGAACCGGCGACGTGCAACTCACCATCAACCAGGAGATCATACTTGATGGGGCCGTGATCGTGACTACGCCACAGGATATCGCGCTGCGGGATGCAGTGCGTGGTATCGGCATGTTTCAGCGCATGGATGTGCCGGTGCTGGGGATGGTGAGGAATATGGCGTTCTTTGCGTGCCCGGAGTGTGGGACGCAGACGAAGATCTTCTCGCAGGGGAAGCATGTGCATGAGGGGGCGGATTGGGGGGTGGAGGCGGAGTGTAGGAGGTTGGGCGTGGGGTTTTTGGGTGATGTGCCGCTGGATGCGAGGGTTTGTGAGGATGCGGATCGGGGGATGCCGAGTGTGGTTGCTGAGGAAGGAAAGGAGGGTAAGGAGGGGGTGAGGAGGAGGGCGTTTTTGGATGTTGCGGAGCAGGTGGCGAAGAAGGTGGGGATTGAGTGGTAGGTTTGTGTCTTTGGGGAGGGGGAGGTGAGGATTATATGTATAGTATGTGTGTATGATTATACCCAAAATGTGTTATGGTTCATGGTTATGTGATTGCGGTATGTACAGTCATGCAGGATTTCAAGATGGTGTATGTCTTTGTAGTATTCAACAACGGGGTATTCCAAACAATAAACGATAGATCAGAAGTATAGGTAGAACAGTGGAATATACTCGCCATGACTCTTGCAGAAGAGGCGCCAATCGCCATGTCGCGAGACAAGACGCAAAAATCAAAAGGCATATATCGTCAGCACAATTCCACTGGCTGTTAACTCAATAAGCCACATACTCCTCGGCCGTCTTGAAGACCTCGCGATCCGGCATAGTCGGACGCGCGTGCTTGTCAACATCAGCGGTGCCATTTACACCTCCAGCATCACCATTCACACCACCAGGTACCGATTCAGAATCACCGGCATCCGTCGTCGACAGCGCATCAAACGAGCGATAGGCTGAGTCGCCGTCATCGCTCATCAGACCTACCACACCACCAGCGCGCAGCACAGCGCGGGTGCTGGCTTCGTCGACACCCGTGGTGGTCACAGCAAGGGACTTCTCATCACCGATCGTGCTGCTATCTTCAGGGACCTCAGAGGTGAATTCGCTGCGGATGGTGCCGGACCCAGCATGGGATAGTGGCCGCTGGCGTAGTCGTGACCATACGCCATCTGATGTGGTAGGGATGGCGCCGGCTTCACGGAAGAGTGTCCTGGTGCTGGCGTTCTCGTCAAGGAGCGTCTTCCCTTCGTATTCGGGGAGTAACATAAGTCGGCTGCTCGACTTGCTGAGTGCTGTACCTTGCGGGGGAGAGGTTCCCAGCTGATCAACTGCGTCAGTTGACGCCTTGTGGGAGGTTACGCTATCTTTTTCTGATTGGGTTGGAACAATGACGATATTCGTAGGAGCCGGTTGAGAGGACGGGCGCAAGCTCTCGGCTTTGGACCTGTTGGCCTCGTCCATTGATGCTCCGGCGCGCCCGGCGTCGACACTCTTTCGCTTGACCTCGTAGCCTTTCTGCTGTTCTTTTGCGATGGATCTCTCGTCTTGCTTGCTCGCCAGTCTGCTCCACATTGTCATGGGGTAACTCTTGCGGCCGGTCTTGGAGGGCAAGACGCCAGGGGCGTTTCGTCTCGCAGCGAGCGAACTGGGGGGAGGCAACTCGTCTTTGAATGTCTGAAGGCCATACGCCAATTCCTTGATCCGCTGTCGCTGAACTCGGAGCTTTTCTTTGGCGAACTTCTCGTCCCATTCCTCCTTCTCTGCCAGCCATCCACGAACAAGTTTGGGGTTGAAGGTACCGACTTGGGAGCTGGGGATCTGAAGGACGGGACACTGAGACGGAGGATCAAGCGGGTAGATATTGCCCCGTTTGTCGACTCGTTGACGGATCATGCGGTCTTTGAAGGCCGGTAATGGATCGCCTGCCCGTCCAATCGATGCGACTGCAGTGCCGTTGGTGGTACCGTTAGCAGCGTCTCCTGGTTTGTCAGATTCGCTGGATGACCCGGACTGCTGATCTTCGATTTCCACCTCCTCTTTCTGCGCACATGCCAGAGCCCAGGCCCCAAATTGAGCGATCGCCCGATACATATACTTCGCGGGACGTGTAAAGCTGAGAGTGGGAGCGACGTGGCAGAGGTCGTCCCAGACTTGTAGCTGCACATGTGTACCTGGGTATTTGTGAAGAATCTCGCGTGATGGATCATGCTCGTCGAGGAACTTGTCACTAGGCGGGTATGCTGTGGGATTGGCGGCTTTATGTGCAATGTAGAACTGCTCGTCTCGTAGCATTTCACCACCTCCGCTTTGAATCAGCAATGGAGGTAGACCTCCCAGTGACGGCTGGAAGACAGGGGAGACGAGAGGATGAGACAAAAGCTCGTTAGTAGTATACATGTGGATTTGGTCCTTGACCTCCACTGTCTCCCCATCAAGTACCACCTTAACAGTCTCGTGCTCGATGTCGATGGCACGTTCCGCGCCGGTCGCGCTGTTTTTACGGCTTGAATAACCCTTCGCTGCTGTCTCCTCGGCCTCGCTGTCATTTGGGATGGCCTTGAGAGCCTCACTCTGGCTGGCTGGGTGTTTTTTGAGGCCTTTCTTGAGTTCACGCAGCTCGTCCGCGTTTGGCGGGGGCCATGCAGCAGAGGGTTTATGTCTGAAGCCATAGGGAGGAATGTAATCGCCCGGGTTATCCGCAACTATGCTCGGAAACGAATGCGTGAGGTCCACCCAAGGGGAAATTAGGATAGCACCCGCCGGCAAGGGCAGACCTTGGTCGCGACAAATGACCAGCATCCTACCCGTGTCAGTGTTGCTCTTCCATCGCTACACTTTACTTACGAGAACACCATTCCTCCACCGGCCGAGTCGCCGGCGAAGATGATCTCTTTCGGATCATGATCCTCCAGCAGATACAGGTATGCGGCCAGCGAGTCTTGTAGACTGCACGGGAATGGAAACTGTGGCGCCAGACGATATTTAGCTGGAAATCCGGAATTAGCTTTTACGGTCCACGGGTCGCATCCCAGTAGATCCAGAACTCACTACAATAAGTTAGCATTGCATACAAATGAGAGATAGGCGATAAGCTTACCGTGCAAAAACCCGGCCCTTAAGCTTCCTAGCGTGTCGCTGCATCTGATAGCGATGGGTATCCAGACTAGCGAAGAAGTACGCCCCACCGTGGATATACAGCATGATCCGCTTTTGGCTCGGATGATCGCGACTGGTCTGCTTCCGCTCATTGTAATCATCCTTCATCTCGATCCACTCTCCCTTGAGGTCCTCGGCAGGTCCACGCCATTGCCACCACTCACTCCCTCCTACCCGCGCGATGCCCTTGGGGCCCAACTGTTGGTTGATGGCCTTGGCCGCTGACGCGAGGTATTCTTCCGACACAGTCACGCTTTGTAGTTTCACCCAATGGGGCGCGGGCACCTTTTGGCAGGTGAAGGCCTGGAGATCCTCGACGGGATGCTTGGAGGCATAGACCAGGAATTCACGCAGGATGCGGATTGCTTCATCGTAGGTGACGTGGACGTTGGGCTTCTGACGAAGCGATTTGCGATGAATATACTGGAGATAGAGGATCAGGGTCAATGTCAGAGTCAAGGTCCATGAACTATGACCCAAGATCAAACAAAATGGGGATAGAACAGTGAAGTGACAGCGGCAGGGCGACCCACATGCGAGATCAGGGTCTGGAGGACGGCCGGAGTGAGGGCCACACTCAGGGCAAAGGTGTTGAGTGGCATTGTACTAGTCTAGAGGGGGGAACAGTCGACCAGGACACATGGCTCGAAAAGCCAAGTATAAGAGAAGAAAAGATAATTGCAGGAGACAACAATAGTAAAGAAGGGAGGATAAAAGATGAAGATTTAGAGTGGAGGACGCGAGCGGGTCAAAAGAATGAAGGGGGAAAGAAAGGGGGGTGGGAGGTGGAACGAGCGTGCATGCAGCGAAAGAGGGAGGAGAGAGAGCGAGATTAAGAGAAAGATAAAGGAGAGGAAAGGGACAGGAACACGAAGCGATTGCCACATGTCATTGGGCACTGCATCGTCATTGCATTGATAGTCAAAGTAAGTAGAAGAAGAGAAGTGGAGAGGGTTATCCAAACTCTCTTCAAAAGATCCCGACCGGTCGGCGGTGATGTCATGGGACCCCCGTCCCTGGCAGCCCCAATCAGTTCAATCAATCACCGCCACTCAACTGCCGGTCGATGACTTGTTTCTTTTGCCAACGGATGTGCATCTTTAGCTGCTGCCAAGCGCCACGCGTTGCAGCAGCAAGCCAAGTCTGCACTGTGGATTTTCTCTCAGCCTCAGTCTGCCCATTCTCTCCACTGCGCAGCCTGCTGGTAGTGGCGTTGACTAGGAATATATATATCATAGTACTAGTACTGGCAAAGAGACTCATTTCCATGAAAGCTAACAAAGCTCTGAGTAGTACTACATCAACACTAGTAGTACTATCTTGACTGAAGTATATGTTCCTAGAACCGAATACTGTTACAGACGTGGAGACAGATCAAATCAGCGATACGATGTTATCATCTTAGTATTGATGGTCCTAGTATTATTACTTAATGCTTCTAAGAAGGTCCTGCAAAAGCCTTTCACAGGGTTCTCTACTCGTAGTACTAGTTATTTATTGATTAATTTACAGTTGCTACTTACAACTACAATAAGACAACATGTTATTTGAATTGGTACTGGGATATTGTAAATGATGACAAACATGAATACGCGAAATAAGGTCAAATACACCAGTGCCCACAGTGGAGGTTCCATGAATTGACTGCATCTTCGATCACATCCTTGAAGTAGGCCTGCTTGGTCTCTTGTTTCTGCGACGTACCAGTCCGTTGTGAAATGGGTGTGCACGTTTCCACAAGTTTCTCAGGAAGAAAGTCATTCCCACCATCATCATAATCTGCTTGATCAGCTGGTTGCCAGCCTGCCGCGGCACACATTGCACCAAGCCGATGTAACGTCCACTGAAGATCAAGTAGATCTAGATCAGGTAGTGGAAACTTTTCAGGATCTTCAAGATATGCTTGGCCAGAAATTGCTGACTGCAGAGCAATTTTTCGTCCTCAGAACCGGGTGAGGCGTCCGCAACTGCGGTCGCCCCTGCATTGCTCATCGAAATATGCACGCCTGTGCGAGAACAGAGCAAGAGGTTTTTGTATCCTAAAAAGTCTCTTACACCATTATAAAACGGGGTCGCGGTGAGTAGCAGTCTGAATCCGGCGTTCAGCCAAGCACATGCCAGGGACAAACCTGACAGGGGATTGCGCAGCATGTGTGCCTCGTCAAAGATAGCAATCGCAAAGAGGCCACTCAGGTGATGGGGGAAGCTGATGGGCATTCTTGGATTCGATGAATCATATTCACGCTTTGTCTTGGCGCACCATGCCTTGACGGCTTGCGGACCATGTCGGCTCTCGAGCGTCTGGTACGATGTAATGATGATGGTCCAGGCACTCTCAATTCCACCTGTGAATATCGAGTGCTTGTGGGTAAGGTTGTCTTTGATAAATTCTGCGCCTTGTCGGCGGCCGTCTCCGTAATACAGCAGGATGTTGAAACTGTCTGTGATGGAGCTGATCTCGTCCACCCACTGATCTATGAGATGGGGCGGAACAACGATAAGAGTCGGATGGCCTATTGATGGCTCCGTGCCATTTTCTGTGGCGGCGTGAAGTTTCTCCTTCCATTGGTTCGGATTCTATACTCTTGCATGAGCTGCAAAAGCCTTTCGGGGGGTTCTGATAGGGTACTCACATGTAGCAGGAAGCCAACAGCCTCCCATGTTTTACCCACGCCCACAACATCAGCGATTATTGCGCCTAGGACTAGGCCCAGGGCCATTATCTCCATAATACGGTTTATACAAACGGGCTGCCAAAACATCAATGCAGTCCCTCGGATCATGCCTCCGAGTCGGGGGTTCTCCTTCTTGATACCGAGGTTGGCACAGGCTTCATCCTCATTGTCACATTGGTATTCCTGGCCTCTTTCCCTTGTCTGCGCCTGTTCCGTCCATACTATGAGTACCGTGTCCTTATGTCATCTGCAAAAGCCTTTCACTCACCGCCCGACCAATCGATGATATCATCAATATCGTCGTCTTCCATATTGACGGGTTAGTTTTCTGCAGGGGAATCTATCAAGACAGCAGATATTTAGTGACAGGTGATGAGGAGAGAACAGATATGAACGCAAGGGATGTAAATGAAGGGGGGTGCAGGTAGGTGTGTTAAAGATAGATTAATGAGAAGAGAGATAGGGAAGAGAGAGTAGAAGAGAGAGAGATGTAGAGGAGAGAGATGAGAAAGTTGTGGTAGTAAAGAAAGATTGAAGTGACAGTGAAGAAAATGTGGAGAACCTACTTGAAATGATAAAGGAACAGACACAGTAGCTCTTACCTGATAGTTTAGGAAAGAAAAGTAATGAGCTTTCTACAGTAGTGAATAGCTATAAAATAAGCCTTAACTAGTTGTAGCCCTAAAATGTAGCTTCTATACAGCTTAAATATATTGGTATTACTATTACATAAAATATAAATGAATGCTTAATTACTATGCATTTTAGTCAGTAAATATCTTGAATGGTTGTGTAACTAGCCATAACTCCTGGCAACTTATGCCAGTGGCCTACTTTGAATACATTATCAACAGTCAATCCATATATAAGTACAGGAAGCATCAAAGTATCACAGCTCCAGCTGCGAGGCTGTAATACTAATAATTAATTAATTTTATAATATTAATATATTTAGTTACGTAGTTAGGTTATCTTTAATTAATTATTAGTCTTATAGCTTTGTAGCCTTGTCTCCAGGAAAATTTTATAGTAAAATCTGATAGCTTCAGCTGGTTTAAATTTGCTATTAGTTGGGTAAGTACAGCGATTCTCTTGTAGGGGCTATGCTAAGCAATATACCAAATCCAGGCCACATCAAGATGGATGTCATGGGACCCCCTGTCCCTGGCAGCCCCAATCAGTTCAATCAATCACCGCCACTCAACTTCCTGTCGATGACTTGTTTCTTTTGCCAACGGATGTGCAGTAAAGAGCCACGCGTTGCTGCAGCAAGCCAAGTCTGCACGGTGGACTCGCTCTCTCAGCCTCAGTCTTGCCATTCTCCCCCCTACACAGCCCGCTGGTAGTGGCGCTGAGTTGAAATATATATTATACTAGCATAGTACTAGTAGAGCAACCAGCCCCCATGAAGCTACTATGAAAGAGTCTTAAGTAGTACTACATTATTTTGACAGAGTTATATGTTCCCAGAATCGAATATGTTACAGCCCTGGAGACAGACCAACTCAAGCATATAATCTTATCATCATATAATGTAATCGGTGATTAATTCCCACTGCATAGTAGCTACCAACTCTTCCCCTTTTGCAACAGGCTTAACAACCCAACGAAGACGCCACCAACGGCCCATGCTATATCCCAGCCATGGAATACCAACCTTGCAATGGCTACGCTTAGCAAGATTAGTATTACTGCCATGAGTAGCACCATATGCCGCAAATTGCCTTCCCAATTGTCGCCGATCATCAAGCCGCGAAATTGAACTTCACCCAACTCCGGACAATGCCAAACATTGAGTTTTCTCAGGATATCTCTATTGATTGAAGATCAGTACTTTCGATCATAGATATTGACGGACGGAGGAGTCTCTTACTGATGACCATGTATTAATCCCTCCCTGCTAAGGAGGTGATTGTGTGCAGCAATCTCAGCTTTCAGAAAGCAATGGGTAAATATAGGCCGAAGACGGAGTAACGAGAGCTCACGTTCCGCCCGGAATTTAGTCCTCTCAGGGCATTCTGCATAATCCGCATAGCTTGTTACACAATCATCGAGACAGACCACGGTCCCTGTAGAAATGTCATACGGACAAGGCCAATCCTGAGGCTCGTAATCCGCGACGACTTGTTCCAAATGCTTCCGTCTGGTAACTATGTCTTCACTATTATATATTCCAACATATTGAATGCCTGTCGATCGACGACCACTGGCCAGTTTCTGCCCTGCAATAGAAATCTTTGGTATTGCAATCAGAATAATCGCCTCAATTTTGATGTTTAGGAGCCACATACATCAACGATTTCCACCTTATTCACACAAAACCATGGCAAATATTTCGCCCAAACGCCTCTCTGTGCGTAAAACTCCCGGGAAATTGCTTGCCACGCGGTAACCTCATCAGTTGGGTCAGTGATCACCACCGGAACAATCTGACAGCGCTCTTTTCTGCCCCAACAGATAAATATCACGGAGGAGTCTTTCTCAAACATCGGCTTGAAGAAATCTCCCAATTCCTTTCTCCGGATTTCATGGGGACCAGGTGGGCGGTCCGTTGCATTTTGCTTGAATAGAGTGTCCGAGCTATCTTGCCTGGGGCATTCTCAACCACTGACTTTCATGCTTGATTGTGTTTCTCGAGTATGGATCATACCTTCGAACGCGCCGAATCCTACGCCCCGACGTTTGGGAAGTATTAGGCACCGAAATGCTTGCTATAGGTGGGGGCGCATGAATACCCCTAGTATTGACGACCGGAAGTATGTAATTCTCTCGTGAGTTCCTCGGAAGGTGTGCATGCATCCTCAACATATCAATGAAGTGGAGGCAACACTGATTCAGAACTCCGTTCACGGTGAGATAGTCTGCTGAATTGCTGTGAAGGTCTCCATCATCATATCGTGGTCGAAGCCGTGCTCGAGTAGGCTGGCTCACAACTTGCATTTTGACTGCGAAGGGGTGAGTAGCAGTGAATTGAAATACCCTCATATTGATTGCCAGAAGATACTAAGGACAATATATACACGACGATTAACCCACATCTAAGTACAAGGGAGCGTTAAAGCCTCGCAGCTCCAGCTGCAAGGCTGTAATACTGATAGTTGATCAATTTCGCACTATTGATATGTTTGGTTGCGCAGTTGGGTTATCCCTGGTCGAGTATCAGCCTTGCAGCTTTGTAGCCTAGTCTCCAGGAAAGCCTTCACAGTGGAATCCGATCAATCCGGCTGGTTTACATTCGCCATTGGTTGGGTAAGTGCGGCGATTCTCTCGTAGGAGCTATGCTAAGCAATGTACCAAATCATTTGGATAAATCTAGGCCACATCAAGATGTCGACAGAATTGGGCATAAATATGAGGCTGCGAGGGGGATTGTACATGCACTCACATGAAAATTAGGCTTGCCAACTGTTTTACCCCTCCTCACCCTCGTCGGCGGCAAGCAAAAGGGTCTGCAGCCTTGCTTCCTATCGAAGCGGGGTAGCTGACATCTGTGTTATAACGCCACGTCATGCTGATAAAAGAAGAAGGAGAACAATGATCCAAACTCATGTAAACCCTCTACATATATTCTGTCAACAGAACCCATGTTTCGCTTTTAGTCAAAAATGGAGCCACGACCTAATACCTCACTCTACGCAAAGTACACATCTCTCCTCGTTATGATGAGCATCACTGATATAGACGAAGGATATTCCGAGAACCACCAATCCAGGTGATTGTAGGGAGTGCTAAGAGCTCCTATTTTGTCCATCCTGAAGCCTTGTCATGGTGCAAAAACTCGGCACTAAGTGCGCGGATCGAAGGGCCATGGAGGCAGCACGGAGATGAAAGTCCAATTGACTGGTCCGATTTTGATGAGCAGACTGTCGAATGCGTCTTAAGCTACCTTTATACGCAAGATTACTACGTCCCGCAGTTGGAAGTTACTCCGGATGATGGTTGCAAAGACGAAGATGACAGCAAAGGTAGGGCGTTGTTTGCTGAAGTTAATGTCGGTGATATATTAATGTTGTTCATAGCTCCTACTGGAATCGAGCCGTCTACACCCGAGTCTGTACCTGATGATCAAGAAACACTTAACAGACCACTAACACCCTTGAGCCGGTGCCTCAAGGCTGGCCTACCGGCAGATAATAACCATACTGCTGCAGGCACTTGCACTTATCGAGCATCTCCGAATCCTGACGATCGCCTTGGCGCTGAAATTCTAATCCATGCGAAAGTATATTGCTTCGCACATCGTTATTGTATCCGTGAACTTGAAGACTTCGCACTGCAACGTCTCACAAAGGTTCTTATTATCATCGATACAGAAACAGTGGCAGTGTTTCCGTATCTCGCAGATGCCATCCGTATTGTCTACGATTCGACACCAGGAGCGAGTTTTCAAGATAATCCTGCTCGGAAGTTGTTATCTCAATATGTTGCATTGAATTACACTAGGTTGGAAAGTGAGAGCTTCGATCAAATTATGGCAGAGGGTGGTGAATTCATGGTGGACTTATCGCACAAGTTGGCCAGGCGGCTCAACATGAGTGGGATAGGTGCCGAAACTCTGGTGGAACAAATTGATGATCTTCACTTACAGATAAATCAGTTGAGTCTAGATCTTCATGAACAGGTGACCCAGCTCAATAGTGCGAGGAAAGAATTGATGGAGTGGGATAGCTGGAATCGAGGGATTTCCGGAAAGTATAGAAAGGCAAAAAGAAAGGTGTAATCAGGGATTGCTTCCACTTGATACACTACATCGTTGAGCGGACGGTCTCAAACTTTTCATTCATACTACATGATGGCGATTGGCTAGAGCTGAGATTCGTTATATACTCGGGGAAATAAGAATGGACACTCCGTTGCGTGCAGCGAATGAGAAACAGTGGTTGTATAACAGTAGACCAAGCTAGTATGAAATCCGACAAGGCTGCCGATAAGGGCCTAGCCTATATGTTCAGGGAGTAATGGTGACTTCAAAAATCAACATATAGCAGCCAAAGCCTTGACCAAAGCCTGCTGGATCAGGAGGTGGTTGAGTGTTTGGTTACCTGGCCAAGAAAAAATGGGTGTATAGCTACCATGAGCTTACGGCAACACCTTCCCGTCTGCTCGTATCTTCTCTGGTGATACCCTCGTGTTTCTCTACCCCAACCATAACATCCGCATCCATCCGGTTGAACCTTAGTTCATGATCTCAACATGACGACACTAAGTGCATTTGCATCAACTGCTCTCGCTTCATGAATTAAATGCCTTGAGTCTTATCACCAGAATAAAACCCTCAAGCTTACCATGTATTAAACATGCAACAGCAACCTGATGTATACCTCGAATCTCACAAACAGGTCCTTAAGTGGACCAAAGAGTTGGAATTCTTAGGCTATATCCTCTCAGAAATAGTCGACCCGGATGGCCTCGAAGAAAGAGGATATTATTGTCACCAGGCAGCGGACCTCCCGGCAATTGTCGATACCCTCGAATGTGCTTGCTCCCAGCCTGGCAGCAGGCTCCGTGGTGTATTAGGCAAACAAGCCGCAAAATATTTCTCAAACCTACTTAAAAAATCGAAGCAAATACGGAATGTCATGGCTCACCATCTTGCATTGAGTGAGGAAAGAATGTTGGCCCTGCAAGGGACAAAGCAGGAGCTTGACCAGATATTCCAGTGTGTTATAAGTCGAGCTGCATCAAGATATAACATCCAACAGGTATATTTGATTGAAAACCATACTTACTATCAAGTTCAATGAAAATATTCAGGGTTAGAGTCTGACTAATGTCAGGTCACTTGGTATCCCGATGACACTGAGTTCAGCGGAATATCAAACCGTCATACAGAAACCATCGCTTTGGGCGGTGAGTCACCACTATACCAGCGCCAGAAAATCCTTTGGTCAGAAGCAGGACCGTCAAATAGGCCGAAAAAGAAGAAACAGAAAAAGCCGACAGAAGAAAGCCGAGCGGCCCATTTGATAGCTCTCGAGGCGTCTTTAAGGCGTAAGATTAGTAAAATTGAGAAAGAAAAAGCACAGATCATGGAGGCTAGAGCTCGCAAGCTTCAGATATTGGAGCAAACATACCGTCAAAGGTGGCAGGAGAGAATGGAAAAGATCAATCGCATTCTGCTTTTGACGAAAGATGAAGAGCGAGACCTAAAAGTCCAACACGGAAAGATATTTGGCGAACCATTTGGAGCCAATGTTAGCACGGATGCACTTTTTATTCTTATGCTCCTAGCCTTGAGCTCTCCGTTGTGGCTTTCTGGATTGGTTATCCGCAAAGTTGGGGTACAAATCATGAGGTGAGGCTGATGAGAGATCCATGTCATTGAGGGCGCAGCTTGGGGACTGAAAACATGTTCCTCTTAAAAGTAACTAATGTTTATCATAACATAAGTCTTATGAATCTTTCCAATCGTTCAATTACCTTCCACCAACTTTCACTCTGGGCTGTAAGCATCTGAGACCGCAAACGATACGGTCACCTGACACCTTGAGACCGGAACTAGATTTGCTTCATGATATCCTACAAACCAGCGCGCACATCAATGAAAAGTTGCAACTTTGTTTGTGGACTAAAGTCATAGTAATTAGCCGACAAATTATGACTGATTGGTGTGCCTGAGGAGAATTAGGTTATTGGGCCGGGAGCCGCTGAGGGGAGATCGCGCTGAATTCTACTTTAGCGAAAGCTTGTAGATTTAACACATATTCGCATTACTACCCGTATAAAATCAAAGCTCCTGGATTAGAAACGAATCGTTAGATACTTTCTGAGGTACCTGATGCCCGAGGCATTAAGATTCTGCCTTAGGTAGTATATATTGGTTTCAGGCAGATATGTACACAATTGCCAGGCAGGCGGTAGGGGCTGTGCTGGCTTCAAAGCCAGGCTTCCCCAATAAGGTATGTAGCGTCTCCCTTATTATGCAGACCATTTGAACTTCCAAACTAATCCTACCGGTGTATGAATGTACAGATAACATTAACAGACAAGTCCTTGATAATAAACAGATCACCTCAGCTTCTAAAGAAAAAAATACATGAATGTCTCCCCATCAGCATCATTCCACAGCATCTCCTACCCCTAGGTAGTATTTCTCCCTATTTAGGACACACAGGTGCATTTGCTATACCGCTGATTAGCCGAAATTCTTTTCTTCTGTTTGGATACTATCTACTTACCCCTTCTTGCACTTCTTCTTCTTGCAAGACGAAGAAGAAGAGGAGGAATCCTCAGTCTCCTTCGAAGACTTGGTAGTAGTCTTAGTAGCCGTCTTCGTACTCTTGGTCGTGGTGGAAGTCTTGGTGGAGGTGGTAGTTTCCTTGGTCTTTGTGGAAGTCGAAGTGCTAGTTGTGGTATCCTTAGTCGAAGTGTCCTTAGTCGAGGTATCCTTGGTGCTCGTATCCTTCGAGTCAGGAGTAGCCGTCGATGTGGTCTTGGTGCTGGTGATAGTCGCGGTATCCTTGGCCGACGACGAGCTAGACTTGGTCGTTGCGGTGTCGGTATCCTTCGGCTTGCTGCTAGTAGACTTGGTAGTCTGTGCTGCCTCGGAAGACCCAGAGCCGTGCTTGCTCTTGGTTGTAGTCTCTGCTTTGGTGGAAGTGCTTGTCGCAGGCGTGATCGTCGCCTTCTGCGAGGACGATGTCACAGTAGACTTGACCGTGTGCGAAGCTGAAACATATGAGCATCAAGCGATGGATTTCTTCCTGTGTTATAAGGAGGACTTACCTGTCTCCGAAGCCGTGTTTGCAGTTCCAGTCTGGCTCGGCGTGGCCTTGCTAGAAGCAGAGTGGGACTTGATTGCCGAGGAGGACGGCGTAGCCGTGGGCGTACAGACAGCCGCTGACGAGGCATCACGCTTGGCAAAGGCAGTGCCGTCAGTTGCGCTCCAGTCCAGCAGCTTGCCGTTGTCCCATTTCCATGATGCAGTAGGGTACTTCTCATTGAACGCATCCAGCGCCTTGCCATAGACGTTCTTGGCCCCCGCAGCCTCGGTGCTAGTGACTTGTGCGGAAACTGATGAGATGCGGGTCGAGACAGCCGCCGCCTGGGTACTCAGGAACTTATCCATCCAGCTTTCGTACGCACTGGCCCAGCCGTTCTTGGGTTGCGGGAGGTCGAGGTCTTGGTTGCAGGATTTCTGTTGGCTCATGAGGTCATCAATCCCAAGGAAAGCTTTATACATGCGGGTGTTGGCGTTCTTGAAGTAGGTGGCGACGCTGTTGTCGCGGAGCATTGAGACAACCACTGCCAGAGTGTTCATAATGCTCAGCGCGCTGCCCTGGCGGGTGTCTCCGGTGCCGTCGACCGAAGCCATGCCGCTCAACTCTTCACTTCCGAACATCTGAGCCGATGGTCAGTTAGTATCTGTTGGGTAGAGTGGAATGATAATGGGGTAGTGCATATTAAACTCACAGGTGCCTTGTACGAATTCAAACGACTGTCCATGGCCACCAGGTCCGGATACGTCTCACCAGGCAACTAGCATTCTGATTAGCCACCGGAATCACAATATAGGGTTAATTGAACCGGTTATATATCCTTACATAACTGTAGAGCTTCTGGAGTCGGGGCTTATTCACTCCTTGCTTGTTCTTGAAGGTTGAATCGATCGTGAGGAACCATTCTTTGAAACTGTCGCAGAACTTGTACTCGTCAATCATAGCCGTCAAGAAGGCATCAAGGATTTGGAGCTCGTCTAGAAATAGTTAGATAATGCATAGACTCTAAAACAAGTGACCACTCACAAACATGATCCACATTGATGTGTGGCATCTCCTGGTTATTCTTGTTGATCTGGGCTCCCAGATCGAGGTACTTTTGTTGGGCACTTGCCTTAACATCGTCCCAGTACCCAGCCGTTGTTTGCGGAACGTCAGCTGCATTGGCAATTGTCGTGAACGTGACAGCTGCGTCGCAGGTGTCTAGCTTGGGAATGAAGTACCCAAGGAAGCTATAACCGCTGACTTTGTTTTGGCTAGTTTGGATATTCTTTGAACGAAAGTATTTGGGCTTGTAGATCGTCTGCCCCAAGTCGCAGGTACCGAGCTTTTCAGTCTTGGTATGATCGCGGCGATCAAAGTAGTTCAGGCCCCGCCGTCTGGTCGACGAGGTGGTGTCATCTTCATTTTGCTCGATATCATCCTCCGTGAGAGTGGTAGGGAGTGTGTATCGCCAGCAGGAAGCCTCAGCGCTCGCGCTCGCACTGGCAGCAACCGCTGACGATGAGGCCTCTGCACGTGGAATAACAGAGGCTGTGGTTAGATTAACCAACAGGAATAAAAGAGCGACAGCTTTTGAACCAGCCATGGTGAAAAAGGAAGTTAAATGATTGTATGAGAGTTGGTTGTGTGATGGTCAAAACAAATACAAGGGCACCAAGCAGGTATTTATCCTACGCTGGCGACATCACGTTCTTCCTCATCTGTCGGTATATGCCTCTTGACCCTTTCGATGCCGAACGTTTGGGGGCTATGATGTTTCAATGTTGGGGCCAAACCGCGAGGCTCAGCAAGGATCCGAACGGGAAAAGTTAGGGCACGAATTGGTAGGATCAGCCACCGCCCCCAGCCTAACCCGCTTCTTAATAATTACCCCTTGTCGGCTTCCCACCGAACTTCATCTTTCCAAGACTCCCAAGACAACCTGAATCAATTGATCCACATGCACATCTTTGACTTACCACAAGAGCTTCTGGAAGCCATCTTGGCGCAGACATCGCGTGGCTCTCTCGCCAGCCTCGCGCGGGTCTGCCAACGTCTCCGACCGCTCGTCGAGCGCATTTTGTACCAGTCGGTGTACTTGCGTAACCACGACGGAGAAAAGTTCACCTACGCGCTGGACTGTGTACCAGTCCGTGCCGAGTATGTTAAAGAGCTTCTAATTCACTATCATTATGTCGATGTTGAAGATGAAGAGGAGTACTATCCATTGTATGCGGAAACCCTCGCCCCGACGATCGGGCGTCTCGTAAACCTGCGAACGCTTGTCGTCAAGGGACTCGAGTTCGACGCAGACCGAGAAGAAGACGACGAAATCATTGGGGGATATGAGAGAGTCATTGCCGAAGCCGAGAAATGGGACACTCTCTTTGCCCAATCTGCTGTGCCGGGCTCGCAGATCCTTCCTTCGCTTACAAAATGTCTGCCAAACCCTTTATCATCATCTTACCTCATATGCTAACGTTCCTCAGGTGTGATGATCATGGATGATATTGCGCCCAATGAGCCAGCTTGGGACTTTAGTCTGAGGGGCGCCGTGCTGATCCATCCGCACCTCCAAGACCTGACCATAGTCGGGGGCGAATTTGAGAGCCTGAAGAATCATGTGCCTTCACAACGATCGACGCCACTGGAAAAATTGAACATGTTTGGCTGTGATGTGTCGCCCTCCGCGATGGGAGAGTTGTTGTCGCTGCCCCGTGCCTTGAAACATTTGACTTATAAAGGGGCGCCTTGGTGTTACAGGCCCACGAATCTTATGCCGAACCGGCAAATATATGTTGATATGATTCAGAATCAAGCGGACTCGCTTCTGAGTCTTGACATTGACTTCTATCCAGGAGTTGTGGATAATCCCCCGGTAGACTTCACGGCCCTCCAATGTCTGGAAGAACTTACCGTTGAACCCGATGCATTGAGAGGAACCGGGGAATATGATCCAAAGAACAACGCCAAAATATGTCTATGGAAGAGCTCCGAGCTAAGATGTCAGCTTCCTCTGAGCCTAAAGCGTTTGGTGCTTTTCCTATACACTCCGAAGAACCCCCCGGATTGGCGTACCTTGATTATACTCTACAATTGGATTTCGCGAGGGAGTTTACCAAACCTGGAAAAGGTCACCTTCCAGATAGCGAAGCCGTGTGAACGCGAGATATTAGACCGATCGATTGGAGACAATGAGCGGTCAATTGGCCAGGCTTTTGAAGAGGTCAAAGTGAAACTGCAGTTTGAGCTGGTCCCTAACAGCAAAGACGACGGCTACGAGCTCTTCAACTGCCCTGACTGCGGCATTAATTGGCGAACCATGCATGCTTGATCTGGGCCTTATCTCATATCAATGGCGAACCTGCAGCACTTCAAAGAAAACATCTGTCAGCTTTTGATATATTCAGCAATATACTCTACTAGAAACGAAACACGTCCACACATCATAAGTAAGCACTAGCTGTACATAAAAAACTACTAGCCTACAGCCTAGTAATAATCTCCCAAAAGAACCAACAAAACCACACACCCTACACCAAAGAATCACACCACCGCATCCGACAGAAATCCAGGGGCCAAACTCACATCCCCCTCGTATCATGATCGCACAGACCAAACATCAACAACCCAAACAAGGTTAAAAAGAAAGTTGTTGGTTGCCTGTCCACGCGACACATGGGGTCTAGACGTTTCTGAAGGATCCGAAATCTGGGGCCAAATGGCCATGATTGACGGGTAGCGGTTTATCAGCCGTGTATGTGGGGGCCCACAGGCCCCTGAATATCATGATTTGCTTTGGGTTTGGGTACCTGCGTCGTTGGGCTGTGCTCGTATTTGCTGGGGGTGGTGTGGTGCTGAGTGGACGCGCGTTTAAAATGGGGGTGGTTTGGGTTGGCTTGGCTGAGGGTTTATGGTTTTGATATGGGAACTGGGAGGGGTTCGCTTATGTTTTATGTATTATGAGGCTCACGATTTCGGTCTGTGGAGGGCAGAGAGAGAAGAAAAAGAATTTCATTTGTGTCTATAGCACGCTGAGATGGTGGTGCCAGAATTGTGGGCTTACGGTGACACGGTCAGGAGGAATATCGGCTACTCCTTGTCATTCCACGGTAACCTGTCAGTTCAACGTATTTGTGGACCTGTAAATAATAATACAGAATAACTCAATTTTTTTCTGGTATCACTTAACTCTACAGAAACACCAGATCCTTTGGGTATAGAAATGGATAAACAGCTGCAGCAGTCAATGACGTCTTATCTTATCGCGGCAACCAGTCATCCATCCAACCGCACTAATCCCAATCCGGCCGATGCAACGCAACATGACAGCTTCAGCTTCATCTCCATCTCCATCTCCATCTCCATCACCACTCCACAGCAACAACAAACAACCACCATCGTCATCATCAACAACCACCCAAAATGACATCCCCATCCACACCTACCCATCCCCAAACAATGCAAGCCTGGCTCTACAGCACCACGCACCCAACCCTGGAACAAAACCTCACCCTCACACCTAGCGCCCCTACCCCCTCAGCGCCCAAAAACACCCAACTCCTCATCCGCGTTCACACCTGCGCCCTCAACCCAGCCGACTACAAAGTCCCCGCCATGCCCGTGATATCAACCCTTCTGATCCGCAAACCCGCCAGCCCATGCCTCGACTTCGCCGGCGAAATCGTCTCCACGGGCCCGAGCGTCCCCTCCACCCTCACCCCGGGCAAACTCGTCTACGGCACGCTCCCCCTTCCGACACAGTTCGGTCCGCTGGCTGAATACGTTCTCGCTGAAGCCGAGCACGTACAGATAGTCCCCGAGGGGGTGGAGGTCGATCATGCCGCGACGGTGGGAGTAGCGGGGCAGACGGCGTGGCAGGCCATCGCGCCGTATGTGACACCGGGGGCAGGGGATAAGGTATTGATTGTGGGAGCGTCGGGTGGGTGTGGTATCTACGGGGTGCAGATCGCGAAGGCGCTGGGGTGTGAGGTGACGGCCGTGTGTTCGGGGAAGAATGTGGAGTTTGTGAAGGGGTTGGGGGCGGATGAGGTGATTGATTATACGGTGGAGAATGTGGTGGAGGTCGTGAAGGCGAAGGGGAGGGTGTTTAGGTTGGTGGTGGATCATGTGGGGGAGCCGTGGGAGTTGTATCGCGAGAGTGACAAGTTCATGGTCTCTGGGGGTGTGTTTACCCAGGTTGGGGCGAACTGGATGCCTACGTTTGCGGTGAGGTTTATTCGGCCCGGGTTTTTGGGTGGGGGGAGGATGAAGTATGTGCCGATTTTTTGGAAGAGTAATAAGAAGGATTTGACCAAGGTGGGGGAGTTGATTGGCGAGGGGAAGGTGAAGGTGGTGTTGGATAGTGTGTTTGGGTTTGAGGATGCGCCGAAGGCGTTTGAGAAGCTGCGCGGGGGAAGGGCGAGGGGGAAGGTTGTGGTCCGTGTGGTGGAGAGGTCGTGAGGGGGGTGGGGATAGTGTGGGGATGAATGGTGTGGGTTGTTTGGCATTTATCTCATGGCGTCGTGTTTGATTTCATTTAGGAAGGGTGGGTGCTATGTGACAGATTCAATTACGCTTCAAGAATGTCAGCGCGCCGAGAGACATGGCATCCACGGCGGTTTGAAGGGTGGGCTGGATCACTGGGGCGAAGAATGGCGAGTGATTACTCGGGAGATCTTTTATCGCGTCATTCTTGACTGCATTATCCCATGTCTCTGGATCGATCCCGCCATAAGTCCACATCACGTACGGCGCGTTCACAGCTCTAGCGAGTAGGGAGAAATCCTCGCTGGCACCTGCCGGGTCAGACTCGATGAGTCGCTTTCCGAAGTAAGAGCCAAAGGTATTGCATAAAGCTCGCACGGTAGCGTGGTCGTTGATAGTGGCCGGGGTCGACATGATATGGTCGATTTGCGGTTCCTTCTCGCAGCCGGCCGCCTCGCATTCGGCGCGGATGATGCGCTTGATCGCACGTATTACGCGTTCGCGAATTGAGTCGTCGCATGTCCTCACATCGAGCTTGAAATCCAGGGTATCCGGGATGACATTGGCCGCAATGCCAGCTTGGATGTAGCCACAGGTGACCACCGCCAATTGTCCCGGAGGCACCTCGCGCCCTACTATGGTCTGCAGCTTCAAGATAATGGCCGCTCCGGTAACAACGGGGTCAATGCATGCCTCGGGCGCCGAACCATGACCGCCCTTTCCAAAGATGCGCACATTGAATGAATCTGCAGCGGTTAGTAGCCGACCAGAGCGGACGCTCACTGTGCCGGCTTTAAGTGGCATCACATGCGCTGCCAATACCACATCCGGAGCGGGTATTTTGTCATAGAGACCATCATCTATCATGGCCCTGGATCCTGATAGGAGCTCCTCTGCTGGCTGGAATAGGCAAATCAGAGTCCCCGTCCAATGAGTTCTGGCGGATTGTAGGAGGGAGGCACTAGCCATCAGGCTGACGACATGGGTATCATGACCGCAGGCGTGCATGACGGGGACCTCAACCCCATCCTTGTTTTTGGCGACTTTCGTGCTTGCGTAAGGAAGTCCTGTCTTCTCTTGCACGGGGAGTGCATCCATGTCTGCTCGAAGTAGGATTGTCGGACCAGCACCATTTTTCAAAACGCCCGCGACGCCGTAGCCGCCAATGTGTGTATGTACCTCGTAGCCGAGTTCTTTCAGATGCTGCGCCGCAATGGCAGAAGTGCGTTCTTCACAAAAAGACAATTCGGGATTGCTGTGGATATCACGATAGATGTCCTCGAATGGCGTCAAGTCAGGACGGGCTTCCTCGAGTATGTCCTTCAAGGCCGTTTCGGAGGCTGTGACGTCAATCATTAGCTTCATTGACTGGAATTGCGCGCATTGGGAGACTGAATGGGCATACTCACCTGCGTGTCGAATCTGCATGTTGGATAGGAGCTTGCTTCAATTGAGATTAATTGATTGTCTGTGGATAGAACTTCTGGGTAACCTTCAGACGCCTCTTATGGGAGACTGCTGGCCCTTTCGAACATTCACCGAGGAATTGGCTGGGTGCAAGCGGGGTAAAGTGTGCTTTGCCTCAAGGGGAATTTGGCCCCATAGTTTGATAGACACAATTGCCGAAGATAGCATGTTAGGAGGGGCCTAGTGAGCCATTGCCATTGTAAAGTGGCCGGAATGATTGGAGTGGGACGGACGACTCCAACAATTAAGAGTAAAAGGATGACGCCCTCGGACCCCGTCGGCTAAATGCGCCACTGCTGGTTCTCCGTTTCCAATCGAACTCCGCCCCCAGCGGTTCTGTCTTCATGCTTATCTCCCCCAGTTTAGTAGCTCGGCTATCGGGAATACAAGAACCATGGAAGCATGCAGCGTCATGCCGGCCTTTCCGTTTGTTTCCCGGGGTTTGATCGACATGAATACATGTCATTGGAAATTGTAGCGAACCTGGTTGGCCAATCAGTCTAACCCGAAGACCGCTGCTGCGATCAATTTGTTGAGTGACTAACCTAATCTTATAAAATTAAGCATCTCCTTACAAAGACAGATGAATGAGGATATATGGTATTTTGCATCGGAAGATGATTGTCATGCAGGGTCATTATCATTCACGTGCCTGTACCCTGGCAGTATTTAGGACAGAACATAATATTGTAGGAATACCCTACTTTGTCATTCTGCCATTCATTCTTTCCACAGTATCACTCTCATAACTGTGTCCGATCAACCTGCCATTATCCCCTCAAATTGCTCAAGCGCGTCTGATGTAGAATTCACTCGTGGCGCGGTATTTAGCGGTCGGAAGGCGACAATCAGGTCCTAAAGCACGCTGCGTCTGCTTCATCGCCGCGATCCAAGAAGCGTGATCAGTGACTGTCAAGGGCTCACCGGCAGAAAGCTCACCCACAACATCAGTATGTGTCTTTGGTTCGGGCTCTCAGTCCAAATAACTCCCTTTAACACGAGGAATCCAGATAATGGTATCTTTGTCGGGTTCGTCGCCTATATTCTCGCATAGAGTATCACCGAAGTTTATACGCCATATCGAATGGCCGTATAGCCCATATGTCATCGATTCAGGATAATAAAACATCTTCCGGCTTGTAGGAATGCATTGGGGTCTTCCATTTGGCCGGCCGAAAATCACTTGTGAAAAAAAAGCCGTATTGTGCGTAGCGTAGATCAACTTCTTTCTATGCTTGAAGACCAGTACTTTTTGGCCTAGAAATTACTCTTCACACAAAGAACCTCCGTACTGTTGAACTTTGCTATGGCGCTTTGTTATTAGCCCACCTTGTATTTTCGAAAGAATACATCCGACGATTCGATCCCACAGTTGTACAAAGAGGCATAATGTGTAGACACTCGAGTCAGAAGACCATTTGTATCAGTAGTCATTGCTACGTTACTAAGAGACCCAAGCTATAACTAACTAGCCAGTGTTGTCTTAGCTAATCGGGCGCAGTTAATATGTGGAGGCCAATGAAAGTGCCGTTAGCCGTCAGTAGTATGTACTTGGCGATTTCTAGTGGTTGACAAGATGAGGACAATGCAAGTGGAAGATGTCTGATAAGGGTCTTTTGGTGGTATTGGCACAATGCATCTATGACCCCACACATGTAAATTAAATAGGCCATGGCCTAGATTGCTTATTAACCATAAGGATTGGACCTTATCATAGTAGTATGTCTGCCTAAATGCATGGCGGAAGATGCCGCCAACATGTCAGAATATGGCGTCCTGTGGGTGGATACGTCAGACAAAGCGCCATTGACATGCTAATAGTATTCAACGAGGAAGTTACAAGGAGCTGACTGCCTGGTAGCCTATCCGGAAGGCGTTTGACTAAGGCGTGGAAAAGTTCGACGTTAGTGCCTTGACTCGGGCGCCCTCGATTACAGAGCCGCAAATCGTTATCTTGCTGTCTAAACTCTAACCATAGTTATAACATGGACCATATTGCAAGAAGGAAGCCCTTGATCTGGGCATTCCCGTGAGTCTTTGGGCATCACCCGTAGCTTTGAGCCTAAGCCTCATAATCAACTCTTGCAGCTAAACTCGTTGCTAGCACCCTGATAGCGCAGGACTGACACACTGTGTGCCTATAACCCCCAGCAAAGACCACTCTGGGCAGGGGTTTTGTTTTCGCGCAAAATGCCTTTCACCACCGGAAAAGAAAACTTACTCCAGCTGAATCGAAATAGCTTCGACTTCAACCTACAATTTGAGCAGCTATTCTTCTCCATCATACCGTCGGCATTATTCATTGTCACATCATTATGGCGGACGTTATGTCAATATCGAAAGCCAGTAGTTGTTAATGCTCCTTTATTCCAGCTAATAAAATTGGTACGTCCTTCCCGATACCCTACACGTAGAAAGAAATATGACCATCATATTGACTATTGCAGGGTGTCATCACAACCTATGTGGGTCTTGAACTGTCCCTACTCGTCCTGGTCGCGGTTGGGTCGTTCCAGGTGACCACAATGTTCATCGCTTCTTCAATCCTCAACCTCGTATCGGCCCTGTTCATGATAATACTTAGTGTCTTGGATCATAGCAGAAGTCCGAGGCCGTCGACACTACTGAGCAGCTACTTGTTTCTGACTTTCCTCCTGGACGCGGCCCAAGCAAGGACTTTGTTCCTGTCATCAGACAATAGAATCGAGATCAGCTATAGTAGTATATTCAGTGCTGCCCTAGCCCTCAAGGTATGCATTTTACTACTGGAAGCTCAAGAAAAGTCCAGATGGATAGATTGGGACGAAAAGAAACACAGTCCAGAAGAAACAAGCGGTATTTTCTCGCTTGGCGTCTTTTTCTGGCTGAACAGGATGTTCTTGAGGGGGTACAGGAAAGTCCTGGCAACCGAGGATCTCTATCCCCTGGATAGCTCCTTTGATGCTACGTCGCTCAATGAGGAGTTTTCCAGAAACATGGACTATTCCAAACTCAAGGGCGATAAGTTTGGCCTCGTGAAAGTGCTGGTGCGGACATTGAAAGGCCCCCTTTTTTTGCCCGTAATTCCACGCCTCGCTTATCTCGCTTTTACCTTTTGTCAACCACTTTTTCTTGAAAGGCTGTCGAACTATTTGTCCGAGCCCCGACTTGATGCGAACACTGGATATGGATTCATTGGTGCTAGCCTGTTGATTTATTCGGGGTTGGCTATTTCGTGGGCATTCACATGGTATGATAACCCGGAAAGCATGCGGACACTAGAAGGGACTACTCATACATTCATTGGTGTAGGTATTTCCATCACCGGATGCGTACTATGGCGACGTCCATGCTTGTCACAGAGATCTATAAGAAAGCAACAACAGCGCGTATCGGAGCTGGCGATGACAATGCTGTTCTAACACTCATGAGTACAGATATGGAGCGGATAAAGATGGGCTTAAGAACCTTGCACGAGATTTGGGCAAGTATAATTCAAGCTGCTCTGGCCGGATGGATGCTGTACACAAGGCTTGGTGTCGTGTTCGTCGCACCCATGGGTGTTGTTGTTGCTTGCTTCTCTGGTTTGGCCATTCTCACCAACTTTACTGGAGACTCGCAAAGAGCCTGGATGGCAGGAGTTCAAAAACGTGTGGGCCTCACTGCTACAGTCATTGCCAGCATGAAGAATTTGAAAATATCTGGCCTATCTGCGGCCATTGGTGACTTCGTGCAGAGGCTTCGCGTTGAAGAATTAGCGGCGGGTGCCCGCTTCCGCCAGCTAGCCATCACTGCGGCACTCCTTGCCTATATTCCACAGTTAATGAGTCCACCACTGACCTTTGCCTTCACGACACGAACTCTGGATGCGACAAGGGTGTTTACGAGTCTGTCCTTTCTCACTCTCTTGACCAGCCCATTTTCGCAAGTTTTCCAATCTATTCCTGGTCTTGTCTCAGCAATAGCCTGTTTGGGCCGCATACAGGCCTTTTTAGAGTGTGAGACTCATCATGATTTTCGCCAAGTCTTCGCTAAAATAACGAGTGAGGCGGACGAAGTGAGAGGAAACGATAAAAGCGAGTTCGATGGGGGTCAAGATGATCTCCACCACGTGGAAATCAAAAACGGTTGGTTTGGTTGGGAGGCAGACAAGTTTGTCTTGCAAGATGTGAGTACCCGATTGCCTACAGCCTCACTTACTATCGTCGTGGGTCCTGTTGGCTCTGGTAAATCTACACTTTGCAAATCACTGCTTGGAGAAATCCCTTTCAGCAAGGGCAATGTGGTCATAAGCACTATGGCTACTCATGTTGGGTTTTGCGATCAAACTGCGTTCCTCTCGAATGGGACCATGAAGGAAAACATCGTCGGCTTTTCTCCTTTCAATGAAGCGCGGTACGAAGAAGTCATCGACGCGACAGCTCTGAAATACGATATTGCCACGCTTCCTCAGGGTGACGAAACGAACATTGGATCTGACGGGATCGCTCTATCAGGAGGCCAGAAACAGCGTGTTTCTCTCGCACGAGCTCTGTACCTGCACTCCGAGCTTTTGGTGTTGGATGATATCTTCAGTGGTTTGGACGCAGACACAGAGGAGGAAGTATTCAGAAAAGTCTTTGGACCAGATGGCCTGCTCCGACGACGACGCTCGACAGTTCTCTTGTGCACCCACAGTATCAGACATCTCCCTGCGGCGGATCATATAATAGCACTTGACAACGGCTCTGTCGTTGAGCAAGGTAGTTATGCCACGCTGGCAACAAGGCAAGGATATGTTCAGCGTCTGGGATTAACGGAGACTCGCAGAAGCGATGTCTCACACGAGAAAGCGCCATCAAAAAGAACAACACGGAGCTCTAAGAACGACCTTTTAAATAGAACGATATCTATCACTTCATCATTGGGATCCAATATGCAGCAATCGCGGCAGGTAGGCGATAAAGCCGTATACAGGCATTACTTCAAGAGGATGGGGTTGTTTGTAGCCGCATGCAGTGTGATCTTCGCCGCTCTGTGGGGGTTCTTCATTAACTTTGCAACTGTTTGTAAGTGCAGTTCATATTATCGTTACAGAACGCCATATGGATTGGTTTTCTGACTCATTCTCGTGGTGCAGGGCTCACCTACTGGTCCGATGATATTGGCTCCGAACGGCCGGCGCATTCTTCCGCATACTACGCTAGCATATACGCTACGTTCCAAATATGCTGCATGATATCCCTGCTTGTCACGGCCCTTGCGCTTCTCATTATTGCCGTGAAACGAGCTGGGGCCGGTCTACATCAGGAAGCCTTGCGAACATTGATCCAGGCGCCACTTCACTTTTTTACCAACACGGATACCGGAATCGTGGCAAATCTGTTCTCGCAGGATCTGAATTTGATAGACACAGAGCTACCCGAGGCCACACTCAACACCATCGTTTGTGTAAGTATGCCTTCTGACAGGACACTCTAAAAAGCCCTGGAGAAAGTCTCCATTCGTTCTGACACAGGTCTCACAGGTTTTCGAAGCGATCGGACAAGCGGCTGTCATGCTCACTTCGTCTGTGTACTTGGCCATCAGTTATCCTTTCCTTGCTGCCCTGCTCTATGTAGTTCAGAAGTTTTATCTTCGGACATCTAGACAGCTGAGGCTCCTGGATCTTGAGGCTAAAAGTCCCTTATAGTGAGTTTAATTATTTCGTACCATTATCTGTCAACTGACCGGGACGTATAGCACGCATTTCCTTGATACTCTCAAGGGCATCACGACTATCAGAGCCTTCGGTGAGTAAGCTATGGCATATTTGTCCATCCTATGGCCAACCTAGTATCTTCCTCATGCCTGCCGCTATACTTGGTCCTTCGAATGATGTAGTGCCGTGCTAACTGAGGACCGTAAAGGCTTCCTTACAAACGAAGTTGAGAAGAATGCTCGCTTAGTCAATAGCAGTCAGCAGCCTGCTTATCTTCTGCTTATGATCCAAGAGTGGTTGAACCTTGTTCTCAACCTTGTGGTAATGGTGATAGCAGTGGTACTGACGACATTGGCCGTTCGGCTTCATTCAAACTCCGCCTTCGCTGGTGCTTCTTTGGTCTCTCTGATGAGCTTCGGCGATAGCATTTCCGGTATTGTCATCTTTTACACAAAATTAGAGACGTCCATTGGAGCAATCGCAAGACTCAAGGCTTTCAAAGAAACCGTGAAGCCAGAGGATACGGACAGCGAGGACATAATCCCTTCTGAACAGTGGCCCCAGAGTGGAATAGTCGAGCTGAAAGGCGTATCCGCAAGTTACGGGTAAAGGAGCTATCTTTCCAGGCAAACGCCACCATGCAAAGCTAATGCTCATCAGGAGTAACCCCGTTGCTGAGAACGGACCCAACGATACGGCCACTCTCGCCCTCCGCAACATTCAACTTTCCATCAACGCCGGCTCTAAAGTTGCCATCTGCGGACGGACCGGCAGCGGAAAATCCAGTCTCGTTGCCCTCCTGCTCAAACTTCTCGACCCCCTCCCAGAAACTGCCATGAACGCAACCATCGATAGCATTCCGCTCCACCGAATCAACCGACCTTCCCTGCGCCAACGTATCATCGCAGTGCCCCAGGAAGCCGTATTCCTGCCAGACGGTTCCACCGTACAAGCAAACCTAGACCCCTCCTCCGTATCCACACCTGAAGAATGTCAATCCATCCTGACCACTGTGGGGCTGTGGAACTTTGTCCAGGAACGTGGTGGCTTGACTGCTGGCATGAGCGCAGGCACATTCAGTGCCGGCCAGCGCCAACTCCTGTCGCTTGGCCGTGCGCTTCTGAGACGTCGTGTTCGGGCACAGAACGGCTCAGGCAATGGGATACTGCTACTGGATGAGGTCAGCTCGAGTGTGGATCATGAGACGGAGCGAGTGATGCAGGATATCATCCGGACGGAATTCAGACATTATACCGTCATTGCTGTGAGCCATAGGCTAGACATGATCATGGATTTTGATCGGGTGGTTGTGATGGATACCGGGGAGATCGTGGAGATTGGGAACCCTGGGAAATTGGCGGCGCAGCCGGGGTCTCGGTTCGGAGATTTGGTTAGAACGAGTGCTAAGTGAGTGATAGCCGTATGAAGCTACGGTGTGGTGTCTGTAGATCTCCGGCTAAGTAATGGGTCTGATGTTGTTTTCCTTTGTGTCTCCAGCTCTTTATGAAGACGAGCTCTTCTCTACAATATATAATGATAACCCTGGAATAAGTTTGTGGCAGTCAGGAATTTAACGAACCGCTATACATGTACGGTGCCTAGCAGGTGTCACAAACGACGATATAATAATAAATACGTCCTCTTTGATTCATGTTCCTAATTCCATTTGTCTCCTAGACTAATTCTGCAACTATGTCTGACCCAGTTGACGATATACCTTAGTCATCGAAAACAACGGCCTCTCTCCACGCTTCGCTCGCCAATGATTCGTCGACCACATCAAATCCACACACCCATGTACCAACCAACCCCATTTCTTCAAGAACCCTTCCGTAATCTCCCAGCTTCTAGGGTCAGAAGGCTCTCCCCAGATAATCAACCCAAAGGGTCCAGTGGAAGTCCCATCCCAGAACCCCATAATATCCGTACACAACTCCTCATCATCCCAATCATCACCTACCCGAATCAGATTATTCCTCATGATAGGACACGGAAACAAGTCAATCCAAGTGTGGTGAGGACTGCGGCGCTGAAGCTCCGTGGGCCGTAGACTATCTGGTAGAGTCGTAGCAACAAGGTCATCATGTCCAGGCCTCACGAGTGAGAAGGGAGATATCGAGTCGTCTTTCATCCACTCCCATGTAATACCGAGAGTAGCCATGTTTGCAACGAATGCGCGATGGACATTCATCCTCGTGAGGGAGAGGAGATGGTCTGCTTGTGGGCAGTTCAACTGGTAACTGGAGTGGAACTTGGCTAATTGTTGTAGTAAGATGTTGACCTTGTCTGTGCTGGGCATTTTGGCACATAATGCATCGATTTTGGCTTGGATGGATGTTGTGTTCCGGGTGGTTGTTTCTTTGCTAGCTTCGCTGGCATTATAGCTTCTATAGAAGCGGGTGAGGGTTGCGAGTTCGGGTTCTACGTCTTGTCCCGGATGAGGTTGTAAAGCTTGGAGCTGGCCAGTTGACTCTATACTCAAGGGCGTTTGAAGCGTTGTGACTGGATGGTAGTGTCCGTTTGAAGAAGTAGATCGAGCTTGCGCGAGTCTTGCCTTATAACCTGGTTATACATCAGCGAGTGTCCTCAGGTCCAATCATGAAATTGGTATCTCCACGATGACTTACGGCGTACTCTCTGATTCAACCGGTTCTGGCGCCTCCTACGTTCCTTCACATCCGATATACCGTACCAGTCATCATCGGGGAGTTTCTCAGCGACATAGATGACATGTGGATTTGCTGACTGCGGGGAAGCATCGCGGGCCCTCATATTGGACTATCAAATGATGGCTAGGTGATCGAGGATAGTAGATTGTGGAAAGACGACTGCACGCAGATTGCTGACCGCTAACAGAATCTCAGTTACTCAAGTTTCAGCCGGTGGCTACAAGGTTGAGGTTTAAATCGGATTTTAGCACTTTGGCTTTCATAACTCCGGGCCCACTGGACGTTTTGGGGGTCCAGTGGCGCTAAATGCTGACCGCTAGCATTTGGAGCCATTCTATCACGGACCCACTCAGGGTTTGCCGAATGAAATTCTCAGGATTGAGGATGGAATCTTGATGGAAGGCTTGGCTAACGTACACACGCCCAGCATGCAGCCAGGCTCGAGGCCAGGCACTAGGTTTATATACCTGTCCCTGGGAGATTGCTTACCAAATATATATTGCATTTATTGACTAGTAAAATGTGCATTATTGGGAGATGAATTTCCGATCTTTGAGCTGATGCACGCTCAAATACCTCATCGCATTGGACGAGGTGAATCGCCTCTACCTTGGACATTACGTGCAAGAAGATATGTCATTTCCTTATAGTATGCTCGAATGCCGGCAATTGACCCCGTTACTATTTATCAGCATAGTCGATATGGGTCCAAGATAATTATGAAAATTAGTAAAGATCCAGCCGTGAATTTTTCCATCCGCTTCCCAGAACTTATCTGAAGGGAGAAAAAGCTACTCCATACCACTTCCCTTCTATTGTATTCATGAGCAGAACTTTTGGAACAGCCATACAGTTCCCCACGAATTCTTTTGTCTTTGCGTGTGTACTGTTGAGCATTTCTATATTATATGCATGGCAGAGCTCAAATCACCCTTACGCGGAATGCCGTAGTCGAAGATTCATCATTTTAGGTTTGTGCTGTACGGTGGCCTATATGGCCTCAGAATTTCGTCGAACAAGGATCTGTGTGGAAGATTCCAGTACTGCAGTTTCGGTGCTCAGAGTCGTCTTCGTCATACCTATGCAGCACCGGAAGTTCTCCCGTTGAAGTTAGCATTGCCTATATCGAGGAGACATTACCTTTGTGTTGATACTTGCTTTAGTTTCAAGTGTTTACATACATACTTATATCCTTGCGCACTAACAGATCCCTCGGTCAGAATAACCACCCTCAGCCAACATGAACATGTCCGAGTCAAAGAGAGAGCTCTGTCGCCGTTGCAAAAAAGGGACCAAAACACTTTTGGCTGCCGTTCGCGAAGGGCACAAGGAGTGCGTTCAGATAATTCTGGCAGATCATGAGAGGTTCCCAGTATCTGACGCCACGAAGGCCCTCGTATATGCCGTGCGATACAATCAGATTGAAATTGCTAGGCTCGTGCTCGAAGCAGGGGCAAATCCAAGCCCCGAATTGGACGTTAAAACATGGGAGACCTCACCCCTTCACTACGCGACGGACAAGGGCAACCTAGAGATGGTGAAGCTCCTACTCGAATTCAAAGCTAATGTTGACCAGTTAGACCTGTACACCTGCATGACACCCCTATCTATTGCTACAGAATTGGGACACATTGAAATCGTCCGCTGCTTGCTGGAATCTGAAGCTGATGTCAACCTGAAGAAGTATGCTTATGACGAGGCACCTCTCCACGTTGCTACACGGCTTGGGCACCTGGAAATCACCCGACTCCTTCTCTCACGAGGGGCTGACGTGGACATACATTGTCCTCTGTACTTCGCGTGCAAAGGTAACCATGTTGAGGTGGTTCGAGTCCTCCTGGCCAATACTCCTAAGCCGGATCTGTATCTAGGAGAACAAGAGCAGCCGTTGCCAATAGCAATCTACCACGGCTACACCGAGATCGTCGACCTGCTGTTGAAGGCCGGTGTGGACATCAACCGCGAGTGCCAGGACTCTTATACTCCGCTGCAATGGGCCGTAAAGCACAACTGTGAAGGCGCCGTACCATTGATCCTGGAGTACCAGCCGAAGCTAGACCGGAAATGCAGTTCGGGGATAGGTGTCCTGCACCTCATCAACCAGAAAACGGAAGTGGCCACTGTCAAGCATCTAATCCGTTGTGGCGCCACTCCAGAAGACGCCAACAAAAAAGGGGAGTGCGCGATCTGGGTCGCCGTGCTGGCTAACAATGAGCTCGTCACCAGATATCTGGCGTCAGTTTTGATCGGACAACTGAATAAAGTCGTGGGAGAAGGCACAGTTTTCCATATTGCATGTCGTTACGGAAGCCTGAACATGGTGCGCATCCAGGCAAAGGCTGGGGCGGATGTCAATTTTGCGGCCCCGGGGGGTGGTGAGACCCCGTTGCAGGCGACCTGCGGCCGTAAAGTCGATGGCTCCAAGTTGGAGGAGACCCTGGAGGTTATTCGGTATTTGATTCATAATGGGGCTCGTGTCAACGATGGGGGCGGGAACTTGCGATCGCCCCTGCACAAGGCGTGTTTGAGTAGCGCGCCGGAGGTCATAAAACTTCTCTTGGCGGAAGGAGCTGACGCCGACTACAAGGACTCGGTTGGGAGGACTCCTGCTCATCTCGTATGTTATCGCGGGCTAGAGCACTACCGTGAATTAAGCCCCAGTGAGAATGCCCTTGTGGCCCGAGACTCGATGGGTCGCACAGCATTGCACTACGCCGTGATTAGTGGGGACGTGGAGCTGGTGGAAGAGGTTCTGGAGGGCCATAAACAGCATCCTGATTACCAGGATACGTATCTGGAGTTGGTCGATAAGGATGGATGGACCCCGTTACATTGGGCGGCAAGATGTGTTTCTCCCTTGACTGATGATAGGAAAGATATGGTTCCTATGGTTGAGTACCTGGTAGAACTAGGTTACGACCTCGCCGCTAAAGGGAGAGCAAGGGAAAATGAGTGGATGCCAGTGGAAGTAGCGATTTATCACGACGCTGACCAGGACGTCAAAGAACGCCTGGTGCCGGACGATCTCGAAGTAAATCAGCTGCTACCTGGCGCTGAGTTCAAGGGCAGTTTATTCTGTGACGGTTGCTTTCTGCCTGTCGTCGGTTTCAATATCAACTACCAAGTATGTGATAACCTCTGGCTCTGTTTCAAGTGTCAAGCTTACAGGGAGCTTTTGCATCCTGCGGATCATGAATTGGGGCAGTTTTGTGACGAGTACGACAGGGATGAGAAAGAGTGGTGCTAGTGGAGCGATACATTCCTTGTGGCAGCCTTATCCTCATTTTGGAACTACCGGCGGATGCTTCCCTGGCTTAGAAACTGAGCTCGTCTTTCGAACACTATGATTGGGATGCATATTTTGGGTGAGAACGATGTCTATCCTCGATAGTAGGTATGAAAGATGGATGGGTGGCAGGATAGTGCTAATTTCACCTTTCCGATATCATCATCACATCGATGCTCAACCTTTCCCTTGGAACAAACATAGTGTGGGATGAAGACCTCCGCCAGTATAAAGTGATAAGATAACATATAATTTTGATGAACCAGTGTTCCGTGCGCCGGAGTCCGTAATTTAGCCCGACCTCATAGGAGTAGTCGGTCATAGCCACCGCATCAGCAGTGCGCACCCAAAGATGGGATGGCTCAAGCTTGGCAATGCTTGTGATGCTTAGTGCCTTACCCATGGATAAAAAGTCCATTAATGGCAGGGATTCATGTCATCTTTGACTAGTCTATACCAGAAGAGTCGTAGGCCGGTAGCAGTGGAACCAATCAGATATTTATAATTCGCTAGTCGGAGACAGTTTGGTAGTGGCAGCTATCTGCGACTAACGAGCCAGGGGGCAGGTTGTGCCTACGGTGATAAATAAATTGCAAAGATAAGGCGTTTGAGATTTATTGGGTCAGCTGAATTGCGTATGTTCACGTAGTGTACTAATTGCACTTAAAAGGAACCATGGCGCGTATTTCTTCGCCCCAACATCCCCACTGTCCCTTCTTCTTTCTGATCATTGTACCTGTCAACTAACATGGCATGCGCCTCAGAAAGTGACAATGTGTTTGGGCCCCGTGTCAGCCCCGAGTGTCGTCCATTCGATTTTACCTTGCTTTTTGAAGATGGCTTCTTTGGGCTGCTTCCAGCTGCACTCTTCCTTGTTCTAGTCCCCCAGCGACTGCAAGTCCTTCGCAATACCCAAGTCAAGCTTAATTCTTTTCGGCTGGCATTTGTGAAGCTGGTAGGTTATAGTAATACTTCAAATGATCGTTGACTGAATGTGAGCATTTAGATATTGCTGGGTGTATTGTTCGTTCTACATATTCTGTACACAGCTTTGCGCGTTGAAGACCCGGATCTCCATACTCGCGCAGGACTTGCCTCGGGAATTGGGAACATTATTGCAACTGGGGCGGCAATTTTGCTCTCATTTCTCGAGGATCAGCGCTCGATAAAGCCATCCGATCTCTTAGTACTCTACTACTCAGCCGAAGTACTGCTCTCACTACCCCAGCTTCGCTCGTTGTGGCATATTCCTACCGCCAGTGTGGCTTGTCGGGCATTATGGACAATTATTCTCATTTTCAATGTCGGAGTACTCATTTCCGAGTCCACACATAAACTTCGGTTCTTGCAGCCGATGTACCAGAAAACAACAAAGGAAGGGGTCTTGGGATTCTGGGGTCAAAGCTTCTTCATTTGGGTGTTCCCGGTTCTTCAAGATGGATACTCGAAAGTGCTGGGACTTGATGACATCCCTGAAATGGATGCCGATCAACGGGCACAATTTACTCAGGAAGAGCTAGAGAAGGCTTGGGCAGCAAGGACTAGCAATCATCGGTTGCTCCGTTCTACTTTCTATGCCTATCGAAGAACGTTCCTGTCAGCAATCGTGCCTCGTCTGTGTCTTTCCGCCTTCAGCTTCTGTCAGCCATTCCTCATTACCGCCACAATTGACTACATACAGAATGACAAAACATCAGAGAGCAAAAATCGCGGTCAAGCCATTGTCGGGGCATACGTTCTGGTCTACCTAGGCTGGGCTGTAAGTGGTCTACCGTTGTAGTAATAGATACACAGGAGACTAACATACCCTTCAAGATATCTACCGCGGTGTATTGGCGCCAAACAAATCGGTTCAATACCAAAGTTCGCTCTGGTTTGATTGCTATGGTTTTCAAGCAGACAACACATCTCAAGGCCAGCGACATCAACGATTCCGCAGCGATGACTCTCATGGGAACCGATGTAGAAAGGATCGTACAGAGTCAGAAGACAATCCACGAGACATGGGCCTCGGTCCTTGAAGTGGGTATCGCAATATGGTTATTAGAGCGGCAGCTTCTCATCGCCTGTGTCGTTCCAGCGGTTATTGCAATTGGTACCTACAATTCCCTTGGTGCGAGTCAATGATTGACAGAACTCGACTAACATTGTATAGCCTCGGTGTTGGCCATTGGGCCCATTTCTAACAGATCAGGTCACGCTCAGAAGCAATGGGTTGAATGCGTCCAAACGAGAGTGACAGAGACGTCCAGTATGCTACGCGATATTAAGTCCATCAAGATGCTCGGTCTTTCTCAGGTCATGTTCCAAACTATGTCCAACTTGCGGAAGATCGAGCTGAAGACTTCTGAGCGCTTTCGGAAGTTGCTCATATGGGAAATTGCTATATGTAGGGGAGAAATCCATCTACTTGATAGCGTTGGTATACTGATCTTTCACAGCTAATGTGCCGACCGACTTTGCTCCGTTTGCCACCTTCGCCATCTATACTATAATCGCGGTCGCAACGCACAATAAGACACTGCTTTCCAGTCAGGCATTTACATCTCTTTCGCTGATATCCCTCGTGACCAACCCACTCATTACCTTTATCCAGTCTGTTCCTGCTCTGCGGCAAGCGATGGCTTGTTACCTCCGCATTGAGGAATATTGTGCAAAGGAGTCGGAGTTACTCAGCACGTGTACAGGGCCACCCACACCTTCATCTACCCATGTTGATATTGCAGTGGAGTTGCAATCGCTCCAACCGAAATCAGGAACCGAGACCGTCCCAATCTCCTTCCATGGAGCTAACATTGCATGGTCCAAGACCGGCGAAAACAAGCTTCATGACATAACCCTGTGTGTTGGGCCAGGGGTTACCATGCTGACTGGGCCAGTGGGATCCGGAAAATCCACCTTGCTCTCTAGCCTACTGGGGGAAACGGTAGTAAGATCTGGAGACGTCCGGATTGCAGATTCTCGACTGGCATATTGTTCCCAAGTCCCTTGGATTATCGATGATACAGTTCGCCAAAACATTATCCTCGGGTCACTATTCGATCCCAAATGGTATGAGGTCGCTATTTGGGCTTGTGGTCTCAAAGAAGAGCTGTCAAATATGCCGGGTGGTGATCTGTACCGTGCAGGTACTGATGGCCTTTCACTTAGTGGCGGTCAAAAGCAGCGAATTGCACTGTGCCGTGCTATCTACTCGAGGAAACGACTCGTGGTCCTGGACGACGTCTTCAGTGGTCTCAACCCAAATAATATCAACATGATTGCTACACGCTTGTTTGGCCCAGGCGGATATTTTCGTAAATACGGGGTGACAGTTCTCCTAGCAACTCATACAGGTAAGTTTGTGACTTTTCCTTTTCGAATGCGAAGATCATGTATTCTTACATTGAAAAGAACGCCTACTCCAATATGCAGATGAGCTTGTCGTTCTCGAAGGAGGCAGAATCATGAAAACCGGGTCGCCCGAAAATGTGATGCAACTCCAAAACCCCGCAAGCGCGGACAGGTCTACAAAGAGCACTGTTGATATCGCTGATCACGAGGATTCCATGACCCAAGAGGATGAGGTGAACAACACGGCTGCAAAGCCTTCAGTTCCAGACTCTCCGAGCCCTCTGCGACGCGAAGGGACTTGGTCGGTGTACAGATACTATTATCAGAGTGCAGGGTTCGTTCCGTTTGCAACCTGTCTAGCTTTCGTTATTGTGGAGGCAATCAGTGGGGATTTTAAAAGTACGTCCAGAGTATCTATGTCATTCTTTTATATCTCTCAAGCTAATGTCTGGTCTGGATTAGCTCTATGGATCAAGTGGTGGGTGGAGGCCAATGAAAGGAGTTCTAACAAAGACGTGGGTATGTATCTGGGGATATATGCTCTGCTCTTCGTGATACAGCTCATAGGTACCCTGGGTGGATTGTGGTATGTGAATTCTAATTTTTTAAGACAATGTCGTCGATTACTGGATAACTAACTTGCACCATGGCTGTCACAGGCTTCTGATTATAAACATGATCAACAGTACTGCGTTGAATCTCAATACAGATCTTCTGTCTGCGACTCTCAGGTATGCTCAAATAACCTCTTCAAATTTCACACGTCTTTGCTGACCATTTATGGCAGTGCGCCGTTCAGGTTCTTTCAAGACACAGAAATTGGGGCCTTAACAAACAGATTCAGTCAAGACATGGAACTGATTGACATGATGCTACCGTTAGTGGCATCTATATTCTTGACCGGTAATGCTCTTCCCCCTTTTTCATATTTGCCTTCCTATCAAACTATCGAGAAGCGGGGGTTGGGAACGGCTAAGTTTAAGAAGCTAACGCCAACCAACGCAGGATTGGCAAGTTGCGTGGTTAAATTGGTCATTCTTTGCATCGTCAGCAAATACCTCGCAGTTGCAGTACCAGTGCTTCTGGTCAGTCTAGCGATCCTCCAGAGATATTACCTTCGCACGTCTCGACAGGTACGACTACTGGAACTGGAAGCCAAGGCGCCCCTTTACACGCATTTCACGGAAGCAGTGCACGGAGTCACCACTCTCCGGGCTTTTGGGATGGAGCACTGGTTCCAGGAGAAGATGCATATGCTCCTCAATAATTCACAAAGACCCTTTTATATGCTGTATTGCATACAACAATGGCTGACACTTGTAATGGGCTTGATTGTTGCGGCTTTGGCAGTGATTATCGTTGCGATGACAACCTCTTTGGCCGACCAGTATAATGGTGCAGCGGTCGGTGTCGCCCTTAGCTTGATCCTCACCTTCAACAGCACGATTTCGAGCACTCTCCGGTCATGGACTAGTCTTGAGACGACCATCGGGGCAGTTTCGCGAGTTCAACGATTTGTGCAAGACACTCCCCGTGAGGCAAACAATGACCCGGTAGGAAGTGTAGTCCCTCGAGCACTGGGTCATTCTCAGTTTACGATCGCATTCGATAATGTCACAGCAGGATACGGGTAAGCTTTCCATTCCTCTAGCCACTCAGCCCCTGCTTTCATCCCAATCGCGATGTGTCCCCTGCTCTTCATACAAAGCTAATATTCCATACCCACAGCCAAGTCAGCCCGCCAGTTCTGAAGAATCTGTCGCTCACTATTCACCATGGCGAAAAGATAGCCATCTGCGGGGCATCAGGTAGTGGGAAGTCATCCATAGTAATGTCGCTTCTTCGTATGAGCGAGATCCGGTCCGGGAAAATATTGATCGGCGACTGCGACATATCGGAGCTCGAGAGACAAGCTATTCACTCGGCTATAAACGTTATCCCGCAAGACCCGTTTCTGCTCTCCGGCACCATTCGCTTCAATCTGGATCCGTTCGGAATGGCCACAGATGAGCGTATCGTGTCGGCACTACAGAAGGTAGGTCTTTGGAGTCGAATCAGTACCGACGGGGGGCTAGATATGGACATGTCCAGTATCTCAACCTGGTCAGTGGGCGAAAGGCAGTTGCTTGCGCTCGCCCGGGCGCTTGTGGTCCCGCGGCCCATCCTCATCCTCGACGAGGCCACTAGTAGCGTCGACCGAGAGACAGAAGCCCTTATGCAAGAGATTATCGAGCAAAATTTTCGCTACCAAACCGTGATTGCTGTCATTCATCGCTTCGCTTACATCGATCGGTTCGATCGGGTAGCGTTCCTCGAGGATGGGGAGATGCTTGAATGCGACGCGCCGCAGGCATTGCTGGGACGGGATTGCAACTTCCGACAGCTATACCGAGCCTGGGAGAGAGCATAGATTCAGGTTATGTTATTACTTCATGTGATAGCTTCTATTGGACCGATAACAACCCTTGGCAAATGTGTCGCCGCTGTCTGGGGTGGTTAGGGCATCGGTTCTTATCCAGCCAAGAAGTGTGGGTTGGAACTCTGTTCGGGTTGGCGATAACGGTTGGGGAGGTGTCTATCGGCAGGCAGATTGCCGCAGGCATTGGCTAAGTATCGATAGGATCGTCCGTCGTTGCTATCTGGCTTGGCATTTTATGCCTATTTCTATGTATGGGAAACATGATTGGCTTGCTCTATCTCAAAGTCGGATTAGCCGAAGCAGCCAGGCAGACACCAGGTGGACAGCCAAGGTGGGGATTGAAAATCTTTGACAGAAGCAGCACTGTAGGAAGTAGCGACCACGTGGGACACAGCAATTAGGGTCCCCATCCGAACGGCCAGGTTTCGGTCGGAAGTAACCCTGTGTGATGCTCAATGGATCACTTCTCACTGGATGGATGTTCTCCTCGAGAGGGGACTATCGAATGGCGCAAGACCCTATCCCGATGGACAAATGGGTCAATGGTGGTCTGATACAGCACACCTGACCAATTCCATATTATTTCAGGGATTGAAATTGGCCAGCACACTATGAATCCTGGCTCGAGTGCCTTCGTCCAATTTCTTGAACAGGACAAAGGGTTGCACCAATCCTTCGCGAGAGAGAAGAACAGGGACCTGGGTCGCACTGGTGTCGCCACTAGCGCGGGGGCGTGCCACTTTGTTGAATGCATGGATGGCGAGCTGAGGTGTGCTGCAGGAGCTCCGTAGGAGTTCCGACGCCTGAATGGATCCCCTTGGCTGTTGTTTTCTCTTATCGCGCCCAGCATCGAACTTCCTCTGAATGGGAAGCCTAGCATGCCCTCTGCCTATCTGGATGTGCCTGTCACGCCCTAAGCCTTATCAACTGTTCTACCGGGCCGTTCAATATATGCCTGAATCTGCCAGAGTGGAGAAAATCTGGGTAGTAGTTGATGTACCAGGCACAGGATACCCCTGCACCCCTCGAAAATCGAAAGTGCCACATATTGCTTGGGGCGAAATTGCCGCTACGGAATGGCGTCAGCAGCAGACGCGATGGCATCTCCAGCAGCCCTTCAATGAGTTTGCAACACGCGCTACAGTTCATTCGGATGTAACCCGGATAGCCAGGTGATTTCCCGGTAGAATTACATGCTTTCGGTTCATTCCTGCACCAATGAAGACCCGAAGGAGGGTGGACAGGCAGGTCGGCTATCTAAACTCGGTCCTTCGCTAGGTGAGGGGAACGGCCGTCGATTGGAGGGCTTGGAGGCGTTCGAGAAGAAGCGAATCCACCGGCACAGAGGCCGGAGCGTTGTGCATCCAACGACCCTCTCACTAGATTCCCCTAGCCCTGTCGCAGGGCCGCCTCCCAGTCCCTTTTCAGCAAGATGGCTAATCGCCGTGGTTTGTGGTATCATCAATTCACTCGTGGCATGGCTCCAACGGCAATTCACCCTTATCGGGGTGAGAATATAAAAAGTCCCCTAGGGACCACCTTGTGGCAATGATTTCTCCTACCCGTGCCTCTGGAAAAGTGAGCCCCCTGCCAACATGCCTGCAATCACGACCGGTGCAGCCCGAGAGGGTGACGGCGTCTCAATCCCCCACCCGGATGCTGTCGATGAGAAGTCCACTGTCACGGTGCTCACTGGCAAAGAAGACCACAAGATCACCGGTGATGAGCTGAGCGGCGAAGAGGACCGCGAGAGCGAAGACGCCATTATCATCACTGGTGCAGACGCTGCCACTCACCTGCTACCACTCAGGGATGACTTCAATAGTTCCCTGACGTTTCGGAGTATCATTCTCGCCTCCGGGCTGGCGTGCTTCCAGGCGGTCATGAACCAAATTTACATGGTAGCACAAGACACCTAAGCCGTCGTGCAGATGTATTGACACCCTGCTGACACCTGTTCACAGTTTAAACCTACTGCCGTGACCATCCAAGGAACGTTCATCGTCCTCATCGCTTATTTTGTGGGCAATGCCTGGGCCAGGTTCCTCCCCCGGGGTGATAAGTTTGAGGCTCGTTGGAGGGAGAAGGGTGGTCAGGGAAAGCTTCCATGGCATATTAGGTGGATAAAGTTCGTGAATCCTGGACCGTGGACTCTGAAGGAGCACGCTATTTGCGCCATCACGGCCACATCTGCTTCCAATGCCTCTGCATCCTCGGAGGTGTTTGCGGCGCAGAACCTCTTCTACAATATGCCCTTTAGTGCTGTCACTGTTATCTTCAGCACCATTTCGATAGGTCTGTTCGGTTATGGTCTTTGTGGCATTATGCGACCTATTGCCGTCTGGCATGTTGAGGCGGTCTATTGGAGTACTCTTCCTACTGTCAAGACGCTTCAAGGGTTGCATTGGCAGCAGGTCAAGAACTCCAAGCCGCTACGGTACTTCTGGTATGCCTTTACTGGCATGTCATTGTATGAGATTATTCCTGCATACATATTCCCGTGGCTCAACTCCGTTTCTATTCCGGTACGTTGTTCATTCCACTCTTGGTGTGTAGGGGGTACTAACATAGCTCCAGTGTCTAGCTTCCCAGAAAGCAACCGGCAAAAAGGGTGCTGTACTCACCAATGTTTTCGGTGGAGCCACTACGAATGAAGGAATGGGTTTATTCTCTCTCAGCTTCGACTGGCAATATGTATGGAAGATAATTTTATCAACAAATTGTCAATACTGACTTGTCGCAGATCACCTCCTTCCAAACCTCCCTTCCTCTCAAGCTCCAGCTTCACCAGGACATCGGCATCGCCTTCTGCTTCATCATCATGGTAGCCATATACTACGGAAACGGCTGGAACGCCCGATCCCTTCCATTCATGTCCACAGAGCTTCTCATGGCGAATGGTACTTCATATCCAGTCTCCAGCGTCTTCCCTGACGGCGTGCTCGACAAATCTGCCTTGGCTACATACGGTATACCCAGACTAACTGGAACATTTGCATATGCTATGTTCATGGCCAACGCTGCTGTAAGTTCGCCAGAGATATGTGCAAGTTAATCCAGCTAACCTTTTCTAGATCGGTGCCCTCATCATGCACTGTATCATCTTCTGGGGCGGCGATATCAAGCGGGCATACCAGAGCGCCAGACAAGGTCGCTACGACGATCGTCACCACGAGCACATGGCCAAGCATTACAAGGAAACCCCGTGGTGGTGGTACGTAGCGGTGCTCGTCATCAGCTTTGTTCTCGGTCTGGTAGTGGTTCTCAAGGAGAACATCACTCTTCCAGCCTGGGCGTACATTGTTTCATTGATTGTCGGAATCATCATCTCGCCTTTCGTGAGCACCCCATGACCAATACTCCCACTCCCGCTAACAAAGATGATTGCAGAGTACCATCCTCTACTCTCGCTACGGCAATGGAATCGCCACCAACAACCTCTCGAAGATGTTAGCAGGACTGATGCTCCCCGGGCGGCCCGTCGGAAACATGTACTTTGCAGCGTGGTCCCACAACGTAATCTCCAACGCAGTGAATCTATCCAACGACCTGAAGATGGGCGAATACCGTAAGCAGCCATCTCATGAACCACCATATTCCTAGCACAAGTCTAACCCATTCCAATAGTAAAAATCCCCCCACGAGTCATGTTCCTCACCCAAATCTACGGCACCATCCTGGGTGGCTTCATCAACTACGCCATCATGATCTCCATCGTGACCGGCAACAAAGCCCTCCTCTCCAACGGCAACGGCAACTCCTCCTGGAGCGGCGCCACCCTGCAATCCTACAACACCAACGCCGCCTCCTGGGCCCTTGCCTCCTACCTCTACCGCTCCGGCACTCCCTACGCCATGGTTCCCATCGGTCTAGCCATCGGCGCCGCAGCTGTCGTCGCCCACCGTCTCTTCTACTACGTATGCCTATCCCATTCTCCCCAATACCCCCATCTTACCAGCCACCCCAACTAACCCATCAAATTGATAAACGTATACAGTTCGTTCCCAAAATCCGCAACTTCGACGTCTCGGAAGTCAACATGCCGCAGTTCATCCAATACGCAGGCTACATCCCCTACAACCAATCGCAAACATGCGTGCTCTTCAGCTGGGTCCTCTCAGGCCTCTTCGTGCAGTACTATCTGAGGAACTACCATCCGAGGATCTTCAAGGATTACTCGTACTTAATTACGGGTGCGTTTGATGGCGCTAGTTTGACGATTGTGTTTATTTTGTCGTTTGCGGTGTTTGGGGCTGCGGGTGTCGCGCATGATTTTCCCTCTTGGTGGGGGAATAATTCTAATGGAAATTATGATTGGTGTCCTGTTACTTAGGATGCCTTTTTTTTACTTACCTTTTCCGGGTGAGGGTGTTGTTGGGTGGGATGGGGTGGAATAGGCAGTGGAGGAGAAGGAAAAGGTGTGGATGTTCATAACTCTACTCTGTCTTTTGTATGTAGTACATAATTTCATTAGGGAGTGTTGATCAATGAATCTATACTAACATAACTCCCGGCCGCGCCGGCTACCCGCCCGCACCGGCTATCCACCTACTATATATCTATTTACTATACACCTACCTACTACACACCCATCTACTATATATTTAATATATTTAAATCTATATATAAACACCCTTCTCTCTCTTCTCTACTTAAAGTTATTTAACCACTAACTATGCTACCAATACAGTCTAAAGTATTAAAAAATATAGCAGAACAGAAAAATAAGATTTTACTTATTATTAAGATCTTAAAAAAATATTAAATTAATAATATTTATAATATTATATACTTTTTTACTGTCCTATACTCTATTTTATAAGATCGACTACGCGGTACTTTATTTATTTAAAAAACTTCTAATAGTACTCAGAAATTGACTTCTAATAAAAAAGAATATCTTATATAATTAATTTTATTATTAGATTAATATAAAGTACTTTTCTGATTTTCTTAAGTATAAGATATAACTAATATTCTACTTTTTAAAAGAAATAATTCTAAATTCTAAAATATTAATTAAAATTAGGTCTCTTGTTTTGTTAAATAATATAATTAATTAAAGCGGAGGTTTACAAGGCGCTATAATTATTAATAAATTAAGTATAGAAATTTTAAAATAATTAAAAAATAATTTAATTTTATTTAAATAATAATTCTCCAATACTGTTATAGGACAAGTCCCTACTGGGAGACTCGGCCACCCAGCCTCATAACCGCCTGCTGACTAACCAACATACACATAAAACCTTGGATACCCCAAGACTCCTATTTAAATACCAGCTATTTCTTCTTATCCAACAGGTGATGTACTCTTAGAACTAAGAAGTAACTTTTAATATTAAAAATAATTATTCTAAATAATCTACAGAACAGAGCCCGACCGTGTGGCTAATAAAATAAATAAAATAGAATAGAATAGTAGAATAATAGATAATATAATATAATCACAATTTCTTACCAACCTCATGAGCAGGTTAGAAGGAGTAGAATAACAAATAATAAAATAATAAAATCTCTACCAGTAAATCTAACAGAACAAACATAAATAACTTAATTAATATATTAATAAATTACAGAGTATTATTAATATATAAGCTATAAATAATATATTTTATAATACTACTATTTTCTCTTAATATATAACCTCATGACCAAGACCCTTATATCCCGAAGTCAAATTATTTAATAGATAAGATAAGTAAGACTATCCAAAGTTTAAAATATATTTATAATCTAAATTTTTTATAAATACAGTTATATACTTTAATAATATATCTTGAATAGTCTATATATTTAAATAACTAGAAAACAGTACAGAAAAAAAAATCCTGTTATAATATTAAATTATAGGCAGTGCAGCTATCTTTAAAGAAATAATAAAGAAACTTAATAAAGTTTATAAAAATAAAAATTAAAAAATAAAAATCCTAGAGAAGTTATACTTTCTTTAATAAAGTAATAAGAATTTTAAAGATTTTTTAAGAGACTTTAATATTATCCTGACCCAAGCAGGTAGTATAGTATGGAAAAATATTTCTAAGATTATAATACTAGAGAACTTAATTAGCTATATATTATTATAGATTACTGTCAGCCTGGAGAAGAGCTCCAGTTATGAAGAATATTATAATTAATTCTAATAATATAATTATAATATAAAATAAATAATAATTAAAGAAAAATATTAGAATTATTAATAATATACACAGGTCTAGAACCCTCATGTAATTCTTATAAATAATATAAAGAATATCATAGATTAGAAATACACTGTCTTAGTAGTAAATAATAGAAGACAGAAATATAAGACTGGATTTAAAGACTTAATTTAATATAATTCTTATTCTGCAAAGTAGATCTTGATTAAAGAATTATAATAAAGAAAAAAAATAAGTCTCTGCTTTTATTATAAAAAAAATAAATATTTAATTAAAGATTATTATCAAGAATTTATATTCTGATTTTTAGTCTAAGCAGCCCCTGTGGACCATAAAAAAAAGATCTTAGATAATAAATAAAATAAAAACTAGAAAAAAAAATAATTTTTATATAAAATTATAAATAAAGATATTTAAGTAGAAAGTCTTATCTTTAATAAAAAACTTTTAAAAAAAAATATATAAACTCTAAGCCTCTACTTCTTGAGATTATTATTAACCAGGTAGTTAATATCTATATTATAATTAATACCAGGTATCTTATATACAGTATTATTAATCTAAAATATATAAGAAAGAACAAGCTAGACTTAATTCTAATTATTCTAATTTTAATATTTAGAATTGAAAGAAAGAAAACCATTAACTATATTATTTAAATATATTTAGATATTAGAATCTATACCAAATCCGGGTTATATTTATATATATTTAATTATAATTTAAAATATAATATTATTCTAGGCCTTCTCTGGCTAGAATATTATAATAAAAAAATTAAACTAAACTGGAACTAAGTCTATCTCCAGTTAATCCAGACTCAGATTAAGATAATATAAATATTATAGCCTGAGCATGCCCTGGTCCAAGTATCAGTTATAATCTTTTAAATATAGATTAGGAAGAAGAGAAGGATATTATAATTAAAAATAAAAATATTTATTATATTTTTAAAAAATATAAAAAAAGCTTTATATATTAAATTAAAATTAAATTCAAAGAACAGACTACCAGAACAGTATTAATAATTCTTAGAATTATTTAAATTAAAGAATACAGGAATCCTGTCTCTATATTATAGACTAGATATTAACTACTTAATTAAATTAGAAAAAAAAAATAAAAAGATTTTCCAGCCCCCATAAAAACTGCTATATAATATATCCAGAGAAAAACTTATAATTCTATAAAAAGAATTTATTAAATTACTAAATAAAAAATTTATTTAAATAAATAACTTATTAATTATAATCCCAGTCTTTTTTATCTAAAAGCCAGGAGAGAGTCTCTGTTTTTATATTAATTATTATAAATTAAATATTATTACTAAGAAAGATCAGTACCTGCTACTCCTGATTTATAAGATACTGAATCAGATTAAAAAAGCTAAATAATTTACTAAACTTAATATATCTATAATCTTCTACAAGATATATATTACTAAGGAATAAGAGTAAATAACTGCTTTTTATATTTAATATAGATTCTATAAATAACTGGTTATTTTATTCAGACTTATAAATACTTCCAGTACTTTCTAGAAATATATTAACTGGATCCTAAGAAAGTACTTAGATAAATTCTATTTTATTTATTTTAATAATATATTTATTTTCTTAACCGGGATCCTCCAGCAGCACCGGAAACATATCTGAAAAATCTTAACTAAATTATAAAAAGCAGGCCTATATCTCAATATTAATAAATATAAATTTAAATAAAAAAAGACTAAATATCTTGGATTTATTATTAAAACAGAACAGGAAGTAAGTATAAATCCTGAAAAAATCTATATAATCCAGAAATAAAAACTGTCCATGACAGTAAAGAAAATATATAAATTTATTAGATTTATTAATTTTTATTATTAATTTATATTAAATTTCTCAGGATTACTTAAGCCCCTCCACAACTTTACTAAGAAAGATATATTATTTTAATAAATCTAAGAATACCAAGAAAATTTCTTATATCTGAAAAAAATATTTTATATAGAACTAGTACTAGCTCTTTTTAATTTTAATAAATAAATAATACTGGAAACAGACTTCTCAGACTATAACCTGGAAGAATATTTATTCTAATATAATAAAAAAAAAGAATTATATTTTTATATCTACTTTTCAAAGCAGCTGGCACCCGCAGAATATAATTATAAAATCTATAATAAGAAATTATTAGCTATTATCAGATATATAAAAATCTAGGATACTGAATTATACTCTATTTCTGAGTTTAAAATAATCACAGATCACAAGAACTTAGAGTATTTTTATATACTAAGAAAATTATTTAAAAAATATATTTAATAAAATTTTTTTCTCAACAAGTTCAACTTCTTCTTTATTTACTAGAAAAATATAGAAAATAATTAAGCTAATATTCTCTCTTAAAAAAACTAAAATATATCTAATTATTATAATAAATAAATTATAACATAAATCTTCCAGTTTTTTTAATCTGATAAATATTATAAAGCTATTTAAGCTAGATTTCTCGGGCTGGTATTTATACCTATTAATATCATATTATAATAGAAGAAAGCTGAAGAGCAAGACTACTAATATTAAAAAATTAAATAAATAATTAAAAAAAAAAGTACAGAGATTTCTACTTAATTTAAAATTAAAGATCTCTATCTTAGAATATACTATAAATTTCTAAGAGATCTTAATCTTTAGAAAATAAAAATAAATCTCTGATAACAAGCTCTTATAAACTAGTCTAATACAAGAAGTCCATAATTTTCTATTAACTAGATACCCGGAATGCAAACAGATATATCTAGTAGTAAACTAGAAATATTTCTAGCCTAATATAATATAAGATATACAGAGATTTATATAAAACTATAATATCTATAGAAAAATAAAAGCTTAATATAAAAAGAAATATAAATTATTAAAGCTACTTCTAATTTCTGAATATCTATAACAAAATATTAGTATAGATTTTATTACTAGACTTCCAGAGAGTAAAGATTATACTAATATCTTAATTATTATTAATTAGCGTATAAAAGATATAATATTAGTAATTATAAAAAAAATGATAATTACAGACCTGGCATAGACAGTCCTGGATAACTATATATAATAATATAATATACTAAAGACTATTATCTCTGACTGCAGAATATAATTTATAAGCAAAACATGGAAAAAACTATATAAATTAATAAATATTAAATAATAATTATTTATAGTATATTATTCCCAGACAGACAGTGCTATTAAATAAATTAATAATATTATAAAAACTTACTTATAGACTTATATCCAGCAGGATTAAAGTAACTGGAACTAATTTTTTTTATTTATTAAACTAGATATTAATATCTATATTTTAATATTAACTGGTATATCCCTGTTTTTTCTAAGCTACAGGTATAAATTATTATTTTTTAATCTTACCAAAAACTAATTTATTCTGTATAATAAAACTTTCTAGAATTTTATATAAGTCAGGGAGCACATCACCCATATTATTAAAAAAATAAATAATTAGATTAGAATATTACTAGTATATATCTAATAAGAGACAGAGAGATAAATAAATAAATTATAAATATTTATTTTAATATATCAAATCAGAAACATGGTCTGGCTGAATCTAAAGAATATTAATACTGACTAATTAAGTAAGAAACTAAATTAGAAAAATATTAAATATAAAATTATTAAGATATTAGAAATTTATTTTATTTATTTTAATATATTTACTAAAATCTATAATATCTTTTATATAGATCTGCTGTAACTGGCAGCTATAAATTAATTTCTATTCTAATAAAGAAATAATTAGCAACTCCCAGTTATCTATATTAATAAAAAGAAGAAGTACTCAGTAAAAGTTATTTTAAAAAAAATTTAATAACTAAAAAAATAAGAATAAAGACTCTATTATTTAATTAAATAAATAAATTATATATAAAATATCTGAAAGCTAGTTAAAGCTCTCTAAGAAATTATAATTACTTATATCTAGAAAAATTTCTAGAAAGAATTATAATTAGAACTGGTATATTTTTATTAAAACTAAAGAAGATCTTTATTAAACTAAATATAAAATAAAAAAATATAATAAATTATTCTAATATTATTTCCTTTCCTTGCAACAAGAGAACCACGGCAAACAGTAAAAAATAAAAAAAAATTATATAATTAATTATTATTACTCTAAAAGGCTGTATTGAGTAATATATATATTTATTTAACTAAAAATTAGCATAATTTAATATATATGAGAACTAGAATATTTATTATTTATAAAATTATATAAAAATCCACAGCAGTATCCCCAGTATCAGAAATAATTTAAAAATTACTAGTAAAATTACTAGACTTAGATAAATCCTGATAAATAAAAAACTTAATATTATTTATTAATTCTAGTTTAATCTAATCAAGCAGATCTTGAATATAATTAATATATATTTAATTAATAAAAGCAGGCGTAATATAAGCTTTAATTATATTATATTTCAACTGGATAAGATCACGGAGCTCATATAAGTTTATAAATAATATAAGATATAGATTATTTCTAGTTAGATTAACAGAAAGACCAGAGCGTGTCAAAATCTTATAGATATTATTAAATAAAATAACAGTGGAAACCTGGATAGAAATTAAAATATAAATTATAAGAAAAGCTAAGCTAGAAGCTAGAGATAAAAAAAAAATAATTAATTAAGCAGTATATTAAATAATAGATTAATTATTATAACAGTCAGAAAGCATGGTAATAAGTTATTAATATAGAAA